>NC_054472.1:123233326-123536356 GCF_017639515.1 Carcharodon carcharias | reverse complement strand
GTATTCATGGCATATTTGACCTACCCCCTTCCTAGCCTTAGGGAGGTCACATTCATGGCCAATGCCACTCAACACACAATGACACAATCGCTACTCTTATGGCCAACACTAACAGGAATATATCTTCCAAATAGTAGGCAATTATTTTGAAGATCTCTGCAGATCATGTGGGAATTCCTGTCTGGGCCAGCATTTATTGTCTATGCTTAATTGCCCATGAGGTGATCGTGAGCTGTTGTCTTGAACTGCAGCAGTCCCTGTGGTATAGGTACACTCACAGTGCTGTTAGATGGGGAGTTCCAGGATTTTGACCCAGCGACACTGAAGGAACAGTGACTTGTTTCCAAGTTAGGATGGTGAGCAGCTTGGAGGGGAACTTGCAAGTGGTGGCATTCCCATGCATCTGCTGCCCTTGTCCTTCTAGGTGGTAGAGGTCATGGGTTTGGAAGGTACTGTTGAAGGAGCCTTGAGTTGCTGCAGTGCATTTTGTAGATGGTATACAATGCCAAAACAGATTACCACGGTGGCAGCAATGTTAGTTGGAAGGATAATTGTTGGCCAGGACACTACAGAAATACACTGCACTTCAAAGTGTCATGGGATCTTTTACATTGACCTGAGGGATGCAGACAACTTGGTTTAACATATTAGATGGCTGGTACCTTCCAATGGAGAAACATTCCCTCACTATATTGAACTGTCAGCTTGACTGAACATATGACCTACTGGCTCTGGCAGGAGTATTACCAATGAGGTAAGTAATTTTCACCTGGAAAATCCTAAGGAAGCTGCTTAAAGTTATCAAAAAACAAAAACACAAGCTTGCTTACAATAAGATCTGTGCTAGTACTAAAAATTAATTCCAATTCATAAAAGTTGCCCCGTGTCCATTTTGTTTATATTGGATAGATCAAATAGTTATGGACTTGTGGCTTTTAAAATTGGCTTGTACAGAAGGAAGTTTCACCAGATTGCAGGAAAAAATAAGTATAAGGATTAACAAAACTGCAAGGAAACTGGAAGCATTGAATTTTTCAAATTCCTTTTCAGAGGACAAAAAAAAGTCAAGTTACCTATGGACAAAATGATTAGGCCAGAAGCTATTTGCCCCCTCCCCCAGACAAGGTATTCATTTTCACTTTGGGATTCCAAATTGTATTTATTGAACTTGGATCAGTTAACTCCATGTAGTGCTTAGAGGAATAAGTGATAAGACAGTGCTGCCAAAGTAGGCAGCCTTATGGAGAAGTGTAAGGTACAGGATGACTAAAGTTAGAAATACTTTAAAAATGCAAGCATGTCACTGCATATAGCATGTTAAGATTTGTGTTGTCAAAACCTTTCAACAGACAAATATTTGCAAGTAAACTTATTTCCCCAAGTCCTAAGGGCACGTGAAGCCAAGTTTCTAGGTCACTTAACAGTTCTGTAGTAATCAATTTAAGAGTTGCAATTTTTTGACTGAAAGGTTAAACTAATGGCCCATCTGTTCTTTCAATTGAATGCATGGCAATTGATTCACGAGCAGAAAGCTCTGCTGTTGTCCATACATAAGCAATAGCAAATTACCTGATCATTTCTCAATTTTCCAGAGCAAGATACTACATACAATCAGGTTACTGTCCTTGCCTACAAAACTACTGCTACTTCAAAAGTAGTTTATAGGCGTGAAAGTCACTGAAAGCAAACTTGTTCTTTCAGCTTTGCCTTTAACAATGAAGAGCTTTCTGGTCGACTACAATTAGGCCACTCCATTTAAAACATTTTCCTTCATTAACAAAAATTCTTCACCACCACCAAGTATTTCCATTCAAAAGCAGACCACAATCTGTTTCTAGCTGTCAATGCCAGATGTGGTCAGTAATAAGTTATGACCCAGGTCAACTCATCTTCTAATATACTTTTCTTAAAAGCAGATGACCATCCTCCAACTGTGATTCAACTATCATTACAACCATTGGGTGTCTACTGGAGACCTTAAAACAACTCACTTCCTAATTTTCTAACTCAGCACTGGTGGAAGGGGATAAAAAAAAAAGAATCCTGCCAAAAGAAACCAAAATGGGTAGCCAAGGGAAATGGAAAAGAGCAGACATGCAACACTCTTTGGAGATTGAGGCAAACAGGGATTCTGGGGAATTGTACTCAATTTACCATCCATTAAAATATTTTCATTTAAGTGACAAGTCCATACACAGGCCTGGTTAAGTGTTAGAGCTATTCAATTGAGGGGCCACCACAGCAAACCTCAAAAGCAGTCTTCACCCATAGTTCATTCACATTTCCATGCAAGTTCACTGGTTACCAGCACAGTAACAACCTTGGCCACTGTTCTTCTATTTGAAATATATTTCACCATATTTCTACTTCTCTTTAGGTCTGGAGCATACAGACTCAAAATGTTAACCCTGTCTTTGTCTCCACAGCTGCTGTTAGACCTGCTGAGTTTTTCCAGCAATTTGTTTTTGTTTCAGATTTCCAGCATCCACAGTATTTTGCTTTTATCAAAGTTATATTCTTGATCAGTTTGTGGGATCAAAGCTAATTACCAGCCTCAGGTGAGTGAGTCTGGATGAGATCAACTGAGTTCATCCAGAACTGTTGCATGCATCCAAGTTCTGTTCATTGCCTGTGTGACTGACCTACATGGCCTCTTGTTCAGGCAACAGCTCAAATTGTCAACAGCTGGTTTTTAGATCCCCTCCATGCTATGCCCTCTCCCATCTCCAACCTGCTCCAGTCCTACATCCTTCCAAGATTTGTGCTCCTCCAATTTTAGGGAGGTGGTCACACCACAGGTTAAGAGCAGGCAGAGGGGGAATGGGTGACCGCCAGTCTGGTAATGCAGGAGTCCAAAGTCAATCTTGCTTGCTAACCACTTGCTGCCCTGAGGGATGAATCACTCATTTTATTCGCTGAAACAGGTGCAATATATGTACATGTCCTGTCTGAAAGAACAGGCCCTGTGTATTAAATACTCAATTTCCAGAACATGCAAATGCCTTTTAATGGTTCATTCCTCAGGGCAATGCCTTGACAAGAGTCAAGCTGGCTGGTTTAAAATCTCAAACAATGCTAAGCAATTAACTGTCAGTCACCATGAACTGGTGTATTCTCCATGGCAATGCCTCTACCAGAGTCCACTTGCCAACCAATCAGCACTCTTCTCGGTATAAAGTTGTTACTTCCCCTGGGATCAGTGGCAACTGGAATTTAATCCAGATAAAAGTGTGAGGTGATGCACTTGAGCAGGACAAACAAGGCATGGGAATACACGGTGAATGGCAGGACCCTGGGAAGTAGAGAGGATCAGAGGGACCTTGGTGTGCATGTCCACCGGTCCCTTAAGGTAGTGGGACAGGTAGATAAGACGGTTAAGAAGGCATATGGGATATTTGCCTTTATTCGCGAGGCATAGAACATAAGAGCAGCAAGGTTACGCTGGAACATAAAATGCTGGTTAGGCCACAGCTAGAGTATTGTGTGCATTTCTGGAATCCACATTATAGGAAGGACGTGATTGCACTGGAAAGAGTGCAGAGGAGATTTGCGAGGATGTTGCCTATGAGTTTTAGTTATGAGAGATTGGATAGACTGGGGTTATTTTCCCTGGAGCAGAGGAGATTGAGGGGGGACATGATTGAGGTGTATAAAATTATGAGGGACATAGATAGGGTGGACAGGAAGGAACTTTTCCCCTTGGTGGAGGAATCACTAACCAGGGGGCATAGACTTAAGGTAAGGGGCAAGAGGTTTAGAGGGGATGAGAGGAAGAATTCTTTCACCCAGAAGGTGGTGGGAATCTGGAACCCACTGCCTGAAAGAGTGGTAGAGACAGAAACCTTCAACATTTAAGTATTTGAATGTGTACTTGCGATGCCATGGCATACAAGGCAGTGGGCCTCGTGCTGGAAAATGGGATTAAAAGAGTTAGGTACTTGTTTGACTGGCGCAGACTCGATAGGCCGAAGGGCCTTTTTTGTGCTGTAGGCCTCTATGACATTGGTATTCTTGCGATTGCCCTGATGAATACAAGACAAAAAGCTTCGACAAAATGTATTTTTTCAGCAATACTCAAGTCCTGTGCCACCCAACTACAAATATACATTCCTCTAAGACGAATACCCAACAGGAAAGGTGAATCAACTGTGGTTAACAAAAGTTAAAGATTGCATTAGATCAAAGGAAGTGGTTTATCAGGCTGCCAGAAAAAGTGGTAAACCTGAGGATTGGGAGCAATTTAGAATCCAAAGGAGGACCAAGAAACAAAAGGGAAAAGAGAATATGAATGCAAGCTAGCAAAAAGCCTAAAGGTAGACTGTAAAAGCTTCCCTTTTAGAAATTAGATTAGAAAGGACAAACGTGGATCCATTACAGGCAGACAGCAGAATTTATAATGGAGAACAGGGAAGTGGCAGAGAAACTAAAATTACTTTGTGGGTGCCTTCAGAGGAAGATACAGAAAGTCTCCCAGAAATACTAAGGAACCAAGGCACTTGTGCAAATGAGAAATTGAAGGAAATTAGTATTAAAGAGGTACTCCTCGAAAAATTAATTGGATGGAAGGTTGATAAATCCCCTGGACTAGATGAGCTACATCGCAGAGTATTGAAGAAGGTGGCTAGAGAGATAGTGGATGCATTGGTGGTTATCTTTCAAAATTTTAAAGATTCTGCAAAAGTTCCAGGAGACTAGAAAGTAGCAAATGCAGCCTCACTGTTTAAGGGAGAAAGAGAAAATAGAACTACAGGCCTGTTTAAGAGGTCAGTAGTAAGGAAAATATTAGAATCTATTTTAAAGGATGTGATAACTGGGCACTTAAAAAGTGATGATATCATTGGGCAGAGTCAACATGAATTTATGAAAGGGAAATGTTTAACAAACCTGTAAGGAGTTTTTTTTAGGGTGTTACTTGTTGCACAGATAGGACAACCAGTGGATGTGATGTATTTGGATTTTCAGAAGGCTTTTGACAAGGTCCCATACAGGAGGTTAGTAAACAAAGTTAGTGCATATGGGATTGGGGTAATTCACTACTCTGGATTGAGACTTGGATGACAGACAGAAAGCAGAGAGGAGGAATAAACTGGTCATTCTCAGGATGGCAGGCTGTTGCTAGTGGGGTGTAATATTTCCAAATTTGATGCTAAAACTAGGTGGGAATGAGAGTTGGGAGGAGGATGCAAGGAGACTTCAAGGGGATTTGGACAGAAGTGAATGGACAAGAATACGGATGGAATATAATGTGAATAAGTGTTATGTTATCCACTTTGGTAGCAAAAAACAAAGGCAAAGTATTTCTTAAATGGTGAGATTGGGAGTTTTGGTGTCCAAAAGGACCTGGATGTCCTCGTTCATGAGTCACTGAAAGCTAGCAGTGTAGCGAGTAATTAGAAAAGCAAATGGTATCACAAGGGGATTTCAGTACAGAAGTAAAGATGTCTTGCTGCAATTGTATATCCTTGGTGAGACCCCACCTGGAATATTATGTATAGTCTTGTCATCTAAGGAAGGATATACTCGCCATAGAGGGAGTGCAACAGAGATTCACCAGACTAATCCCTGGGATGGCAGGATTGTCTGATGAGGGATTGAGGAAATTGAGCCTGTATTCTCCAGAGTTTAAGAATGAGAGGTGATCTCGTTAAGATATACAAAATTCTTAGTGCGTGACAGGGCAAATAGAATGTTTCCTCTGGCTGGCATGTCTAGAACCAGGGAACAGTCTCAGAATATGGGACAGACAATTTAAGACTGGGATGAGGAAGAATTTTCACACTCAGAGGGTGGTGAATCTTTGAAATTTTCTGCCCCAGAGGGCTGTGGAAGCTCAATTATTGGGCATGTGCAAGACAAATAGATTTCTAAATACTGATTGAATAGCAGACAGGGCCTGATGGCCCAAATGACTTTTTTTTATGTTCTAACCTCTTGTGCCTTCAATTGTAACTGCTGCACCTTCAGCTGCCTGGGCCCTAGAATTCCTCTCTCTTTTTATGGCACTCCATAAAATGTATCTCTTTGACCAAGTTTTTGGTCACTTGTCCTAATCTCTCCTTGTGGATCAATGTCAAATTTTGTTTGATAACATTGAAGTATCTTGGATGATTTAGCAGTTTAAAAAAGAGCCAAGTTGTTTGCCCAGAAAACAAATGAATTTGAAAATTGCACTGTTGGCAGATAGATTTGCAAGGTAATTGATAATCAATTATGAGAGCAGTTTGATACCTATATTTCAGCAGCTCAGCTAGTTTTAGATTACACATGTTTAAGGTTGGAGCAAGAAAAACTGAGATAAAAAGCATTAGATTTGAGCGAGTTTCTTTTAGAATATGGCTAATTTTATAATGTATTACATTCTAAGGGAAGATTCAACAACATTTTTTCAACCTCAGGATATCTAGTGAAACCCTAGCACAATGATCCAGTTCTCACTTCGCTCGTGTTCAAGTGAAAATATCATCTGCCTTAACCAAGAATGACAACTGCACATATCTCCAATATTACTTTGTTACAAATCATGAAGTAATTAACTCAAAGGGTCAACAGGAGTAACTGCTTCCCTCCCTCTCCCCAACAGCTTTGGCTTCAGTTTTTTTGTTGTGGCCTTCCAGAGAATTGTTTTCCACTGAAACATGTCAAGTGTGTTAAGAAACTAAAGCTTTTGGCTGCATCACACTCTTAGAGCAAAGTCCTTGCAGATACCAGCCAAAATTCTGAATGAACTTTACAAAAAAAAACTGTTCAACATAGCACAAAATCAGAATTGTTAGAGTGGGAGGAAGCCATTTAGCCTGTTGTGCATGCACCAGCTCTCTGATAAAACAATTCACTTAGTGCCATTCCCCCATCTTCTCCCCTTAACCCTGCACATTTTTCAGAGAAGAGTTCAATTCTCTTTTGAATGCCTCGATTGAACCTGCTTCCACCATATTCTGGGAGTGCATTCCAGACCCTAGCCACTCAAAAAGCTTTTCATGTCACTTTTCTCTAAAAGTGTGATGCAGCTAAGAGCTTTAGTTTCTGAACATGCTTGACCCTGTTTAAGTGGAAAAAAAATTCTCTGGAAGGGCACAACAAAAAGTGTTACCTTAAATCTATACCCCTTCATTTTTGATCCTTTTGAGTGGGAAGTTTGCTCCCTTTCTACTCAGTCCAGTCCCCTCCTGATTGAGCATCTCTATCAAATTTCCTCTTCGGACTGTTTCTCTTGGAGAAAAGGCTAACTTCCCCAATCTATGTCTTCATAGTTGAAGTTCCTCATCCCTGGAACCATTCTTATGAATCTTTTCTGCAATCACTCCAATGTCCTTACATCTTTCCTAAAGTGTAGGACCTAGAACTAGACAACACTCCAGCTGAGGCCTAATTAGTGTCTTATACAAGTTGTGCAGAACCTCCTTCTCTTGTACTTTAGGCTTCTATTAAAGTCAAGGATAACCACTCAACCCGTTCTGCCATCTTCAATGACTTATGTGCCCAAGCATTGTGATCTGTGTGGGTAGAGTTGAGGAACCGCAAAAGTAAAAAAAACCATAATGGGAGTTATGTACAGGCCTCCGAACAGTAGTCAGGATGTGGGGCACAAGACAAACCAGGAGATAGAAAAGGCTTGTAAGAAAGGCAAGGTTACAGTGGTCATGGGGGATTTCAATATGCAGATAGACTGGGAAAATCAGGTTGGTAGTGGACCCCAAGAAAAGGAATTTGTGGAATGTCTACGAGATGGCTTTTTAGAGCAGCTCGTGGTGAAGCCCACTAGGGAACAGGCAATTCTAGATTTAGTGATGTGTAATGAGGCAGATTTGACAAGGGAGCTTGAGGTGAAGGAACCTTTCAGAGGAAGTGACCATAATATGATAGAAATTACCCTGCAATTTGAGAGGAAAAAGCTGGAATCAGATGTAACGGTATTACAGTTGAATAAAGGCAACTACAGAGGCATGAGCTGGCCAGAATTGACTGGGAGATGAGACTAGCAGGAAAGACAGTGGAACAGCAATGGCAGGAGTTTCTGGGAGTAATTTGGGAGACACAGCAAACATTCAGGAAGAAGCAGCATATTAAAGGGAGGACAAGGCAACCATGGCTGACAAGGGAAGTCAGGGACACCATAAAAGCTAAAGAGAAAGCATACAATGCGGCGAAGAGCAATCCCAGCCAAGGGATTGGGAAGCCAACAAAGACCAACAGGGGACAACTAAAAAAGAAATAAGGAGGGAGAAGATTAAATATGAGGGTAAACTAGGCAGTAATATAAAAATATTGCAAGAGTTTTTTTTTTAGAAACATGAAGGGTAACAGGCAAGTGGACATTGGGCCGCTGGAAAATGACGCTGTAGTAGTAGTAGTAGTAGTGGGGAACAAAGAAATGGCGGAGGAACTGAATAGGTACTTTGCATCAGTCTTCACAGTGGAAGACACGAGTAACATCCCGAAAATTCAAGAGAGTCGGGGGGGCAGAGGTGAGTATGGTGGCCATTACCTAGGAGAAGGTGCTAGGTAAACTGAAAGGTCTGAAGGTGGATGAATCACCTGGACCAGATGGATTACACCCCAGAGTTCTGAAGGAGATAGCTGAAGAAATAGTGGAGGCATTAGTGGTGATCTTTCAGGAATCACTGGAGTCAGGGAGGGTCCCAGAGGACTGGAAAATTGCTAATGTAACCCCCCTGTTTAAGGGAGTGAGGCAAAAGATGGGAAATTACAGGCTGATTAGCCTGACTTCAGAATACTTGGAAGTGCATGGTAAAATAGGGCAAAGTCAGCAAGATTTCATCAAGGGGAGGTCATGCCTGACAAATGTTAGAATTCTTTGAGGAGGTAACGAGCAGGTTAGACAAAGGAGAGCCAATGGATGTTATCTACTTGGACTTCCAGAAGGCCTTTGACAAGGTGCCGCATAGGAGGCTGCTCAGTAAGATAAGAGCCCATGGTGTTAGAGGCAAGGTACTAGCATGGATAGAAGATTGGCTGTCTGGCAGGAGGCAGAGAGTGGGGATAAGGGGGTCCTTCTCAGGATGGCAGCTGGTAACTAGTGGAGTTCCGCAGGGGTCAGTGTTGGGACCACAACTTTTCACTTTATACATTAATGATCTTGATAAAGAAACTGAGGTCATCCTGGCTAAGTTTGCAAATGATACAAAAATAGGTGGAGGGACAGGTAGTATTGAAGAGGCGGGGAGGCTGCAGAAGGATTTGGACAGGTTAGGAGAATGGGCAAAGAAGTGGCAGATGGAATACAACGTGGGGAAGTGTGAGGTCATGCACTTTGGTCAGAAGAATAGAGACAGACTATTTTCTAACTGGGGAGAGAATTCAGAAATCTGGAGTGCAAAGGGACTTGGGAGCCCTAGTCCAGGATTCTCTTAAGGTTAACTTGCAGGTTGAGTCGGTAGTTAGGAAGGCAAATGCAATGTTGGCATTTATTTCGAGAGGACTAGAATATAAAAGCAGGGATGTGCAGCTGAGACTTTATAAGGCTCTGGTCAGACCACATTTACAATATTGAGAGCAATTTTGGGCCCCGTATCTCAGGAAGGATGTTCTGGCCCTGGAGAGGGTCCAGAGGAGGTTCACAAGAAAGATCCCAGGAATGAAAGGCTTAACATATGAGGAACATTTGAGGACTCTGTGTCTATACTCAGTGGAGTTTAGAAGGATGAGGGGGGACCTGATTGAATCTTACAG
Source organism: Carcharodon carcharias (assembly GCF_017639515.1). Lineage (NCBI taxonomy): Eukaryota > Metazoa > Chordata > Chondrichthyes > Lamniformes > Lamnidae > Carcharodon > Carcharodon carcharias. The sequence goes on along the minus strand of NC_054472.1, from coordinate 123,526,666 downwards.
AATATTGAAAGGCCTGGATAGAGTGGATGTGGGGAAGATGTTTCCATTAGTAGGAGAGACTAGGACCCGAGGGCACAGCCTCAGAGTAAAGGGAAGACCTTTTAGAACAGAGATGCAGAGAAACTTCTTTAGCCAGAGAGTGCTGAATCTATGGAATTCATTGCCACAGAAGGCTGTGGAGGCCAGGTCATTGAGTGTATTTAAGACCGAGATAGATAGGTTCCTGATTGGTAAGGGGATCAAAGGTTATGGGAGAATGGGGTTGAGAAACTTATCAGCCATGATTGAATGGCGGAGCAGACTCGATGGGCCAAATGGCCTAATTTCTGCTCCTATGTCTTATGCTCCTTCACCCCCTTTATTATATATTGTCTCTTAATGATCTTCCAAATGAATCATTTCACTTTTATTCGTTCATGAGATGTGGGTGTCACTGCTAGGCCAGCATTTATTACCCATCCCTAATTGTCCTTGTTCAGTCAACCATCTTGCTGAGAGTCTGGAGTCACATATAGGCCAGACCTGGTAAGGATGGTAGATTTCCTTCCCTAAAGGACATTAGTTTTTACTATTGACAATGGTTTTATGGTCATCAGGCTTTTAATTCCAGATTTTTTCCAGACTACTGAATTTAAATTTCACCATCTGCCATGGTCGGATTTGAACCTGGGTCACCAGAGCATTACCCTGAGTCTCTGGGATACCAGACAAATAAGAATACCACTATGCCACCGCCTCCCCATATTCAACTTCATCTGCTACTTGTCCACCCAACCAACTTGTTTATGTCCTCTTGAAGTTCTACACTATACTCAGTTCAATGTTTCCAAGTTTTATATCATCTGCAAATTTTGAAACTATGCCCTGTACACCAAGATGTAGGTCATTAACTTACATCAGGAAAAACAAGGGTCCCAACACTAACCCCTGGAGAACTCCATTACACACCTTCCTCCAGCCTGAAAACCATCTGTTAACCACTGGTTTCCTGTCACTCAGCCATTTTTAAATCCATGTTGCTACTGTCCTATTCCACAAACTATAGCATTTCTCCAAAGCCTGTTATGCAGCACTTTACTGAAAGCCTTTGGGAAGTCAATGTACACATCAACAACACTGCCCTCATCAACCCTAACCTCTTCAAAAAACTCAAGTTAAACAAACACTATTTTCCCTTATTAAATCATAAGACTTAATTTTGTTCTGAATTATCATTGAGAAGTGTCCCCACCACTGAAGTTAAACTGAATGGCTTGCAGTTACTGGGCTTATTTTATACCCTCGTTCAAAAAAGGTATAACATTTACAATTCTCCAGTCTTCTGAAACCACCCAAGTCAAGGAAATCTGAAAAATTATGGCCAGTGTCTCCAACTTCCACTTATTTTCCTCCGTGTCCTTGGATGCAACTCATCCAGCCCTGGTGCTTTATCATATTTTAAAAATAGAAAGTCTAAAACCTCATCAATTTTAAATCCTCCTATTTCACCTTGGTTTTGGTAGCAACATCTTCATTGGTAAAGACAGATGCAAAGCATTCATTTAATGTCTCAGGTATTCCCTGATCCTTGTATAAATCCCCTTTTGGCCCCTAATCAGCCCTACTCTTCATAACATCCTTTTATTAGTCAAAGCTTATAGAAGATTTTGGGATTCCCTAATGTGTTAGCTGCCAGTTTCTTTTCATACTCCCACTTTGCTTCTTTATTTGCTTTTTTATTTCCCCTCTGAACCTTCTATATTCAAGCTGACATTTGTTGTAAGCATACTTTTGCATGTTAATCTCCATCTCTTTCATCATCCAGGGGCTTGTTCTGGGGATTTGTTTACCCTACTTTTCCCTTTCCAGGGAATATACCTTTTATGTCTCTTCTTTGAAGGTAACTCATTTTTCCTGCAAATCTTTGATTCCAACTTATTTGGCCAAGATCTGTTCTTACCCCACTGAAGTTGGCTTTCCCCCAGTTAATTATTCTTACTTTGGATTGTTCTGTTCTTTTCTATAGGCAACCTAAAATTTGAAAATGATCACTGTCCCTTATATTTTCTCCTGCTGATACTTGGTCGGCTTGGCCCACCTCATTGCCAAGAGCCAAGTTTAGTAATGCCTCCCCTTGGACTGGAAACTGTAGAAAACTTGTTCGTAAACTTCTAGGAACTCTTGCCTGTCTACCCTTTTACACTGCTACTATCCTAGAGTATATTCAGATAATTGAAATCCCCCTTTAAAATTAGTGGACCTCTAATTTCCTTGCAAATGTGTTTTTCTACATCCCTTTCACGAGTTGGTGGCCTATGCCAAGCAATGTAATTGCCCCCTTTTTGTTCCTTAGCCAAATAGATCCTGTCCTTGACTCCTCTGGGACACCCTCTTTCTCCAGCACTGCAATGTTCTCCTTAACACCACCACTCCTCCCCTTTTCTTTTCCTATCATTCCTGAACAGCTTGTATCCAGGAATATTTAACACCCAGCCCTGCACTTCCTGAGCCAGGTCATTCAGCAGACTTTTCAACGCAACCACCTCTGGTACTGAAGGATCACCCAGCTTTTTTTATTGGGGGGGGGGGGGGGGGGTAAACTGAGATTAAAGCCACATTCATAGCTATGCTTAATTTATGCCTTCCATAATTCCACACTATTCCTTTTAAACTTCAAGGGTACAAAACAGGGATCATTAGCTTGTTGAAAATTACAGCATGTCCCCTCATCACAAAGGAGGCAGAAGACTTAGCTACGCAGGCAGACATTTAAAGCAAATCAAGCTAAGAACTGGAATTTCAGATCGAAAAGGGCAACGAGCACAAGGACTGAACTTTTTAAACTATAAAAACAGCACAATTTTCACTTTTCTACGCTTCATATTTTAAATCCCATATAAAGCATGTCAATGCTAAAACACATTCAGCACAAAAGTGATAGGTAATAGAATACAGTGTATATTGCACATGTCTATAAATTCAAAGTAAAAACTCATCAGGTCCCTCCTTTCATTGCTGTAAGTGTTTACTTTTCCCCTTTACCTAGTTGTTTTGTTCTCCCCACTTTCCCAATGCACAGCTAGAGTAATTACAAAACTTTTAGGAGATACAAATATACCTAAAGGTTGGTCTTAGAAACTAACAAGGTTGTCATGAGCACTAAGAATAATCTATTCTTAATATGGATTATATACTAAGGAATGATTTAACAGAGAAATGGGGTGCGATTTCCCACAAACAGCAGAAGATCAACAGCAGATGCACGGGACCACCACCAAAAAGCTCCCCCAAACCACAAACTACCCTGACTTGAAATTACATCGCTATTCTTTCACTGTCACTAAGTCAAACTCCTGGAACTCCTTAATAGCACTGTATATACCACACCACAGGGCTTCAGAAGTTTCAAGAAGGCAGCTCACCACCACTTACAAAGGGCAATTAGGGATGTGCAACAAATGATGTTGTCAGTAACTCCACATCCCATGGAAGAATAAAACTAAATTCAACAATCCCAACCCTGTTAGAATCATGGCACATAGGAAGCTATTCAGTCCATCATAGCTATGCTGACACCCCCCAAAATAATGCCCAACCCTTCGGTTTCCCCATAGCCCTGCGTATGCTTGAATATATCCAATTCCTATAGAAAAGACCATTTAATCTGTTTCCATTGCCCTTTCACGCAGTGCCTTCATTGAGCTGCCAAATATAATTATTGTGTTAAAGCTGCCATCCCGGTTACTGCAGGTTCTCATAACAGAAACATTACTATACTCAAACAGCTGCACATTCACAAGTACCAGTCAGTATCTGATGTCCATCATTCTACTCCAACTTGAACAACCACAATGTATTCTTAGGACTGACTAATACCAAACTTTTTTCAAACAGTTTACACATGTAATTTGCTGAATTAACTTGGTTGTTTTTTCTCTAGTCTTTTCTTCCTGGACAAAAACCTGGCTATAAAAGATTCAGCAACACTATTTGGGGCCACGTGCAAATACTGACAAACTTAGTGCAAATATATACATCTTGTATTTTGTATTTTGTTAAGGGAAATAAACAGGAAAATGCAATTTCATGCCTAGCCTCAATGAAATTGGCAGCTTAAGGCAAGTCTTCTTTTCCTCCTCCCCAAGCTCATCAAATGTTTGAACAATATGCTATCAAACTCAAGTCACCTGTTACTTCAGCACATATAACAATTCTTCCCTTCTTTATCTTAGGAAGAAGGCTAGTGAATCCTATACCTCCCTACCCTATCTGATTCAGCACTGAACAAATAGGGGATTATTGTGTTTACCTGCTCAGCTATTTACTATTTGAGTTATCTAATCCAATGTGAGAGTTAAGGTAAGTTTGAAATCTCTTTTACATTCAAATATAAGACCATAAATTTTTAGTATACTATTCCAGGTTGTGGAAACATATGATAAAGTTCCAAATATTCCTTTAACATGTAATCACACAAAACTGGAGACTGCGCATGCAACCCAAGTGCATAGATGAAATTTTGTTTTACTCGATCACCACTCAAGTTCTTTTCCCACCCCTTCTATAAAAAGTAGATTCTAAGATGGGCAGCTGTTGGTCTTCAGCACTGCATCCAAGTGGCTATTTTCCAAACAAAACCAGAAAGTAAATGATTTAACTATTGCCCAACTGGAGACCAGCTAACTAGTGACTAAAAACATCAATGCAGTCAAAGTTTATTCTGAAGTTAATAAGTGGGAAAACATCCATATGTGGTAGACACTGGTAGCAAGTAATGAATCAAACAGTAAACCTTATATCAGGAATTTTGTTGCAGCCGTAGCTATTGTTTCAGCAGAATCTACAGCCTAGGTAATCATGCTTCTCTTCACAGTAATTAGGGACTCTAGCAATTTATGGATTCAAATAGCCAAACAAATTTGCATTTGTAACGAACCTCACTATAATGTTTAATAAGTATTAGCAAATCAGCTGACATGACTATAGCAAAACCCCACAAACGGCAAATGGGACGACTGACCAGGTGGTGGCTGATAAGGGTGCAACAGAGCTCTTCATGGAGTGCAATGGATCTTTTACTTCAATCTAAAATCATAACAGGCTGACAAGATCAGGATTTAAAATATGTAATTCAAAAGACAGCAACAACTTAAATTTGAACAACATCTTTGATGTCAGAAAAAATACTTAAGGCACTGCACGGAACCATTAAAAATAAGCCCAGGGAGGCCAGTGAGTGTTTGATGAAAGGGGTGGGATTTAAATAGGGTCTTAGAGAGGGAATAAGAGAAATACTTGGAGATAAAATTCTAAAGCTTACAGCCTAAACAGCAAAAAGACAGTTACTAAGATGGTGTAAAGGATGTGCAAGAGGCCAGAGCTACAACAAGAGTTCAGAGGTTTGTAGGGTTGAGAAGGTTAGAGGTGACCATTTTACACTCGTAGGTTTGAGGGGAGCCAGTGTAGGTAGTAACGCATACTTTTATAGAGTCAGAGTTATACAGCACAGAAACAGGCCCTGTCTTTGTGCCGGCCCTCAACCACCTATCAATTCTAATCCCATTTTAAAGCACTTGGCCCATAGCTCTGCATGCTATGGCGTTTTAAGTGCTCACCTAAATGTTGTGAGGGTTCCAGCCCCTACAACACCCTCTAGGCAGTGTTCCAGATTCCAATCACCCACTGGGTGATAAAAATTTTCCTCAAATCACCTCTAAACCTCCTGCCCCTTACCTTAAATCTATGCCAAAAGCAAAATACTGTAGGTGCTGGAAATCTGGAACAAAAACAGAAGATGCTGGAAAAACTCAGTAGGTTTAACAGCATCTGTTTCGAGTCCGTATGACAGACTAGCTCTGAAGTCATAAAGACTCGAAACATTAACTGTTTCTCTCCACAAATGCTGTTAGACCTGCTGAGGTTTTCCAACATTCGGTTTGTCTTAAATCTATGCCCCCTGGTTATTGACACCTCCACCAAGGGAAAAATAAATTTCTTCCTATCAAGCCTATCTCTGCTCCTCGTAATTTTGTATACCTATCAGGTCCCCCCTCACCCTTCTCTGCTCTAAGGAAAACAACCCTAACCTATCTCTTCTTAGCCTCAGCAATGTAATACACTCTGTACTTGTCAAAGATTATAACAGCAGCACATACTAATGCATACCAAGTCAGGTTCATTCTATGTAGCTACTGCTTTTGAAAAGTTGTTTACTTTTGGCCTAACCTACAATAAAGGCCTGCATTTATATAGTACTTCCCACAACCTCAAGACATCCCAAAGGACTTGGCAGAAAAGTGCTTGGCTAAGAAGGACTCCCTTCCCTGCACTCTCAGAAAAAAAGTGTTACCTACATTACAACAGTGACTACAATGTAAAACTGGCAATATTCAAGGTAAGACAGCAGCAGTTGGTTCAGGCAATGTCATAACAGTTGCATCCCATGATTGCTATACCAAATTTCAGCCATCTCCTTTAGGAAATTTCACATATTTGAAATCGCGTTTGGAAAGTTTTCAAACACTAAACATGCCAAGACTTTATTAGTACCTCAGTTTTAAAAAAAAAATTGCTCTTACATGAAACTATAAGACGGACCCCTCCCCGAATAAGACGCAATGGCGTCTTTGCACAGGAGATACCAGTTTTCAGGGCTACAAATTAAAAAAACTTAACTAATTTATGAGCAACCCGTTAACATCCCCTTCCGTGAAAAGTGCACCTTGAGATTAGAAGAGATAATCTTCTTAGGGCAGATACAACAGCTGTAGGACACTATAAATTAAGTTTGCCATAATAGCGACTTGAGCACCACCGAGCCAGCGGTGGCTGCTTCTGCAGCGATTCCTTCCCTGGGGCCCGCGGGCCTCGCGCTGCCCGGGCCTCCCTCCCTCCCTCCCTCCCCACACCTCAAAACCCTGGACAGGTAACTGCTCCGCTTCTACTGCTCAACACGCCCGCACCTCCAGCTCTCAGCACCCACCACGGAGTAAAGAGCGAGGGGTGATCTTTCCACACCTCCCTTACCTCACAGGTCTGAATAACACTCGAAGTCCCTGTAAATCCCTCGCCACTACCGCTGCCGCCGCCCTACTTCCCTGATAACCATCAAAACCTGGGGCAACCGCCGGAAATAAACCCCACCTCATCCATCACAAACCCCTCTCCAAAGGAGGGGGAGGCAATTTACAGAAACATGGCTCAAACACAATAATACTGACATATAGACCGGTTCCAGCCTGAAAGGATACTTATATTTTTTTAACTCATTTCATTGCACATCCATATAAAATTTTAAAATTAACAGCGCCGTTTTTTGGTTGACATATGTCACGCAGTCCCCCCTCCCCTCTCAGTTGAAAGTGGTAGAGCCGATGACCGGACCAGTTTGACATTCCTAGGGTGTCACGTGTGCGTAGAGGCGCGCGAGACATTCCCTTATTAGGCGGTGGAGCGGAGGGTTTCCTGTGCGTCAGCGGCGTTGGGAGGCTGCATGCCGCTTGGCTGGGCTGAATGTCTGTGAATAGTGCGCGGACTCAGACAGCATTACGGGGCTGCTGGAAACAGAATGATGATGGGTGGTGCAGTCGTTTCATTGGGTGCCAAGGAGGACATGCGCTGCCTAGTATAAGTATTGAGTCATGCAGATTCCGGGAGGACAGGGACCGCGGTCAGTTTTGAGCAAGTCTCCATCTCCCGAATTTCACTGTCTCCGAAACCTATTACATTTCTTTATTCCTTCAGTTCTGACTTGAAGCATTAACTCTGTCTCGGTTTCCACAGATGCTGTCTGACTTGCGGAGTATTTCCGGAATTGCCTGTGTTTTTACTTCGGATTTCCAGTATCCGTAGTATTTTGCTCTTGTCCCAAACTTTATCTGCCTTCACTGCTGTTTGTCTTTAGAGGTGCCCTTAATTTAAACGATAAGGACATACTGCATTGCCTCAGCGCCATCAAACAAAAACAAGCTTTGTCCTGGGGAGAATTGCCCTGAACGGCTGTCTCTTGCAATACAGTTAATTTCTTTCTTCTCAGGGAGGAAACAATGGTTAGAGATAGGGTGTTAAGTCGATAGTAGCTGAGTGGGTTTTTTTTGAGCGTTGGCAGTTACAGAAGTTTTGAAGTGTGGAGCGACTGCCTGAAAAAAAGGAGCCATCAATTAAGCCATAAGACATAGGAGCAGAAGTTAGGACATTTGGCCCATTGAGTCTGCTCTGCTGTTCAGTCATTACTGATAAGTTTCTTAACCCCATTCTCCCTGTAACCTTTGACGCCCTTACCAATCAAGAACCTATCTATCTCGGTCTTAAATACATGCAATGACTGGGCCTCCACAGCCTTCTGTGGCAATGAATTCCAGATCCACCACTCTCTGGCTAAAAAAATTTCTCCTCATCTCTGTTCTAAAAGGTCTTCCCTTTACTCTGAGGCTGTGCCCTCGGGTCCTAGTCTTTCCTAATGGAAACATCTTCCCCACATCCACTCTATCCAGGCCTTTCAGTATTCTGTAAGATTCAAGCAGATCCCACCTCATCCTTCTAAACTCCATCGAGTATAGACCCAGAGTCCTCAAACGTTCTTCATATGTTAAGCCTTTCATTCCTGGGATCGTTCTTGTGAACCTCCTCTGGACCCTCTCCAGGGCCAGAACATCCTTCCTGAGATATGGGGCCCAAAATTGCTCGTGATATTCTAAATGTGGTCTGACCGGAGCCTTATAAAGCTTCAGCAGCACATCCCTGCTTTTATTTTCTAGTCCTCTCAAAATAAATGCCAACATTGCATTTGCCTTCCTAACTACCGACTCAACCTGCAAGTTAACCTTAAGAGAATCCTGGACTAGGACTCCCAAGTCCCTTTGCACTCCAGATTTCTGAATTCTCTCCCCAGAAAATTAGAAAATAGTCTATGCCTCACACTTCCCCACGCTGTTTTCCATCTGCCACTTCTTTGCCCATTCTCCTAATCTGTCCAAATCCTTCTGCAGCATCCCTGCCTCCTCAATACTACCTGTCCCTCCACCTATTTTGTTATTATCTGCAAACTTAGCCAGGATGCCCTCAGTTCCTTCATCTAGATCATTAATGTATAAAGTGAAAAGTTGTGATCCCAACACTGACCCCTGTGGAAAACAAAAACAGAATTACCTGGAAAAACTCAGCAGGTCTGGCAGCATCGACGGAGAAGAAAAGAGTTGACGTTTCGAGTCCTCATGACCCTTCAGCAGAACAGTTCTGTTGAAGGGTCATGAGGACTCGAAATGTCAACTCTTTTCTCAGTTCTGTTGAAGGGTCATGAGGACTCGAAACATCAACTCTTTTCTTCTCTGCTGATGCTGCCAGACCTGCTGAGTTTTTCCAGGTAATTCTGTTTTTGTTTTGGATTTCCAGCATCTGCAGTTTTTTGTTTTTATCTCTGACCCCTGTGGAACTCCACTAGTCACCAGTTGTCATCCTGAAAAGGACCCCTTTATCCCCATTCTCTGCCTCCTGCCAGACAGCCAATCTTCTATCCATGCTAGTACCTTGCCTCTAACACCATGGGCTCTTATCTTACTGGGCAGCCTCCTGTGCGGCACCTTGTCAAAGGCCTTCTGGAAGTCTAAGTAGATAACATCCATTGGCTCTCCTTTGTCTAACCTACTCATGCCAGTGAGCATTGTGTCAAGAAGTGGTAATTGTGGCTGTAAGAATTGGTTGACAGGTGGTATGTCATGGAAGATATAAAATTACAGCATAGAAGGAGGCCATTTGCCCCGCCATGTCTGTGCTGGCTCTCCTGAGGAGCGATTCATGTTCTGTCATACGTCCTGTCCTCTCCCCATATCCCTGCACATTCTTCCTTTTCAGGTATTTAGAAAATGTAGAAAATTTTACAGTGCAGAAAGAGGCCACCCTGACCATTGTGTCTGTCAGCTGAAAAATGAGCCCTCCAGCCTAATCCTGTTTTCCAGCCCTTGGTCCACAGCCCTACAGGTTGTGGGAATTAGGATGCATTTCCAGACACCTTTTCAATGAATTGAGGGTTTCTCCCTCTATTACCCTTTCAGGCAGTGTGTTTCAGACCCCTACCTCTGGGTGAAAATATTTTTCTTCATTTGCCCCTCTAATCCTTCTACCAATCACTTTCAATCTATGCTACCTAGTCACTAACCTCTCTGCTAAGGGAACTAGGCTGTTCCCATCCACTATGTCCAGGCCCCTCAAAATCTAGGACACAATCAATCATCCCTCAGCCTCCTCTGTTCCAAAGAAAATAACCCCAGCCCATCCAATCTTGTCTCAGAACTATATTTTTCCAATCTTGGCAACATCCTCATAAATCTCCTCTGTACCCTCACTATTGCAATTATACCCTCTTTGTAATGAGGTGACCAGAACTGCATGCAGTATGGAAGTTGTGGCCTAACTAGTCTTTATATATGCCCAGCACAACTTTCCTGCTATGATATTCGATCCTTGGCTAATAAAGTATTCCAATGCTGCCTTAATCACATTATTGACCTGTCCTGCTACCTTCAGGGATCTGTGGACATATACTGCAAGGTCCCTTACTTCCTCTACACCTCTCAGTATCCTCCCATTTGTTATGTATTCTGTTGCCTTGTTTGACCTCCCCAAATGCATCACCTCACACTTCTCTGGGTCAAATTCCATTTGCCACTTTTTTGCCATTTTTCTGCCACCATTGACATATTCCCTCCTCACTATCAATCACGAGGCCAATTTTTTTAATGCAAACTTCTTGATTGTGCCCCCTACATTTAAGTCCAAATTATTAACTTATACCACAAAAAGAAGGGGGCCTAGTACTGACCCCTGGGGAACCCCACTGGAAGCAACTTTCTAGTCACAAAAACACCTGTCAACCATAACCCTTTGTTTTCACCACTGAGCCAGTTTTGTATCCAGCTTGCTACATTTCCCTGGATCCTATGGGCTTTTTTTAAACAGTAGGCCATGTGGGGTCTTGTCAAAAGCCTTGCTAAAACCCATGTAGATCACACCAACTGCTTTACCCTCATCAATATTCCTTGTCACCTCCTCAAAAAACTTGATCAAGTTAGTCAGACACAGTCTTCCTTCCACACTGATTGTTCTTGATTACTCGTGCCTTTCAAAGTGACAGATTATCCTGCCTCTCAGAATTGATTCCAATAGTTTGCCCACTATCAACATTAGACTGACTGGCCTGTAATTATTTGGTCTATCTTCGCAGTATTTTTAAACTAAGGTTCAATGTTAGCATACCCCTAATCTCCTCGCACCACACCTGCATCCAGTGAGGATTGGAAAATAATGATCAGAGCATCTATTTCCTCCCTGGCTTCTTTTAACAGCCCTGGTGATTTATTCACTTTCAAGGATGCTAATCCCCTTAATACTTCCTTTCTCCCTGTGATTATCACATCCAATGATTCTGCATCTTTTGTGAAGACAGATGCAAAGTATTCATTAAGAACCGTACCCACATCTTCTGCCTCTACACATAGCTTACCTCTTTTGGTCTTTTATGGGCCCTACTCTTTCCTTAGTTATCCTCTTACTCTTAATACATTGATAAAACATCTCTGGGTTCTCCGTGACTTTACTTGCCACCTTCTGTTTGCTTTCCTAATTTCTTTTTTGACTTCACCCCTGCACTTTCTATACTCCTTTCAGATTTCTGTATGTTGTGTTCTCAGTTCTGACATAAGCTTTACTTTTCTGCCTTACCTTACCCTGTATGGTCCTTGACATCCAGGGGGCTCTAGATTTGGCTGTCCCACCCTTTTTCTTTGTGGGAACATGCTTATTCTGAACCCCTTGAGTCTCTCCTTTGAATGCTTCCCACTGCTTTGACACTGACTACCTGCAAGTAGCTGTTAGTAGTCCACTTTTGCTAAATTACTCCTCAGCTCAGTAAAATTGGCCTCACTCCAATTTAGAACTTTAACTCCTGTTCTATTTTTGTTCAGTTAACACTAACTGAATTATGATCACTATCACCAAAATGCTCTCCCACTGCCATTCTTTCCATTTGCTAAGCTTCATTCCCTAAAACTTAAGTCCAGAACTGTGCCCCCTCTTGTTGGACTTGCTACATATTGGCCAATAAAGTTCTGAATTTTTTTTTATTCGTTCATGGGATGTAGGATCGCTGACAAGGCCAGCATTTATTGCCCATCTATTGTTCAGAGGATATTTAAGAGTCAACCACATTGCACTTCAAGAATTTTGTTCCCACCATTCCTTTCACACTAAACCTATCCCAGTTAAAAGTGGGGTAGTTAGAATCCCTTACTACTACTGCCTTATTGTTTTTGTACTTCTCAGAGATTTGTCTGTGTATTGGCTCTTCCAATTCCCTCTGACTGGGGGTCTACAGTACACTCCCAGTAATTCAACTGCCCCTTTTTGTACCTTAACTCAACCCATATGGCCTCATTTGATGATCCTCCTAACATATCATCCCTCTTCACAGTTGTGTTTCATTGACCAAATTGCCACACTGCCTTCCTTTTTTATCCCCCTGCTCTATCTCACCTGAAAACCCTGTAACCAGGAACACTGAGCTGCCTTTCCTGTCCCTCTTTAAGCCATGTTTCTGTAATAGCTATGATATACTGTCACATTTCTATCTGTGCGCTTAGCTTGTCTGTTTTAGTTGTTATACTCCTGCATTGAAGTATATACCCTAAGCATTTTCTAACCTTTGTTTCCTCTGCCTTCCAAACGTATTCAATAAGTTTCCACCTTCCATTTCCAGTTCTGATTTTGTACCATCTGAATTCACCCACAGGTTCCCATCCAAACTAGTTTAAACCCTGCCTAATAGCACCAGCAAAACTCCCTGCAATATGATTCTGTTAGGTGTAGTGAGAAGATAGAACAGCCTCATAGTTAATTGGCTGAAGTTAGACAATGACAGGGCAGTGGAAGATATTGAAGTGTTGGGGAAGGAGGTAGAGAAAGCTGAGGCAACAAAGTATTCCCCCAGTCAGAGGGAATTGGAAGAGCCAATACACAGACAAATCTCTGAGAAGTACAAAAACAATAAGGCAGTAATAGTAAGGGATTCTAACTTTATCTTTCATGTGAAAAATATCCATGAGCTTATCGTTGATGAGGATCAGATAGTGGATGAAGGGAGTGGGATTATATTTACGCCCTGGGATAATCCGACATGAGTAGAAGGACTTGGCAGTAGTTGGGGAAACATTTTTTTACTTAAGGTTGTTCAGCTAAATTTGGTGGTGAATGAGAAGGCCAATCATGTGCCTGGTAAGCTCAAATCTGGAGCTATCAGACACTCATGAGGTGAAAATTAATCAGTACTTAGTTTTGCGAATGAAGGCAGCATTGTTGCCGCAGCAAGGAAACAAAAGTAATTGCCATTTGGCTGAATGAATGAAGTTCAGTACAAATTTGTTAAGAACAAATTGTGTTTGATTAACTTGATTGAGTTCTTTGATGAATTTATGGAGAGGAGTAATGTGGTTGATGTATATGTGTATGCCTTTAAAAGGCATTTGATAAAATACCACGTAATAGACTTGTTACAAAATTGAAGTCAATGAGATTATAGGGACACTGACAACATGGAAACAAACCTGGCAGAAAATGGAGATTAGTGGTGAATGGTTGTTTTTATGACCAGAAAGAAGTATACAATGGTATCCCCCAGGATATTTGGATCTCAGCCCTTTTTGACATATATTAATGATTTGGACTTGGATATACAGAGCATAATTTCAATATTTGCAGACGATACTAAACATGGAGAAGTAGTAAACCTTGAGTGTTATAATTGTTGAATCCCCCAACATCATCACTCTGGAGGTCATCATTGATCAGAAACCTAACTAGACCGACCTTATAAATACTATGGCTACAACAGTAGGCCAGGCTGAGAATTCTGAGGCAAATATCTCACCTCTTGAATCCTCAAAACTTACCCACCACCTACAAGGTGCAAGTTAGGAATGTAAAGGAATGCTCCCCATTTGTCTGGACAAGCACAGCTCCAACACCATACAAGGAGCTCAATACCATCCAAGACAGATTAGCACTCCATCCACCACCTTAACCATTCACCCCCTCCATCACAATTGCAGTGTGTACCATCTACAAGATGCACTACAGCAGTTCACTTCGACAGCAGCTTTCAAACTCACGACTTCTACCACCTAGAAGGACAAAGGCAACTGGCACATGGGGGGACACCACCACCTGCAAGTCACACACTATCCTGATTTGGAAATATGTCACCATTCCTTCACTATCTCTGGGCCAAAATCCTGGAACCCCCTCCCTAACAGCTAACTATGGGTGTACCTACACCACATAAATTGCAGTGGTTCATTCAAGAAGTTGGCTCACCACTATCTTCTCATGGGAAATAATTGCTGGCCTTACCAGCGACACTCATGTCCCAGGAATGAATAAAAAGAATTAAGGTAAGAGATTTTTGGAGGACTTAAGACAGATGAAATGGGCAAATGCATTTTTAAAATGTTCTTTCACAAGATGTGGGCTTTGCTGGCTAGTCCAGCTTTTATTGCCCATCCCTAATTGCCCTTGAGAAGGTGGTGGTAAGCTGCCTTCTTGAACCTTTGCAGTCCATGTGCTGTTAGGGAAGGAGTTCCCGGATTTTGACCCAGTGACAGTGAAGGAACGATGATATATTTCCAGGTCTGGATGGTATGTGGTTTAGAGGTGTACTTGCAGGTAGTGGTGTTCCCATGTGCCTGCTGCCCTTCTTCTTAATGTTAAAGATCATGGGTTTGGAAGGTGCTATCGAGGGAGCATTGGTGAGTTGCAGATGAAGTTTAGCAGAGAGAAATTTGAAGTAATGCTGACATTGGATGAAGGAATCTGGGCTTGCAACAGAGGTAAACAGCACCAATGGAGGTTGAAGGTGGACATTCATTTGGCTGGAAGGATGATGTGCTAAACGTCAAAAAAAAAAACAAAAACAGAATTACCTGGAAAAACTCAGCAGGTCTGGCAGCATCGGCGGAGAAGAAAAGAGTTGACGTTTCGAGTCCTCATGACCCTTCGACAGAACTTGAGTTCGAGTCCAAGAAAGAGCTGAAATATAAGCTGGTTTAAGGTGTGTGTGTGGGGGGGCGGAGAGATAGAGAGACAGAGAGGTGGGGGGGGGGGGTGGTTGTAGGGACAAACAAGCAGTGATAGAAGCAGATCATCAAAAGATGTCAACGACAATAGTACAATAGAACACATTGGTGTTAAAGTTAAAGTTGGTGATATTATCTAAACGAATGTGCTAATTAAGAATGGATGGTAGGGCACTCAAAGTATAGCTCTAGTGGGGTTTTTTTTATAATGGAAATAGGTGGGAAAAGGAAAATCTTTATAATTTATTGGAAAAAAAAAGGAAGGGGGAAACAGAAAGGGGGTGGGGATGGGGGAGGGAGCTCACGACCTAAAGTTGTTGAATTCAATATTCAGTCCGGAAGGCTGTAAAGTCCCTAGTCGGAAGATGAGGTGTTGTTCCTCCAGTTTGCGTTGGGCTTCACTGGAACAATGCAGCAAGCCAAGGACAGACATGTGGGCAAGAGAGCAGGGTGGAGTGTTAAAATGGCAAGCGACAGGGAGGTTTGGGTCATTCTTGCGGACAGACCGCAGGTGTTCTGCAAAGCGGTCGCCCAGTTTACGTTTGGTCTCTCCAATGTAGAGGAGACCACATTGGGAGCAACGAATGCAGTAGACTAAGTTGGGGGAAATGCAAGTGAAATGCTGCTTCACTTGAAAGGAGTGTTTGGGTCCTTGGACGGTGAGGAGAGAGGAAGTGAAGGGGCAGGTATTGCATCTTTTGTGGGGCATGGGGTTGTGCCATAGGAGGGGGTTGAGGAGTAGGGGGTGATGGAGGAGTGGACCAGGGTGTCCCGGAGGGAGCGATCCCTACGGAATGCCGATAAGGGGGGTGAAGGGAAGATGTGTTTGGTGGTGGCATCATGCTGGAATTGGCGGAAATGGCGGAGGATGATCCTTTGAATGCGGAGGCTGGTGGGGTGATAAGTGAGGACAAGGGAGACCCTATCATGTTTCTGGGAGGGAGGAGAAGGCGTGAGGGCGGATGCGCGGGAGATGGGCCGGACACGGTTTAGGGCCCTGTCAACGACCGTGGGTGGAAAACCTCGGTGAAGGAAGAAGGAGGACATGTCAGAGGAACTGTTTTTGAAGGTAGCATCATCGGAACAGATGAGACGGAGGCGAAGGAACTGAGAGAATGGGATGGAGTCCTTACAGGAAGCGGGGTGTGAGGAGCTGTAGTCGAGGTAGCTGTGGGAGTCGGTGGGTTTGTAATGAATATTGGTGGACAGTCTATCACCAGAGATTGAGACAGAGAGGTCAAGGAAGGGAAGGGAAGTGTCAGAGATGGACCACGTGAAAATGATGGAGGGGTGGAGATTGGAAGCAAAATTAATAAATTTTTCCAAGTCCCGACGAGAGCATGAAGCGGCACCGAAGTAATCATCGATGTACCAGAGAAAGAGTTGTGGAAGGGGGCTGGAGTAGGACTGGAACAAGGAATGTTCCACATACCCCATAAAGAGACAGGCATAGCTGGGGCCCATGCGGGTACCCATAGCCACACCTTTTATTTGGAGGAAGTGAGAGGAGTTGAAGGAGAAATTGTTCAGCGTGAGAACAAGTTCAGCCAAACGGAGGAGAGTAGTGGTGGATGGGGATTGTTCGAGGAAGAAGCTAAAGGCTCTCAGACCATCCTGGTGGGGGATGGAGGTGTAGAGGGATTGGACGTCCATGGTGAAGAGGAGGCGGGTGGGGCCAGGGAACTGGAAATTGTTGATGTGACGTAAGGTGTCAGAGGAATCACAGATGTAGGTGGGAAGGGACTGGACAAGGGGAGAGAGAAGGGAGTCAAGATAACGAGAAATGAGTTCTGTGGGGCAGGAGCAAGCTGAGACGATCGGTCTACCGGGGCAGTTCTGTTTGTGGATTTTGGGTAGGAGATAAAAGCGGGCCGTCCGAGGTTGGGCGACTATCAGGTTGGAAGCTGTGGGAGGGAGATCCCCAGAGGAGATGAGGTCAGTGACAGTCCTGGAAACAATGGCTTGATGTTCAGTGGTGGGGTCATGGTCCAGGGAGAGGTAGGAGGAAGTGTCTGCTAGTTGACGCTCAGCCTCCGCGAGGTAGAGGTTGGGGCCGTCCGAGGTTGGGTGACTATCAGGTCATGTGCTAAACGTCATCTGAAACGTGTGTATGAGTGCCTCCCAAGCCTCAAGTGCCTAGGCCACTATGCCTTCCATACATCTGTCATGTCTTTCAGAGTGCTACAGTGATCATCTGCTTCCTCATTATCCTCCTTGTTGGATGATGCCCATGCCTCACTACATCCTCATTGGCCTGTGTGTGTGATGACCTTTCAGTAAGGAAAATTTGTAATTTCTTTAAAATGTCTGAGGAATTTGTAATTGTTTCCAAGAATATTTAAAAGGGAATTTTAAGAGTTTGCATCAACTGTAAAGGGATCAACTGTAATTTTTATGAATGCTAGGAAATACTGGTTCCTGTGACCTAGTGACCTTTGACCTGGAAGCAGTACCAACAGGCAGGAAGTTAAAATGCAGAAAGCTTGAGGCCAGATACAGAAAAGAAAGACAAAGAAGTTCCTGCAGTAATTAAGATAGGGGAGCTGGAGGGAGAAGGTAATCAGCACATATTCAGACAGAGACAGAAAGTGGAATACACTGAATTCTTGTGAGGAGAAGAAGCAAATCTCTCAGCAAGAGTTACTTATTTTGTTTGGCAGAAAAGGAGACAGGAACCCTTGGAAGCAATGTGCGAGCTGGCTAAAAATAAATAAAACCTGGAAAGCTGTGATAATAGCTAAGAAATGCTAAAAGGCTGGGTGTTTTCCCAGAAGTGATCAAACTGTGAATGTGGTGTTACTGATTTGTTGGTTGAAAAGGAACTCTGAAAAGCTGAAACATCAGGTCTGTTGTGGCCCGAGGGAGAGGATGTTCGTAGAAGTGTGCCTTGCTGATGGTAATAGTACTTGAGAAACTCAGGGGTGAAAGCTGTTGATGGATAGGACTCCTGTAATACTTTGCATGAATAAAGAAAAGAAAGCATATTATGAAACTGCCTAACTACACAGCACCACCTCACTGCTGGATTCGGAGGTATAACTATCTATCTTTTCCTAATGGATTCCCCCAGCAAACAAACACACACACGCAAACAAAGGACAGATAGCCTCTCTGCAGAGTTGGGCGTTATAAAATAAAGGATAAAGTTCACAGGGCCTCAATGTTGTCGACCTGGAGTTCTCTAATGTGCTGGTCCTGGTGGATGCCTGGAAATTCTCACCAACTGGTTTAGCTTTGCAGGTTTAAATGCAGACTGGTTGCAGTCAAGTGAGGGTTTTCTGGCTACAGGTTGATAGCCACACAATTTTAGGCAAGGTAGAGAGAGGGAACCTGTCAAGGTAGCCTTCTTTCCTCAGCTTATTCTCCAACAAAACTGCCTTCCAAACAAGCAGGCTCACTACCTAGGATTTTTTTCCTCTGCCATGTGATTGCCTTTTTGTCCCCCAGCTTTTCATTAATTAAAGTGCTTTGCAGTACAACACAAACAACTTCAGGTTGTTGTGATAAGGGGATGGCAATAATCATGGGTGATTTTAATCTCCATATAAACTGGAAAAATCAGATTGGCACTAGTAGCCTGGATGAGGAATTCATAGAATGCTTTTGAGAGAGTTTCTTAGAGCAGCATGTTCTGGAACCAACCAGAGAGCAGGTTATATTAGACTTGGTATTATGTAATGTGACAGGATTAATTAATGACCTCAGAATAAAGGCACACCCTAGATAGCAGCAACCACAGTATGATTGAATTTTACATCCAGTTTGAAAGGGAGAAGAATGGATCTAAGACTAGTATCTTAAACTGAAATAAGGGCAACTATGTGGGGATGAAAGCTGAGCTAGCTGAAGTGAACTGGGAAACTAGGCTAGAGGATACATCAATGGAGAACAGTGGCAGACATTTAAGGGGATATTTCAGAGTATCATAATAAGTACATTCTACTATAAAGAAAAAATCTAAGGGGTGGACCCACCATCCGTGGTTAACTAAAGTTAAGGAAAGCATCGAACTTAAGGAAAAAGCATACAGCTCTGCAAAGATGAGTGGCAGGACAGATGATTGGTCAATAATAACATCAGAGAATGACTAAAAGGTTAACCAGGAGAAAGAAATTAGAGTACGAGAGTAAGCTAGCTAAAAATGTAAAAATAGATAGCAAGAGTTTCTACAGTTATTGGAAAAGGAAAAGACTAAGTAAAGTGATTTGTGTTGGTCCTCTAGAGAGTGACAGTGGGGAGTTAATAGTAGATAATGAGGAAATGGCAGAAGAAATGAACAAATATTTTGTTTCTGTGTTCACTATAGAGAATACAAGAATACAATAGCTGCAAATCAGGAGAGAGGAACTTGGCGAAATTGAAATCACTAGGAAATGGTACTGAGCAAATTGATGGAGTTGCAGGCTAGCAAGTCTCTGGGTCCCAAGGAATTACATCCTAGGGTCTTAAAAGAGGTGGCTAATGAGATAGTCGATACGCTGGTGTTAATTTTCCAAAATTCGTTAGATTCTGGAAAGATTCCATCAGACTAGAAAGCAGCAAATATATTCAAGAAGGGAGGGAGGCAGAAAACAGGAAACTGTAGGCCTGTTAGCTTGAAGTCTGTCACGAGGAAGTTGTTAGAATCAATCATTAAAGAGGTTATAGCTGGGCACTTAGAGTTAAAGCCATTGGGAAGAGTCAACATGATTTTGTGAAAGGAAAATAATTTTAAACCAATTTAATGGAGTTTTTTGAAGGAGTAACATGCATGGTGGATAAAGGGGAGCCTATAGATGTGCTGTACTTGGATTTCCAGAATGCATTGATAAGGTGTCACATCAAAGGTTATTACGGAAAATAAAAGCACATGGTGTAGGGGGTAACATATTAGCATGGATAGAAGATTGGCTGGCAGGCAGAAAGCAGAGAGAATGTATAAATGGGTCTTTTTCGGATTGGCAGGATATTACGAATGGAGTCCCAAAGGGGTTTGTGTTGGCCCTCAACCTTTTACGATTTGCATCAATGACTTAGATGAAGGGAGTGAAGACATGGTAGCTAAATTTGCAGATGACACAAAGATAGGTAGGAAAGTTTGTCATGAAGAGGACATGAGTTGCAGATGGATATAGATAGGTTGAGTGAGTGAGCAAAGATCTGGCAAATGAAGGTTAATGTGGGAAAATGTGAAGTTGTTCACTTTGGCAGGGAGACCAAAAAAGCAGAGTATCGCTTAAGTGGAGAACGGCTGCATAATTCTGAGGTGCAGAGGGATACAGCATGTAATTAAGAAAGCTAATGAAATGCTATCCTTTATTATGAGAGAGATTGAACATAAAAGTAAAGATGTTATGCTTCAGTTATACACGGCATTTGTGAGACTGCACCTCGAATACTGTATGCAGCTTTGGTCTCCTTAATTAAGGAAGATGTAAATGTATTGGAGGTAGTTTAGAGGAGGTTGACTAGATTGATACCTGGAATGAGTGGATTGTCTTATGAGGAAAGGTTGGACAGTCTGGGCTTGTTTCCACTGGAGTTTTAGAAGACTGAGGGATGATTTAATTGAAGTTTACGAGATCCTGAATGGCCTTGGTAAGGTGGGTGTTGAAAGGATGTTTCCTCTTGTGAGTGAGTCCAGAACTAAGCGGCACTGTTTTAAAATTAGAGGCCGCCTTTTTAGGACAGAGATGAGGGGAAATATTTCCCTGAGGGTTGTGCAACTTTGAAACTCTGCCTCAGAAGGTGGTGGAGGTGGGGTCATTGAATATTTTTAAGGCAGAGGTAGATGGATTCTTGTTGGGAAAGGAAGTCAAAGGTTAGTGGGGGTAGATGGGAATGTGGAAATCGAAGCACAAGAATATCAGCCATGATCTTATTGAATGGCGGAGCAGGAGCCGAATGGTCTACTCCTGATCCTATTTCTTATGTTCTTATGATTTCTTGGAAGAGGTCTGTTGTTGACAGTTTCAAGGTGAACTCATGACCTTCTTAAAAAAAAATTCCCAGGTTAGCATCCAGATGACCAGATCATGCCAGATCCTTCCATTTTGTAAAGAAAACTCCAGTCTTGAGAGATATAATTCTAACACAATCAAATTGAATGGTGCAGCAGGCTTGAGAGGCCGAGTGGCCTCCTGCTCCTAATTCATATATTCATATGCACTGCCGGTCTGAAGGCCCACACTGCCAGTTGCTCTCTCAACGCTGTCAACTCCACCCCCCTGCCCCCCTAACCCCCCCCCCCCACCCCCCCCCACCCCCACCCCTCTCAGGACTCTCAATGGACCCACTTGCCAGAAGCTTGATGGCATGATGGAGACTTGACCCTAAATCTCTCCACATTAGCTTCCCTTCCTCGATGCAATTAGTTCTGGTCACACTGCACCAGCCTTCCTATGAAGGCAAACTGCCTGACCCAAGGCTGCCAAATGCAGCAATGACTTCAGCTGCCACCCACTTTCAAAACTATTCAAAGAAACACGTACGTTTTAAAAAAATTTCACACTACAGTTCTCTTGCTCCTATTGATCTCACATTGAAAGTATTGCACTGTTGCTACTTTTAGTTCTTATCTGTTGCCAAGCTAATGCTGCCTCCCTGTGGCAAATAGCATAGTGACTCATGGGCCTGCAACTACACAGGCCATTATCTCAACACCTATGCTGTGATCACTGCTGCTCCTCCAATGCTCAGGCTGCCAAAATATGAGAGTTTAGCAAGAAGGCATTAACTTAGCATGGTGAAGCAGAGATGAAAATGTGCCTAAACCACTACAAACAATTCATGGGCACCTTTCCACCCCAAACTGTTTTAAAGATCCTCTGGGGATCTCCCTCCCACAGCTTCCAACCTGATAGTCTCCCAACCTCGGACGGCCCGCTTCTATCTCCTACCCAAAATCCACAAACAGAACTGCCCCGGTAGACCGATCGTCTCAGCTTGTTCCTGCCCCACAGAACTCATTTCTCATTATCTTGACTCCCTTCTCTCTCCCCTTGTCCAGTCCCTTCCCACCTACATCTGTGATTCCTCTGACACCTTACGTCACATCAACAATTTCCAGTTCCCTGGCCCCAACCGCTTCCTCTTCACCATGGACGTCCAATCCCTCTACACCTCCATCCCCCACCAGGATGGTCTGAGGGCCCTTAGCTTCTTCCTAGAACAGAGGCCCGAACAATCCCCATCCACCACTACTCTCCTCCGTTTGGCTGAACTTGTTCTCACACTGAACAATTTCTCCTTCAATTCCTCTCACTTCCTCCAAATAAAAGGTGTGGCTATGGGTACCCGCATGGGCCCCAGCTATGCCTGTCTCTTTATGGGGTATGTGGAACATTCCTTGTTGCAGTCCTACTCCGGCCCCCTTCCACAACTCTTCCTCCGGTACATCGATGATTACTTCGGTGCCGCTTCATGCTCTCGTCAGGACTTGGAAAAATTTATTAATTTTGCTTCAAATCTCCACCCCTCCATCATTTTCACGTGGTCCATCTCTGACACTTCCCTTCCCTTCCTTGACCTCTCTGTCTCAATCTCTGGTGATAGACTGTCCACCAATATTCATTACAAACCCACCGACTCCCACAGCTATCTCGACTACAGCTCCTCACACCCCACTTCCTGTAAGGACTCCATCCCATTCTCTCAGTTCCTTCGCCTCCGTCGCATCTGTTCCGATGATGCTACATTCAAAAACAGTTCCTCTGACATGTCCTCCTTCTTCCTTAACCGAGGTTTTCCACCCACGGTCGTTGACAGGGCCCTCAACCGTGTCCGGCCCATCTCCCGCGCATCCGCCCTCACGCCTTCTCCTCCCTCCCAGAAACATGATAGGGTCCCCCTTGTCCTCACTTATCACCCCACCAGCCTCCGCATTCAAAGGATCATCCTCCGCCATTTCCGCCAACTGCAGCATGATGCCACCACCAAACACATCTTCCCTTCACCCCCCTTATCGGCATTCCGTAGGGATCGCTCCCTCCGGGACACCCTGGTCCACTCCTCCATCACCCCCTACTCCTCAACCCCCTCCTATGGCACCACCCCATGCCCACGCAAAAGATGCAACACCTGCCCCTTCACTTCCTCTCTCCTCACCGTCCAAGGACCCAAACACTCCTTTCAAGTGAAGCAGCATTTCACTTGCATTTCCCCCAACTTAGTCTACTGCATTCGTTGCTCCCAATGTGGTCTCCTCTACATTGGAGAGACCAAATGTAAACTGGGCGACCGCTTTGCAGAACACCTGCGGTCTGTCCGCAAGAATGACCCAAACCTCCCTGTCGCTTGCCATTTCAACACTCCACCCTGCTCTCTTGCCCACATGTCTGTCCTTGGCTTGCTGCATTGTTCCAGTGAAGCCCAACGCAAACTGGAGGAACAACACCTCATCTTCCGACTAGGGACTTTACAGCCTTCCGGACTGAATATTGAATTCAACAACTTTAGGTCGTAAGCTCCCACCCCCATCCCCACCCCCTTTCTGTTTCCCCCTTCCCTTTTTTTTCCAATAAATTATAAAGATTTTCCTTTTCCCACCTATTTCCATTATATATAAAAAAACCGCCCACTAGAGCTATACCTTGAGTGCCCTACCATCCATTCTTAATTAGCACATTCGTTTAGATAATATCACCAACTTTAATTTTAACACCTATGTGTTCTATTGTACTATTGTCGTTGACATCTTTTGATGATCTGCTTCTATCACTGCTTGTTTGTCCCTACAACCACACCCCCCCCCCCACCTCTTTGTCTTTCTATCTCTCCGCCCCCCACACACACACCTTAAACCAGCTTATATTTCAACTCTTTCTTGGACTCGAACGCAAGTTCTGTCGAAGGGTCATGAGGACTCGAAACGTCAACTCTTTTCTTCTCCGCCGATGCTGCCAGACCTGCTGAGTTTTTCCAGGTAATTCTGTTTTTGTTTTAAAAATCTGGCCTGTCTTCAGGTTTCCCAGGGAAGAATTGGTGGGGCGTTGGTGATATGTTGATGAGATGGAGCCGGGCCAGACCCCAAAGGTGGACTCCATTGGCACCAGGTTGGCAGCCAGTAGGCCTTTTCTCAATGGGCATATTGGGCACCATTTTTAAAAAATTAATTCATGGGGTGTGGGCTTCGCTGGCTGGGCCTGCATTTATTGACTGTCCGCAATTATCCTTGAGAAGGTGGTGGTGAGCTGCCTTCTTGAACCGCTGCAGTCCATGTAGTGTACAGCCACAGTGCTGTTAGGAAGAGAGTTCCGGGAATTTTACCCAGTTACAGTGAAGGAACGATGATATATTTACAAATCAGGATGGTGAGTGACTTGGAGGGGAACTTCCAGATGGTGATGTTCCCATCTATCTGCTCCCCTTGTCCTTCTAAATTGTAATGGTCGTGGATTTGGAAGGTGCTGTCGAAGGAGTCTTGGTGAATTCCTGCAGCGCATCTTGTAGATGGTGTACACTGCTGCTACTGTGTGTCAGTGGTGGAGGGAGTGAATGTTTGTGGATGTGGTGCCAATCAAGTGGGCTGCTTTGTCCTGAATGGTGTCAAGCTTCTTGAGTGTTGTGGGATCTGCACTCATCCAGGCAAGTGTGGAGTATTCCATCATACTCCGGACATGTGGACAGATTTTGGGGAGTTAGGAGGTGAGTTACTCATCACACGATTCCTAGCCTCTGACCTGCTCTTGTAACCACAGTATTTATATGGCTAGTCCAGTTCAGTTTTTTGTCAATGGTAACCCCCAGGATGTTGATAGTGGGGGACTCAGTGATGGTAATGCCATTGAGCATCAATGGGTAATGATTGGATTCTCTGTTGTTGGAGATGGTCATTGCCTGATACTTGTGTGGCGCAAATGTTACTTGCCACTTGTCAGCCCAAGCCTGGATATTGTCTAAGTTTTGCGCATTTGGTCATGGACTGCTTCAGTATCTGAGGAGTTGCAAATGGTGCTGAATATCGTGCAATCATCAGTGAACATTCCCACTTCTGACCTTATGGGAGGAAGGTCATTGATGAAGCAACTGAAGATGGTTGGACTGAGGACACTACCCTGAGGAACTCCTGTGGTGATGTCCTGGAACTGAGATGACTGACTTCCAACAACCACAACCATCTTCCTTTGTGATAGGTATGACTACAACCAGCGGAGAGTTTTCCTCCTGATTCCCATTGACTCCAGTTTTGCTAGGGCTCCTTGATACCATAATCTGTCAAATGCTTCCTTGATGTCAGGGGCAGTTACTCTCACCTCACCTCTGGAGTTCAGCTCTTTTGTCCATGTTTGAACCATGGACTTCAATGCCAGACCATTGATGTGACAGGCTTTGGCTAAGGAAACTCACTTTGAGGAGCCCCCAGCTATAACAGTACCTTTCCTGATGTCAGGGAACAATATTTGAGGTGGATGGAGGTTCCAGCCCAAACAAGACCACACATTGAAGCAACTTCCTTTTCTGTACTTTTGCTGAAGCTATTGAAATCATTTGCCAGATGGATTATCAAATAGCTTGCATGAGAATCAAAAAGATATTAAATTGTATAATCAGTGTTACAAATCCAGATTTATATAGAATCATTAAATATGTGAATTTGAAACAGGGGAGAGCTTTTTTACATATCTTTTCTGTTTTTAAAAGCATTGTAGGTTCAATATATCAGTATTAGTCAACTTTGGATATCTTAACTAAGTGGACAGATTTCATGTGTGAGCCCTGGCAGTGATTGTTAGTATTATTCCACCATATGGCTAGCCCACTGTCTTTCTGCCCAACCCCTCGAGCTGTCTTCCAGTAATACAATGGGTGGGATAACGACAACCACCACTCCTGCCCTTAAGCCTATTGAGGCCCTTAACTGGCCAGTTAATGGCCTAATTCTACCTTCACTGGCAGAATACAGTGGGTGGTGGAAGGCAGAGGAATGTGGCCAGACTGCCTGAGGGGAGCATGTGGGAAGGGAGGTGGGTATGGCACCTCCTTAGAGTTGGGGGGGGGGTGTCCTTTGCGCATCAGGGCAACCCACAGCCCCCTTTCCCCACCCATGCCACAACCAAGATGTTATCTTTGTGCTTTTCCCCCCTCCCCAGTCTCCAAATCCGAACCCCTCACTCCCCTTTGTCCCTGCCCCCACAAGGGTCCCTGATCCAAAAAGCCCTGACTTACCTACTGGCATCCATGATGCTTTTTCCCAGGACCACCATGTAGACCTAGCAGCAGCCACTACTTGCCTCTGGCAGTGGCAGTTGGATTGGCTGGCAGTTCGCAAGGGTGGGACTTCCTGTCCATGATGGGTGGATGTCCTACAATCACCCCATTAAGGCCACCCCCAGAGTATTATCGTTGTGGGACAGATCTTTTTAAAGTTGGTCAGCTTGTGATCAAATTTGCGATTGGGTGGCGGGGCGTGAAATACATCCCCTGTAAACTCCAGCCTCTTGTGGGTGACATACTCAAGGCTATTTGAGCTAGAGTGACTAGATTTTCAAAAGTTAAAACCGGGACACGTTGAAAAGCCTTCAGAAGGCGCAGCTCCATGATGATGCACAGGTTGGACAGCCAATGGCAGGAGTCTGGGGAGGGGCAGTTGAAGGTGTAAGGTCATGTGATAACATCCCCTGGAATATGCCCAGCCAGAGTAGGCAACCCTGTTAAGACATTGATTAAACATGCCCCTTGCTTCTGGATCTCATTGGTTGCTTCGCTGTCTGTCATAGCACTGTGCTCCACTTGGGCCTTTGTGATTGGCACTTACCACTGTCAATTACCCTTAAATCCACTTGCTTCCTCAGAGAGACAATGCGGCCTAAATAATCAAAGCACAGAAAAGGGAATTTACCTTAGAACAGACCAGACCTTCCTATTGAATTGGATGGCACTGGAAGTACTAGGAGGATGTGAATTGCCTACAGGCCAAACTTGACCTGCTTTGATGAGCAGGTTCAACTGCAGCCATTACTTCCAGCCAGCGATTGAGAGGTCATAAGGCCACACACACAACACTCGAGCAGACTCTGACTGACTAATTTGATCTGGCTATTCAATAGGCGGGTTGATTGCCATCGGCATAGTTTTTGAGGGGAGAGAAAAGCAATTTGAGAAACTGCTTTTTTCTTGTGGGAGAAAATATGAGAGGTGGGGTATAAATAAAGTTAATGCAGCTAAAGGCAGTAGGGAAAACAGATGAAAGAACACAAAAGTTCCACGTTTAGAGCTGCCTCTTTGAGGACCATTTAGGGAAAAAAATTCAACCCCGACTCGATGCCAGTGAGAAGGATTTCTGTGCATGTGGGAGCATCCAGCTTAATGGTTGGAAGTGGGATGGAATTCCAACCAGGAGGGTCCAGCACAGCACGAGAGGGTTTTTTATGTTTGCCGACAGTAAATGGAGCGCCAGGTAAGGGGGAGCAGAGAGGAAGTGAAGAGAAGAACTGCTGGGGCTCTCTGCGAAAGTAGGTGAAGTGCTGACAGAAATCTCTGATTTGTTTCACGTAAGAGGGAAAAGCTGCAAACTGGGACATTTTGAGCAAATTGTTAGGACAATAGGATGTTTAATGAGAGAAACAGGACTGTCCCAGCAAAACCAGGATGTCTGGTCACCACAATCTGAGCCTAGATAGCACCAGAAGCAGAAAGGGACAAAACATTGCTGTGTCAAATCCTAATAAAAATTGAAAATCATAAAATTTAGGCTTTATATCATAAGATTGCAGGTGGCCAATTAAAATTACAGGTTACTTTAGAAAATCTCATGACTCAGGTATACAAATAGTTGTTTGGTAGTAAAGAACTTGCGTATTGCTAAAATAAAGAGCCTTTTTTGTTGATACTTTTTATCTTGCTCTCATCAGGCAAAGGGAACAACAATTTATACCGCATGAGAAGAGAGTGCTGATTGGATGGCAGGTGGACTCTGCCAAGCATTGTTTCAAATTTAAACCAGGCAGCTTGACTCTGATTGGTCAAGGTATTGCCCTGAGGAATGAACCAGTGAATGGCTGTCACTTATTTTGTTCAGCTGAAACAGGTGCAATGCTTTCTGTCTGCAAAGAACAGGGCATGTGCATTAATATAGGTGTAGCTTCAACCAGAACTGAGAGTATGTAAATTTCATCCTCTAACTACGTATCTTGGCAAATTAACCATTAATGTCTGAAAACAACTGACTCAGCTTGCTCTGGGTAAGTAAAGAACTAATTGCAGAAAAATAGCTGCAGTATGGATAACTGCATCTAAATTACAACATGGAGGGCATTGTAAATGGTTGCAAATTCACCACGGTTATCATCTATAATACATGTGGGTCATTGTCAGTTAGCACTGTGATCATATTTACATATATGTGTCAAACAGCTGACTGACTTATCAGTTAGCATAGCCTATCCCTTTAACTTTTTTACTGAGCAGCATGGTACAACTCCCCAGTGTAACTTCTCTGGTGTGTTTTCCAAAGTTCAGGGATTGCTAAGGACTGTCTTATGCCCAACCTGAAATCCAGACCAAGGCCCAGAACCTCTCTGTTGTGGTCAAAACAGTGGAAATGGCTGAAAATCCTAAGTCCAGCCCCCAACCACAGCATTTCCTATTTTTGCATGGGCAGGATTGGAGTCGGGTCAGGGTTTGCGCATATGTGTATGCAATTTATGGAGGCAGCTGGGCATTTAAATCATCAGCTGCCTCCACTAAAGTGTGTAAGTGCTAAGAGTGTGAAACCCAACATGTACAGATTAAACCAGGTAAGAGCTCATCTTAACTTGATGGATTCATTTGGATAGCCAAGGTACTCCTTTGGAGATGTAAGATACCCCCTTGGACAGGGTCCCAGGACACCTTCGGGAGAGGTAAGGAACCATTGGTGTATGTAAGGCACCCTTTGGGATTGTTAAAAGTAATGATTGTGCATAAACTCATTGGAACTGTCGTGCTGTCAGAAGGGTCGTGCTGTCAGAAGGGTCGTGGTGTCAATGTTTTCAACGAACTGTCAAGATGACAAATAAATGTCAAAACTCATTGGAACTGTTAACTCCTTGGAGCTGTCAAAGCTGTCAACGGATTTAACTCTGCTGGACTTTAAATAAAAAAAAAAGTCTGGAGTTCAAAAAAAGATCAGTGCTGGCTATTTCAAGCTATCTGTTGACAAAAACCTGAGGGCTTTCATTATAGGATTTGTGCTGCAATGACTTTACAGATTTTACAAACTAACATGATCACATTGGGGTGCCTGTTATGTCCGCAGTTTGTTTGAAAGCTCCAAGTGGTTATAGAATAGAAATGTTTATTTTCATAGGAGATTAGTTGAAGGAACTCCTATATATTGAATAATCTTTTATCAATTAGAGATTTTTGTTTAAAATAATTACATCATCAATAGATGCATAACATTTTTTTATGTCAGCATGGCTCCTGAGGTTTGTCCATGGTGGATAATAGGTCAGTTGGCATGGAGGGTGTAAGGGCAATGGGTGGTTGGTGGGGGCATGGGTTGCTATGAGCTAGCACTAAGCTAGCATAGCGGCTCTGAAGGGTCATGGGGATGTGGGGGCATGGGGAGTGGGTAGAGGGACATGGTTTGGCATAGGAGTATGAGGGGCCATGGGGTGGTTGGCA
Source organism: Carcharodon carcharias (assembly GCF_017639515.1). Taxonomy (NCBI): domain Eukaryota; kingdom Metazoa; phylum Chordata; class Chondrichthyes; order Lamniformes; family Lamnidae; genus Carcharodon; species Carcharodon carcharias. The sequence goes on along the minus strand of NC_054472.1, from coordinate 123,496,982 downwards.
GGAGACATGAGCTGGCATAGGTTGGCATGGATGGGGCATGGGCAGTTGTATCGGGGATGAGCGCTGGAGGGCTTTTAAAATAATTTTTAATTAAAATGCAGCGGCACAGAAAGTTGATAGGCAAGTGGAAGAGTAGTTTAACATTCAGCTCTCTGTTTGATGGCTGGCGAGTACAGGGCATAGAGCCATAGAGTTTTACAGCATGGAAAGAGGCCCTTTGGCCCATTGTGTCCATGCCAATCATCAAGCCCCTATTGACCCTAATCCCATTTTCCAGCACTTGGCCCATAGCCTTGCATACTATGGCATTTCAAATTTTCATCTTAGTACTTTTTAAATGTTGTGAGGGTTCCCATCTCTAACATTCTTTCACGCAGTGAGTTCCAGATACCCCCCACCCTCAAATTCCCTTTAAACCCCCTGCCCTGTAGCTTAAATCTATGCCTCCTGGTTATTGATCCCTCTGCTAAAGGGAAAAGTTTCTTCCTATATATCCTATCTATGCCCCATATAATTTTGTACACCTCAATCAGGCCTCCACCTCAGGCTTCTCTGCACTAAGGAAAACAACCCCAGCCCATTTAGCCTCTCTTCATAGCTGAAACGCTCCAGTCCAGGCAACAGCCTGGTGAATCTCCTTTGCACCCTCTCTGGTACAATCACATCCTTCCTATAATGTGGCGACCAGAACTGCACACAGTACTCCAGATGTGGCGTAAATAACATGTTATACAGCTCCATCATGACCTCCCTGTTCTTATATCCAATGTCTTGACTAATAAAGGAAAGTATCCCATATGCCTTCTTAACCACCTTATTTAGCTGTCCTGCTGCCTTCAAGGATTTATGGACATGTACACCAAGGACCCTCTGATCCTCTGTACTTCCTAGGGTCCTACCATTCATTGTGTGCTCCCTTGCCTTGTTAGTCCCCCCAAAGTGCATCACCTCACACTTATCATGATTAAATTCCATTTGCCACTCTTCTGCCCATCTGACCAGCCCGTCTATTCTAAGGCTTTCCTCTTCGCTATTTACCACACCACCAATTTTCATGTCATTTGCCAATTTATCGACCATACCTCCTGCATTCATGTCTAGATCATTAATGTACACTACAAACAGCAAGGGACCCAGCACCGAACCCTGCACTGTGCCACTGGACCCAGGCTTCCAGTCACAGAAGCTACCTTCAACCATCACCCTCTGCCTCCTGCCACTAAGCCAATTTTGCGTCCAATTTGCCAAGCTGCCCTGGATCCCATGGGCTCTTGCCTTCTCGACCAGTCTCCCATCCGACACCTTATCAAAATCCTTACTGAAGCCCATATAGACTACATCAACTGCACTACCCTCATCAACACCTAGTCACCTCCTCGAAAAATTCAAATTTGTTCGACATGATCTCCCCTGACAAAGCCATGCTGACTTTCCTTATTATCCTTGCCTCTCCAAGTGGAAATTAATTCTGTCCCTCAGAATTTTTTCCAAAAGTTTCCCTACCACTGATGTTAGACTCACTGGCCTATAGTTCCCTTGTTTATCCCTACAACCCTTCTTGAATAATGGTACCCACATTAGCTGTCCCCCAGTCCTCTGGCACCTTCCCTGTGGCCAGAGAGGATTTGAAGATTAATGTCAGAGCCCCTGCAATCTCCTCCCTTGTCTCCCACAGTATCCTGGGATATATCTCATCTGGACTTGGGGATTTATCCACTTTCAAAACCCGCAGAAATCACTAATACCTCCTCCCTCTCAAAGCTAATTTATTCAAGTATATCACAGTCCCCCTCCCTGATTTCTATATTTACATTATCCTTCTCTATAGTGAATACAGATGCAAAGTACTATTTAAAACCCCCACCTACATCTTCCAGATCCTCACACAGATTGCCTGTTTGGCCCCTAATGTGCTCTAATCTTTCTCTGATTATCCCCTTGCCCCTAATATACTTATAAAACGCCTTTGGATTTTCCTTTATTTTACCCGCCAATGTTCGTTCATGCCCCCTCTTCAGTCTCCTAATTTCTTTTTTAAGTAACCCCCTGCACTTTCTATACTCCTCAAGGGCTTCCACTGTTTTGAGCCCTTGGTATCTACCATAAGCTTTCCTTTTTTCCCTTATCCAATCCTGTGCATTCCCCGGCATCCAGGGTTCTCTGGACTTGTTGGTCCCAGCCTTCACTTTTACGGGAACTTGTTGGCCCTGCTCTCTCACTGTTCTCTATTTGAATGACTCCCACTGCTCTGATGTAGATGTTCCTACAAGCAGCTGCTCCCAGTACTTTTTGGCCAGATCCTGTCTTATCATATTAAAATCGGCCTTCCCCCAATTCGGAGCCTTTGGGAAGCATTTTTCAGTCAGTCTGTGGGGGTGGGCTTGACACACCGACGCATAAAATGATGCTCGATGACGTGGGGTGTGCGTCCCAACGTCACTGTGCGCCATCGCAATATTAATTAATGGCGGTCGTGCCTCAGAACTCATAGCGTGCTTCCCTTACAGAAGGTAAGCACGCTATGAGTTCTGAGGCACGACCGCCATTAATTAATGGGCCAGTTAAGGCCCTTGAGGCAGCAATTGAATACGATTTTTTACAGCCCGTGCTATTTTCAGTGCGTCGCATGGGCGCAATTGGCAAGCGGGTAGGTCACATTTTTAAAAACCTCACCCATGGGCGGGATAAGAGGGGTGAGTGGTCTCGCTGATGCGTGTTGTTAGAACTTAATTACTTACTGCTACTTGCTTGTGTGAACAGGACAACTTCATTTTGCTTCAGAGCTGCTTTGACAGAAATAACAGGCTTCAGTTCAGGACTCTGGAGAAATCATAACACTTGCAGCCTTCCAGGTGTCAGACAGCCTTCCCTTACCCTGGGAATGGGGATTGAGCTATCTGCTGGAGGCACCTACTCGGAGGAGGAAGAGAGGGCCAGAAGGCAGAGGAGGCCAGGAGTCCATATTCAGCCTCTAGGGGAGCCACCTGTGGGATGACAGGCACAGGCACAAGGGGTGCAGGGCCAACAGGGGAGCCCAAGGTAGAAGGGGTCGCAGAAGATGCCACTATCCTGCCAGGGTTTACAGGTAGCGATGCAGCTACCTCAATATGCCTGAGATGCAGTGCCGAAGGAGGCCCATCTCTCAAGACAGACCGTGAACTCCACCTGTCAGATGATCAGCACCAACTGTGTGGGTGGACACCCCATGCCAGTGGCACTGAAGGTCATGGTTGCCCTCAATTTCTATGCCTCCGACTCTTTCCAGGGGTCGGGAGTGATCTTTGTGGAGTCTCCCAATCAGCTGTCTAAAGTTGTGTCAAGCTGGTGACATATGCTCTGTTCAGGCGTGCATTGACTTTCATTCACTACCACTCAGATGAGACCAGCCAGGCAGAATGAGCCAGAGGCTTTGCTGCGATTGCTGGGTTCTCCCACATTCAGGGTGCAATCGATAGCACACATGTGGCCATCAAGGCACCAGCAGGTGAGCCAGGAGCCTTCATCAACAGGAAGGGATTCCACTCCATGAATGTGCAGATAATGTGTGACCATAGGATGCAGATTCTGTGCAAGGTACCCAGGCAGCTCCCATAACACATACGTCCTGAGACACTCCTAGGTGCTGAGGGTCTTCAGTGCTCCAGCCTGGCTGGATGGACGGCTGCTGTGTGACAGGGCTATCCCCTCAAAAGGTGGCTCATGACGCCTCTCTGCCATCCAAGAACAGAGGCTGAGCAGAGGTACAATAGAAGCCATGCCTCCACAAGGGTGGTGGTAGAGAGAACCATTGGTCTTCTCAAGATGCGCTTCTGATGCCTGGACCATTCACTCCAATACTCCCTAGATCGTGTGTCACTGATAGTGGTTGCATGCTGCGTTCTCCACAATCTGGTGCTGGAAAAGGGATACACAGTGGAGGAAGAAGATGTAGATGCAGCTGCTCTGGCAGTAGACGATGAGTCCAGTAGTGAGTCTGAGGACGAGCACGGTGAGGAGAACACTGGGGGCATAGATGCCAATCTGGGCAACCTCCTGGGAGGCAGGGACACCTGGGAGGCTTTGATTCAATGCTTCTTCAGCTATCCTACCAAAGATGAACCACCACCACATGCCAGGGCTGTAAGCTCCATACTCGATACCTGACAGCAACATTTGCTTTGTTAGCAACATGAACTATGTGCCATTTCAATAAAGCTCAATGACAAACAAGTCACCCATAACACCATGGGTTCCCCTTCATCTGCAGAACTCATGAAGCACCCAAAGGCTTGTTGAGAGCCAAAACATTTAATGATTAGCAACTTGGCATATAGAAATCAAAGTACATTAAAAGGTGTTGCACATCATGCCAACTTAAAAGTGGGGCAAAAAAAAACCCACTAGTGATAAGCCCATGTTGTGCCTAATGTGCTTTACGTTTACGCTTGCCGGTGCTACGTCTAGATGCTCCCCCATCACCGGCATTGGAGGCAGCCCGCTCACTCTGCTGTTCTGTTGGCCTTGATGACCTTGGTGAACATCCTCTGGCCAGTGGAGTCAATGCTGGCCCCGCCTGGGAGGGAGCTGCCAGTGGCACAGCTGGCATCTCCCCAGTCACCGCAGCCTCATCAGATGCCACAGTCACTGGCAGAGCTGCTGCCTTCATCCGGAGCACCCTGAGAGGAGACCGCAGAGATGATAGGCAGCTCGTGCGCCAATGTGAGGAAGCTTTGGATCTCCCTGCTCACCACTGATGGACGGGCACCTAGCTGGGATACTGGGTGCCCAATACATCGTCCACACTGACACTGACCACTTGAGGTCATTGCCACTGTGAGGGCTTGCAGGTCCGATCGCATCCCCAGGAAGCTGTGATTGTTTTCCTGGAGGAACCTTTCCATGAGAGTTGCCACTCTTTCCATGGAGGAGGCAGTGCGCTTGGCCATGATGGTCATTGCATTGTTCATGCTGTGCATGGACTCCTCCATCATGGAGACCATGGCACGCATTCCCTCATGTATCTCCGCCAGACCCTCTGGCACACCCTGCTGGACTTCTAGCACCTGCTGCCTCAGGTTTGACTCCAGAGGCTCATCATCAGCCACTGACTGAGCATGTTCCTTGTCCCCAGCATTCCTCCGACTGCCGGCGCCCTGGGCACTCTCTGCCTCCGCCTGCACCTCATTCGAGTGTGAAGTGCCCTCACCGCTGTACACTGAGATACTAGCCAATGATCTTATTCCCACCAAGTTGCTGGTATCTGCGCTGGTGCCTGCCTGGCGGAGAGGGTGTGACGGTGGTGTGTTAATGTCTCCTGTGCCTTCGGGTTAGCGGTGGTCCCTCAGTTTCCTAAGTCCAGGCGTGCTCTGGTGAGGTGGAAAGGAAGAACAAGGACATTTGATTAGTTGAAGTCGTTACACTGTTAATGTGCATGCCTGGCACCTGGATCAGGATGCGCTCCTCCTTCCATTACCAATGGGGATCCCATGTTGGAGGCTGAAATCAATATACAGTCACCAGTGGAATGTTTGCACTGACAGACATTGTGATCTCAGTGCATGGCTCTTAACACCCAGTGGCTCCCCAACTTTGCCACGGCTGGTTGACCTGGGTGCATGGCACCTCTCCAGCCCCAGTGCCTCCTGCTCGTATCTGGTGAGGATTAGAAGGTGGAGCTGTCTTCCGCCAGTCCACAGCCGCTCAGAATTATTGTGTGCTGCCTTCTCCTGAAAGGAGAGAGGAGCATTGATTAGTCCCCCCTGTATCTGCATTGCCATTGCAGCCTTGCCACCTTCACCTGAGGAAAACCTTGCAGGGCTTATCTGATTCGCGACCCTGGAACTGCAATAAATTCACCCTAAGCAGCCAGGGCTGACCCCCTTGCCCAGATGCTGCCTCCATCACATTTGCCACTCCCACTCTAAGAACTTCCAAACCCATGACCATTACCACCTAGAAGGCAGCAGATAGATGGGTACATGGTCACCTGGAAGTTCCCCTCCAAGTCACTCAGCATCCTGACTTGGAGAAGTTTTGCTGCTCCTTCACTGTGGCTGGGTCTAAATCCTGGAACTCGCTCCCTAACAGCACTCTGGGTATACCTGCACCACATGCAGAGGTGCCAGAAGGCAGCTCACCACCACCTTCTCATGAGCAACTAGTGATGGGCAATAAATGCTGGCTCAGTCAGCGAAGCCCATATCCCATGAATGAATGAATACAAAAACAAAATTCTGAGTGTGGGGGGGGGGCACGTTTTGTTAGATGGGGGGGACCTCCTCCTCCTGTCCTTTGGCACCAGGGTCTCGTGGCGTACTGCCACCACCTCAAGGAGGGCAGCAGGGCACTCATCAGAGAACCTCGAGGCTGACTGCTCCGCCAACCTGCCCTCCTGCCTGGCTTGCTCTCCGAAGATATTTTCCATCATGCTCCTTACTGAAATCAGTGGCAACCTTAGAACGGCTGCCTGCGCTGTTTTTGAATAGGCTGCCGAGTTGCCATTGGACCTGGGGGACGTTGGTCTCTAACTGCCACCCAGCCCTTCCTGCTGATCTTGGGCAGTGTGATTTATGCCTGGGTGGGCCTTAATTGGCCCGACCGTTAAAATGGCGGCCTGGAGCTGATCGCGATCGGCTTCGCGCCCACCCCCACCCGCTCCCAGTGAGTCTGCCCGCCATATGAAAAATTCGGCCCTTTATTTTCGGTCCATCTTTGTCCTTTTCTATAACTATCTTACTGCGTTATTGGCACTATCACCAAAATGCTCCCCCACTGATACTTCTACCACTTACCTGGCTTTGTACACTAAAACTAGGTCCTGTCCTCTTGTAGGACTTTCTACGTGCTGGCTTAAAAAGCTCTCCTGAATACATTTTAAGAATTCTGCCCCCTCTAAGCCTTTCACACTTTGTCTATCTCAATTAATACTAGGGAAGTTGAAACCCCCTACTATTGTTAACCTATTATTTTTACAATTCTCTGAGATTAGCCCACATATCTGCCCTTCTATCCCTCCCTGACTATTCATGGATCTATAATACACTCCCAGCAATGTGATTGTCCCCTTTTTGTTTTTAAGTTCTACCGATATGGCCTCATTTGAGGAACCTTCTAAGATATCATCCCTTCTTATATCAGTAACTGACTCCTTGATCAATACTGTGACACCACCTCCTCTCTTCCCCCTCCCTCCCACCCAACCCCTCCACCCCCATCGCCTGGAGATTCTATACCCTGGAATATTGAGCTGCCAGTCCTGTCCCTCCCTCAACCTTGTCTCTGTGATTGCAGTGATCTCATATCCCCACGTGTTAATCAAAGCCCTCAACTCATCTGCCTTACTTACAAGACCCTTTGCATTAAAATAAATGTCATCAGCCTTGCCACCCTCCCTCGTGCCTTAACTTGACCAAATATGCCTTCCAGACTGACCTGATTTTTCTTCTATTTTTGTCTGCGCAGCACCCCTTACTATACCTCCACTCCGTATCCCATCCCCCTGCCAAATTAGTTTAAACCCCCTAATAAGGATGTTGGTCCTGTTCCGGTTCAGGTGCAACCTGCTGGACTTTTATATCGTCCCACCTTCCCCAGAAATGGACCCAGTAATACAGGAATCTAAAGTTCTCCCTCCTGCACAAACTCTTCAGCCATGCATTCATCTGCTCTATCCACCTATTCTCTTACTAGCATGTGGCACTGGAAGAGATTACAACCTTTGAGGTTCCGCTTTTCAATCTGCTACCTAGCCCCCTAAATTCTTGTTGCAGGACCTCATCCCTGTTACTGCATGAGATGGGTGTCAGAAGATCTTGCTCTGTTTACCATTGCAGGGCACCTTCCTCAGAAGAAGTTCTTGCAGGTGTTGGTGTCTGATTTTTTAATCATTCTGCTTTAACCAATTTTTATTGAATTCGACCAAGTACTGGAGCATAGAGGCAGACCTTCCATCGAGCTAGCCTCTGCACTTGTTCTGGGGGCAGTGGGCCCAACTACTAATGCAGCCCACTGCCTGGAACAATACTTGGAACTGCGGGCCACCATTTTTAAAGGATGAGTTTGTGGAGCTGGGACATCTCCTGTTTCTGCACTCCCTAACTAATGTAATTAAATGCCCATATTTGTATTGCAATGATTTAATGAATGAAGGCCTTGGATTATATAAGTGTGGTAAGGCTTTCAAGCTGAAGCTTGAATGTGTGTGTACTACTAAAGTATGTGCATGCCTGACCTACAATGCAAAAACTGTAAGGTATTGTGAGGTTTAGGCAAGGGCAACAGTAAATGTGGAACAGATTGACAGGGCACATTTTGTGGCATGCAGTCTTGGGCCATCTATCTGGTAAATGGAACTTTTGAGTAACCTTATCTTCCCTGGTGCCTTAAAGTGTGATTTCCTTTCCTGTATTTGTTCCCATGTTATGTAGATGTAGTTTGCAGTTTGGGTTCCAATACCAACTCCTGCAAAGCCCTCTTCTGAGGAAAGTGCCCTGTAGTGGCAAACAGCAAGATAGTCTGACACTCGCCTCATGCAGTAGCACCTGTACTCATCAGCCATTAAACAGGGAGTCGAATGTCATACTACTCCACTTGCCTATCAACTTTGTTTTGTGTCTCTACATTGGTTTTGTCTTCTCTTAATTTTGGACTGCCATTTTTCTCCTGCATACATCCCAATGGAAAAGCTGACAAACATTTGAAGGCTATTTTCAGTTTTTCTAGAAGTGGGAAGAATTTCCCCACCCGAGACCACTGACAGGAAAATTAAAGGTCAGTGGACTTTATTTCTGGTATTTATATCTACCAGCATTATCTCACATTTCTTAGCATTAAATTCTGTTGCCATCTCCCCTATCTGGACATCCTTATGTCCTCTGTAGACTTGGACAATACTTGTGGTAACTTTGTCAAGGTTATTAGTGATGTTTCTGAACAGTAGGGGTCCCTGCTGCTTAGAAGATTGCTATTTTGGGAAATAAATCATTGTGAATTGATACTACAGTATTTGTGTTTAGTGTGCATGACTTACTTTATAACTGAGAAAATGCATTAATCAAACTATCAATACCTTTGCTAATGGACATGGTAGCCTGTCCATCAGCATTGTTCTCTTGACCTTTCCTTGTTCTTCCTGATTTAATATTTGGCAACTTCTGAGTCCAAAGCCCCAGCACTGCAAAAGTAAGGCTCTGCATCAAGTCATCCAATTGGGGTGTGTCAGCATGAATTTTGCAATGGGAGCCTCTTCCCCAGTTTGAATGGTCTACAGGTACAGGGAAATCTTGCTGTCGGAGAGCCTGACCTGTAGTACCATACTTGTGTTGGGAATGTAAAATCCAAAAGCAGTAGCTGATAAAAGGCTAAAGCTTACCATAAAAAGAGAATACATAAAGGTTTCGCGCAAGTGGACTAATTGTTTATAGTAGCATAATGGAGATTTGTGGCCAAGGTTACTTCCTTTGATGTTGTAGAGTTGGAGGTGCTGAAATAAGTAGTGTTTCAAAGGCCAGGAAGATGTATTGAGTGGAATGCTCAAGGTTTAGTGCTGGCGTCCCAAGGATCACAGAATCACAGTGCAGAAGAGGCCTTTCGGCCCATCGAGTCTGCACTGACACGTGAGAAACACCTGACCTACCTACCTAATCCCATTTACCAGCACTTTACCCATAGCCTTGAATGTTATGACATGCCAAGTGCTCATCCAGGTACCTTTTAAAGGATGTGAGGCAACCCGCCTCCACCACCCTCCCAGGCAGTGCATTCTAGACTGGCACCACCCTCTGGGTAAAAAAAGTTTTTCCTCACATCCCCCCTAAACCTCCTCTCACCTTGAACTTATGCCCCCTAGTGACTGATCCTTCAACTAAGGAGATTTATGCATGGAAGTAGAGGGCATAGCTGAGTTACTAAATGAATGCTTCGCACCTGTGTTTACCAAAGAGAAGATGCTGCTCAGTCATAGTGAAAGGGGAGGTAGTCAAGACACTGGATGGGCTAAAAATTGATAAAGAAGCTTATAAAAAAGTTTAGTTGTATTTAAAGTTGATAAGTTAGCAGGAGAGGATAAAATGCATCTAAGGATACTGAGGGAAGTAAGTCTAGAAATTGCAGAGGCATTGACCACATTCTTCCAATCCACTTTAGATACAGGGGCAGCACCAGGGGACTGAAGAATTGCAAATGTTACACTCTTGATCAAAAAAGGGTGTAAGGATAAGCCTAGCAAATACAGGCCAGGTGGTGGGAAAGTTTTTAAGAAACAATAATTCAAGACAAAATTAACAGCTGTTTGGACAAACGTGGATCAATCAAGGAAAGTCAGCATGGATTTGTTAAGGGCAAATCATGTTTAACTAATTTGATATAGTTTTTTAGTGAGATAAAAGAGTGGGTTGATGAATATAATGTGTTTGATGTGGTGTGCATGGACTTCTAAAAGGCATTTGATAAAGTGGCACATAACAGGCATTTGAGTAATGTTACAGCCCATGGAATAAGAAGGACAGTGACATCACCATCCCTGGATATGTCCTGCCCCAACGGCAAGGCAGTCCCAGCAGGGGTGGCAGCACAGTGGTATACAGTCAGGACAGAGTTGCTCTGGGAGTCCCCAAGATCGACTCCGGACCCCATGAAGTCTCATGGCATCAGGTCAAACATGGGCAAGGAAATCTCCTGCTGATTAAAAATTCCACCCCCACCTACCTCGGCTGATGAATCAGAGCTCCTCCATGTTGAACATCGCTTGGAGGAAGCACAAAGGGTGGCAAGGGCACAGAATGTACTTTGGGTTAAGGATTTCAATGGCCATCACCATGAGTGGATCGGTAGCACCATTACTGACCAAACTGGCTGAATCCCAAAGGACATGGCTGCTAGATTGTGTCTGTGGCAGATGGCGAGGGAAAAACAGACCTAATCCTCACCAACCTGCCTGCTGCAGATGCATCTGCCTGTGACAGTATCAGTAGGAGTGACCACCGCACAGCCCTTGAGGAGACAAAGTACCACCTTCACATTGAGGATACCCTGCATTTTGTTGTGTGGAACTACCACCATGCTAAATGGGATAGATTTCAAACAGATCTAGCAACTCAAGACTGGGCATCCATGAGGCACTGTGGGCCATCAGCAGCAGCAGAATTGTACTCAACCACAATCTGTAACTTCATGGCCCAGCTTATCACCCACTCTACCATTATCTCCAAGCCAGGGGATCAACCCTGGTTCAATGAAAAGTACAGGAGGGCATGACAGGAGCAGCACCAAGCATACCTAAAAATGAGGTGTCAACCTGGTGAAGCTACAACACAGGAATACTTGCATGCCAATCAGCATAAGCAGCAAGTGATAGACAGAGTCAAGCGATTCCACAATCAGTGGATCAGAGCTAAGCTCTGCAGTTCTGCCACATCCAGTCATGAATGGTGGAAGACAATTAAACAACTCACTGGAGGAGAAGGCTGCATGAATATCCTCAATGATGGGGGAGCCCAGGACATCAATGCAAAAGATGTTGTGAATGTTTCAGCGTTAATCTTCTGCCAGAATTACTGAGTGGAGGATGCATCTTGGCCTCCTCTGGAGGCCGGATGCCAGTCTTCAGCCAATTCCCTCCACATGATATCAAGAAATGGCTGAAGGCACTGGATACTGCAAAGGCTATGAGCCCTGACAATATTCTGGCAATTGTACTGAAGACTTGTGTTCCAGAACTTGCCGTGCCCCTAGCTGAGCTGTTCCAGTACAGCTACAACACCTACATGTACCCGGCAATGTAGAAAACTGCTCGGGTTTTTCCTGGACACAAAAAGCAGGACAAGTCCAACCCGGCCAATTACAGCTCCATCAGCCTACTCTTGATCATCAGTAAATTAATGGAAGGAGTCATCAGCAGTGCTATCAAGCGGCATTTGTTCAGCAATAACCTGCTCACTGATGCACAGTTTGGGTTCCATCAGAGTCACTCAGCTGAACTCGAGGTGAAGTGTGATTTTCTGCCCTTGACATCAACGCAGCATTTGACAGAGTGTGGCATCAAGGAGCCCTAGCAAAACTGGAGCCCATGGGAATCAGGGGAAAACTCTCTGCTGGCTGGAGTCATACTTAGCACAAAGGAAGATGGTTGTGGTTGTTGGAGGTTGATCATTTTGGAACTAAGACATCACTGCAGTAGTTCCTCAGGGCAGTGTCCTAGGGCCAACCATCTCCAGCTGCTTAATCAGTGGCCTTCCTTCCATCATAAGGTCAGAAGTGGGGATTTTCATTGATGATTCACAATGCTTAGCACCATTCGCACCTCCTCAGATACAGAAGCAATCCATGTTCAAATGCAGCAAGTCCTGGACAATATCCAGGTTTGGGCTGTCAAGGAACAAGTAACATTCGTGCCACACTCGTGCTGGGCAATAACAGTCTCCAACAAGAGAGAATCTGACCATCTGTCCTTGACATTCAATGGCATTACCATTGCTGAACCCCTCACCATCAACATCCTGGTGGTTACCATTGACCAGACACTGAACTGGACTAACCATATAAATACTGTGGCTACAAGAGCAGGTCAGAGGTGTGGAATTCTGCGGCGAGTAACTCACCTCCTAACTCCCCAAAGCCTGTCCACCATCTACAAGGCAAAGTTAGGATTGTGATGGAATACTGTCCGCTTGCCTGGATGTGTAGCTCCAGTAACACTCAAGAAACTTGATACTGTCCAGGACAACTTGATTGGCACCACATCCACAAACATTCACTCCCTCCATCAATGACACACAGTAGAAGTAGTGTGTGCCATCTACAAGATGCACTGCAGAAATTCACCAAAGCTCCTTAGGCAGTACCTTCCAAACCCACAACCACTACCATCTAGAAGGACAAGGGCAGGAGATAGATGGGAACCCACCACCTAGAATTTCCCCTCTAAGCAACTCACCATCCTGACTTGGAAATATATCGCTGTTCCTTCACTGTCGCTGGGGCAAAATCCTGGAACTCCCTTTCTAACAGCACTGTGGGTGTACCTACACCACATGGGCTGCAGCGGTTCAAGACGGCAGCTCACCACCTTCTGAAGGACAATTAGGGATGGGCAATAAATGCTGGCACAGCCAGGAATGTCCTCATTCCGTAACTTAATTTTTTAAAAAATCAGCGCACTAGAACATCAGTTTGTTAATGCAAAAGGCTGCCAATCAATTAATGTCCAGGTGGCATATGATCATAATAAAACAATGGCAGCTGTGCATGTTGCCATCTTTCAGGAGGTCACAACATCTGCCTCTTCACCCCTTCCCTCTCAACCTGCTCTGATAACGTAAGTTGATAATGTAAGTTTGTACCCAGACAACTGTCAGAACCACCCCAAACATTTTTCTTTTCCAGGACATTGCAAATGGCTGCTGGGGACCAAGGATAGGGGATATCCCCGTAACAACCTATTAATGCCAGAGCAGGTTGAGATGGCAGGGGTGAAGAAGCAGATGTTGTGACCTCCTGAAAGATGGCAACATGAACAGCTCCCATTGTTTCACTGCTACTCCTGTGGGGCTGGGGCTCACCACTGCCACTGATCTGTGACTGAGCAGATACATTTTTTTTATTATTTGTTCATGGGATGTGGGCGTCACTGGCTAGGCCAGCATTTATTGCCCATCTCTGATTGGCCTTGTTCAGTGGGTAGTTAAGATTCAACCACATTGCTGTGGGTCTGGAGACACATGTAGCCCAGACCAGGTAAGGACAGCAGATTTCCTTCCCCAAAGGACATTAGCGAACCAGTTGGGTTTTTACGACAATTGACAATGGTTTCATGGTCATTTTAATTCCAGATTTTTATTGAATTCAAATTCTACCATCAGCCATGCAGGGATTCAAGCCCGCGCCCCCGACCATTACCCTGGATCTCTGGATTACCAGTCCAGTGACAATACCACTACACCACCACCTCCCCCTTTCAAGAATTACTTCTTGAAAGCTCCTAACCATTTGTTGCACCAAAATCTCCAAGTTTGACACCTGTCTCTATTTGGCACATGTCTATCCCTCAAAGCCATAATACAGGTTTGAGCCAAGAGCTGCCATTTGAGCTTCCACTAAAGTTGCAAAGGCTGTGACCCTGGCTTGTTTTCAGAAAGCCTGGCTGCCGAATCCCTGGAGGTGACCACAGTCTCCAGGGTAGACTGCTTTTTCCCTACAAGGTGACACCACCAAGGCTGAAAACCGACTCCTCCATACATTTAGTCATATTGCTGAAACTCCTTGCCAAGCCTTCCGATACCTCATACAACTGCATGTCTGAGGCCAGCAGTTTTCTTTGGCTGGGCCTCTGTATTCCTTATCTCTGTCCTGCTCAGCAGATCTGGGAGAGGATCTCATTCTCTACTGAGTTCTCAGCTGGGCTATCAGTGCCACTGGCACTGATGTAATTCACTTGGTGCTGGGTGTTTCACCAAGTTTAGACCTCTGTCTCATTATCTAACCCACATAGTGTGACAGCCCCTGTGCTAGTGTTTGGGGGAACATGGAACATATGTTCATATATCTTCAGGAGGATTGTCCTTCTCTGAAGTATCTTCTTGACAGATTTTATGTTTTTGGTTATTGGGTTCGCTTTGTCGGGCGAACGCTAGCTGCGCCCTTGATATTAACACATTAGTTGGTGCTTGAAACAATACAGGCAGAGAGACCAATTAACTAAACAGACATTGACTAACACCATGTGTGCTTCTTCAATCATTCCAGCTCTAGATTTCCAGTTACCCAAGAAGCCCCTGTTGTACAGTGATTGGTCAATACAGTCACGTGGTCAGTTAACTACATTGTCTTAAAAGTATATAGTACTCCACTTTACCACATCCCTCCCCCTTTACTTGAAAGTACAATTGACAAGCATCACAACATCCCAATTATTTATGTGAATAACTATTTGCAAGTCAAGTCTTTTAGGAGGCTTCCTCGGATGTGTCGAGCTCAACAGCCTCGGCTGGTTTTTCCGAGATTCCCTTCTCAGGGGTCAACTGTCCTCCAGGCTTCTCGTTGAAAGTGGACAGGTTTGTGTCTTCGACCCTCTTGGGCCCAATAAGCCCCACCGGTACTTCCAAATTATGTGACATTTCTTCCACGTGTGGTGCAGGCTCAAACGCAATTGATGATGGCATTCCTTCTTGTGGGACTGTCTCTCTTCTCCAGAGATGATCCATGTGTCATCTAATTATTCGGCCATTTACCAGCACATTATAGGAGAGAGGTCCTGTCATGGCACTCATTTTGTCTAATAGCCAATTTGGCCCATCTCCAAAGTTCTTTGCGAGAACTGTCTCCCACTGTGAAATTTCTTTCATGATTATGGCCATCATGTCTAGCCTCCTGGGCCTCTTGTCGGCTCTCCACTGTCCCCGCTAAATTCAGCCTGATAAGAGTTAGATGGGTGTGGAAACATCTCTTCATTAGTAATTCAGTGGAGGCAATATCGCTGGTCATGTGTGGCATCGTCTGGTATGTGAACAGGAACCATGACAATCTGGTGCTGGTGGAATCCCCGCCTAGCTTTTTCATCCCGGATTTTAAAATTTGAACCGCCCCCCCCCCCCCTTGGCCAAACTATTAGAGGTGGGTTGGTAAGGTGAGGTTTTGATATGAGTTATTCCGTTGAGGGTTGTAAACCTGTGGAACTCCCCGCTGGTAAATGCAGTCCAGTTGTCTGACATGAGCACCTCTGGTAACCTGTGCACTGCAAAACCCTGTCACAAATGGACTATGGCGGCAGCAGACATGGGTGACTGGACGGCGTAGACGTCCATCCACTTGGAATGGGCGTCTATTAGTATTAGGAACATCATGCCCAAGAAGGGTCCCACATAGTTGACATGGAGGCACACTCATGGCCACCAGAGGTGCATTGGAGCTAAGGGGTGAAGCTTTTTTATCTGGTGGCATTGAAGACAACATCCTCCCCATATAATCTCAGCAGAGGCTTGTGATCGGATATAATGTGAATATGGCAACCATGGAGGAATTGGTGGAATTAACGAACGCCCAACACAACAGACAAGCCTTCCTTCTCAGTTTGAGAGTATTGTCACTCTGCAGCACTGAGTGTGCAAGATGTATAACCAATGTGTCATTCGGAGTCATCCACCATCCCATTGAAAGCACAGCCCCTATTCCATAAGGGGATGTGTTGCAAGTTAATATCAATTCCTTCTTTGGGTCAAAGTGGACCAGTAGAGCTGATGATCTTAACAATTACTTTACCTTCAGAAATGCATCCTGGTGCGGAGATTGCCAAACCCCTTTATGTTTTTTCTTAAGCAATGCGCATAACTGTGCCAGTACAGTTGATGGATTTGAGAGAAATCGCCCATAGTAGTTTATCATTCCTAAGAAGGCCTTTAGATCTGTAGTGTTTCTCAGTGCAGGTGCCTCATGAATAGCCTTGACATTTTCTTCCACGGGATGCAGGCCCTGCATGTCGCCCTTATGGCCCAAGTAAACTACATCTTTAGCTTAGAAAAGACATTTTTCTCACTTCAAGCGCACTACAGCTTGAGAGAAGCATTTCAGCACCTCCTCCAAATTAGCTAAGTATTCTTTCTCAGTTCGTCCAGTGACAAAGACATCATTCAGATAAACAACAACATGGGGCAGTCCCTGAAGCAGATTTTCCTGGTATGCTGGAACATAGCACACGCCGATGAGACCCCAAAGGGTAGTCGAGTATATTGATACAACCTCGATGTGTATTGATGGTCACAAATTCCCTAGAGCCTTCTTCCAACTCTACCTGCTGGTAGGAGTGGCTCATGTCGAGTTTTGAATATGTGCTGCCCCATGTCAATTTTGAATATAATTCGTCAATCTTTGGTATTGGGTGTCTATCAATCTGTTTACAGTTAACTTATTGTCACCACATAAGCAAACACTTTGGCCTGGCTTCAGTGTGGGTACTATGGGTACCGCCCACTCGGAAAATTCCACTTGTTATAAGGTATACAACTTTTCCAGCCTATTTAGCTCAATCTCGACCTTGCCCCTAAGAGCATTAGGGACTGGTCTGGCTCTGATAAATGTGGGGGTTGTGTTAAGGTCTACGTGGATTTTGGCTTGTAGCCCACGAATCCTTCCTAGCTCATTAGTAAAAATGGAAGCATACTTTTGTAACAATTCCTGTAAGTTTCTCATTCTGATTTGAAAAATCTTGGCCCATTGCAATGAAATCCTTTTAAGCCAGTTATGACCAATTAAACTGGAACCCGCCCCAGCTACCACTATAAGGGGTAAATTTGCAGACTGATCCCCATGCTGCACCAGGACTTGACATATCGCTTTCACTCTTATTTCTTTGCCCGTATATGTTTTTAATTTAGTGTCCGATTGTTCCAAACTTAAAGAATTGACTCCTTTATTCAAGTGTCTGAATGTATGTTCTCCTATGACAGACATTGATGCCCCAGTATTGACCTCCACCTTGATGGGTTGTTCATTGACTCTAATGACTACCTGGATTGACTCAGGTCTACCCACTTTCAGGTTGCATAATGAATAGATGTCAGATTCTTTTTCCTCTGGTTCTTCAATGAGACAGATTTCCTGATTTCTACCTTTGTTTTTAAAATGTTGTCTCAGCCTATCTTTACAGTGCCGCATTATGTGACCATTGCGGTGGCAGAAAAAGCATTCGATATTTCTGAACTGTTGATCACCTGCAGGCTGCCTGGATGCATTTCTCTTATTAACGTTTTCGGTTTTTACTGTAGTACTGTTGTCCTTCAATGGTCTGTACATAGTGGGTGTTCCCCGCCTTTCTGCGGAGTCCGACATTTTCGTGCCTTTTGTTACTGGCCCTTCCTGCCCTACAAGATGGATGGCGCCATTTTGTGTATCTTTTATTGCCTTTGAGTCTCTAACAGCGCTCTCCATGGCTGTTGCCAATTCTAATGCCTTACTGAAATCTAGATTAATTTCAGATAGCAATCACTTTTGAATAGCATTGTCCCCAATTCCGCATATCAATCGGTCTCTCAACATGTCATTAATTGAAGTTCCAAACTCTCAACATTCTGTTAATTCCCTTAAAGCAGCTACATAGCCAGTGATTGTCTCTCCTGGAAGCCTATTCCTCGAATTGAATTTAAAACACTGTATAATGATTGAGGGCGTTGGCTTCAGGTGGTTTTTTACAATGTTTACTAACTTGTTGAAAGTCTTCGTAACGTAAGTCTCTGTATGGCTCTGGCCATGTCTTTACCGGGAGGAAGATCAGAATTAAAGTATTTTCAGAATTGAATGTAACTGACTTAGATACCAAAGAGGGATTGTTGATTCCACTACAATTTATGGACAGAATTTTAAAAAAGATGACTTATTAGAAGCCTACGAGGCATGGTCAATACTTGAAAAGTTTAAGAAGAAGGCAGAGGGGCATGTTAGTGGGGTGGTGAAAAAGGCTTTTGGGACACTTGCCTTTATCAGCCGAGGCATAGATTATAAAAGTAGGGAGGTCATGTTGGAGTTGTATAAAATATTGGCGAGGCCACAGCTGGAGTACTGTGTGCAGTTCTGGTCGCCACATTATAGGAAGGATGTGATTGCACTGGAGGGGGTGCAGAGGAGATTCATCAGGATGTTGTCTGGGATGCAACATTTCAGTTATGAAAAGAGGTTGCAAAGATTTGGGTTGTTTTTGTTGGAGCAGAGAAGACTGAGAGGTGACCTGATCAAGGTGTACAAGATTATGAGGGGCATAGACAAGGTGGATAGGGAGCAGCTGTTCCCCTTAGTTGAAGGGTCAGTCATGAGGGGACATAAGTTCAAGGTGAGGGGCAGGAGGTTTAGGGGGGATGTGAGGAAAACCTTTTTTACCCAGAGGGTGGCGACGGTCTGGAATGCACTGCCGGGGAGGGTGGTGGAGGCGGGTTGCCTCACATCCTTTAAAAAGTACCTGGATGAGCACTTGGCACATCATAACATTCAAGGCTATGGGCCAAGTGCTGGTAAATGGGATTAGGTAGGTATGTCAGGTGTTTCTTACGTGTCGGTGCAGACTTGATGGGCTGAAGGGCCTCTGCTGCATGTGTGATTCTGTGATATGGACAATCAGTCCACAGAAGAATATGTTATGTATTTTGGGAGGTTATAAAAAAGATTAAAAAAATTCGACCTAGAAATTCCAGAGTCTGTACTTGTGCTCAAATTATTTGTGCACAAATCTCACACATGGATAGACTTTTGGTTTTGACAGGTATTCAGTTTTGTGGTGATGACTCTCTTTTTGAACAAGTGATTGCTGCTCTAACAAAATTTTGGAGGAAACAATCATTTCCAGCTACCCTCACGAGAGATGTTGGAAATTCTGTGGTGGTACAGGGAATGAAGGACTTCTTGATTACTTAAGTTCAAGATTGACAGTGGCCTAGTCGCAGGTGCTTGTGCAAAAGAGTAATTGCTGGAAGACATTGAGGTGGGTAATAGATTTAAGGATCAAGGTGAAACATGAGGTTGAGGTGATAGCTGACAACGAATGAAACCCAGAAATGCTCAGGGAATAGTTAATAGGTGTTTCTGGTGTAACTCAAAAATCACAATGTAAAGAATTGTCCAAAAAAAAATCAAGACATTCACGGGATGTGGGCTTCACTGGCTGGGTCAGCATTTATTGCCCATCCCTAGTTGCCCTTGAGAAGGTGGTGGTGAGCTGCTTTCTTGAACTGCTGCAGTCAATGTGGTGTAGGTACACCCACAATGTTGTTAAGAAGGGAGTTCTAGGATTTTGACCGAGCGACAGTGAAGGAATGGTGATTTATTTCCAAGTCAGGATGCTGAGTGACTGGGAGGGGAACTTCCATGTGGTGGTTTTCCCATCTATCTGCTGCCCTTGTACCTTTCTAGATGGTAGTGGTCAAGTATTTGAAGCAACTCATGAAACAGACGGTTCTGTTGAGGATGAACGGCAAGAAAATATTGTATTAGTGACCGAAAACTTAGAACATAGAACATAGAAGCTAGGAGCAGGAGTAGGCCATTCGGCCCTTTGAGCCTGCTCTGCAGTTCATTATGATCATGGCTGATCATCCAACTCAATAGTCTGCTCCTGCTTTGTCCCCATATCCTTTTGATCCCTTTCCCCCCAAGAGCTATATCTAACTCCTTCTTGAAAACATACAATGTTTTGGCCTCAACTACTTTCTGTGGTAACGAAAACTTAAGTCGGCCCATCAGCATCTTGGTTGCTGATTCATTCAATTGTGCTGCACTAGATTATGGCTGTACCTCAACAGTGTGTGGGGTCAATTGGCTAAACTGTTATCTGGAAACCCTTGATAAAGCAGATAAAAGTAGAGTCAAGGGATATGAAAGCACTACCTGCGTTCAATTCGGGGTTGATAATAGATTAACATCTTTAAAGAGTGGTCCTCCCATGTGAAATTGCAGGAATATGTCATTTCATCGGTACTGATGTGGTTCAGAATGACACACCTTTATTGCTGAGTAAGTCTTCTTCTCTGGAAATTGAATAAATGTGTTTTATGGCTTAAATGACTCTTCTTGGGTGTGGTATTTTCCAGTAAGGGCAGTTCTGTTAGTTAGGGTGTTCACAAATTAGGAAGGAATTTAAAATTGGCAGTCAAGTTTCTGAGGTTTTCAAATATGTCAGTTTGGAGAATAAGCAGGGTGAGTCAGATGTAATTTTACATCAAAAGTCTTACTTGGACAATGTCAATCCCATCACAATTAGTTGTACCAGATCAGGACAGAAATATATGGCCGTTACTAAGGATGAGATGGAATAGCTGAGGAGTCTTATTGGACAGTTCAATTGGTTAGGCGCACAGACAAGATCAGATGCTAGCTTTGATGTGCTGGAACTTAGTCTTGTCATGAAAAACCCAGAGGTGGAGGACATCTTGAGAGAGAATGAAACTTTAGAAAAATTAAAAATAGAGAAGCGTATGCTGAAGTTCCCAGCTTTGGTGATCAGAATAATATGAAATTAATCATTTTTAGTGATGCCTTGCATGCAAACCTTGGCGATGAGTTTTCCAGTGCAGGAGGATTCATGATATTTCTTGTGCAAGAGAATGGGAAAAGCTGCCCCTTGGCCTGGAAGGCAAAGAAAATAAGAAGAGTGGTGAAGAACACTCTAGCTGCTGAAACTCTTGATCTCATTGATGCTATTGACATGGCATTCTATTTGCCCAAGATCTTGAAGGAAATGCTATAAAAAAAGGAACTGAAAGAACAACACCAATAGAATGTGACATAGATAACCGATCTTTGTGTGATGATCTCCACTCTACAAAAAGTGTGAATGAGAAAAGGCTCAGCATAGACATAGCCAGTTTAAAGCAGTTTGGGAGAGGAAAGAAATCTCCAAGCTAAGGTGGGCAGATACTAGTCATCAACTATCGGATTGTTTCACAAAGACGAATGCCTCTACAGAAAAATTGTTGAAGGTTCTAGAAGAAGCGTGTCTCGCTACGTAACGGTGGGGAATCTGTAATTTTTTCCCTCATATTTAAACCTATGTTCCTTTATGCAAATATAATTGTTATTTTTTTCTTAAAAGAAAGGGAACCTGACAATGTTAGAAATGCAGCTGCCTTTACAAGTAAACCGGGGCAAGTTTCAGAGTGAACTGAGAGCAGGCAATGCTCATTGAAGCCTGTACTTAAGAGCTAGGTTTCTCCCCAGAAGTTAGTTAGCTTCTGGAGAGGGATAGCATCCAGAAGGGGAGAGTAGAAATTGGTTTTTGTTCTGAACTACAGTTTAACAATAAAACAGTTGTGATTCACAGAGTGTCTTCTGCTCCCTGATTTGGTAAATGGATAACCACCTATTAAATATGGGCTGGCTGCCTGACAGCAGCAAGGGCATTAGTGGAATGGTAGGGCCAAGAGTGGCAATGCTGTCACCTGAGAGCGGACAGAGGCTCCTGTGCCATGGAGACACAGCCACTCTTCCAGGACAACACCACAGCAATTCTACTGTTCTGTTAGGGAACATATTGATGAACTGCTGCAAGTGTCCTGGAAACCTAGTGGAGCAGTGGTGTTCAGAGCCACAATGACAGCAGTGTGAGCTTGAAAAGCAGCAGTTTGAGATTCCAATGTAGCACTCAATGGAAACGGCAATATCAGGCATCAAACACTGCTTCATGGTAGGTTCCACAGGTGTACTGATGGAAATGACCACTCATTCCATCTTGGAAAGGTTAGGCTCTGAAATTTTGTGCAATGCTCTGTTCCATGTTAGAGCTGGACTCCATACACCTTGACATTGTGTGCTGGCTTTCTGCCAGTCTTTCCAGGCGCCAAACATTTGGTTGTGTATGTCTGTCAGCCTTCTTTTGTAGCCTGGGCCATTAAAGTCCACATCAGCTGCCACTACAACAAAATTAGTGTGTGACCTTGCTGTCTGTTGAGCTCAAGCTACCCTTTTTCCCCTCCCCATGCACTTGTTCCCTGCACACCATATGCAGATCCCTCCTCTGTCTTAGTTCTCTAAAACACGTGTAGTGTCAGGCTGTGAGCTGATGGTTGTGACGTAATATCAAATGACAGTGTCTCATCCTTATCGTTACTCCTCCCTCTTCCTCCTTTGGCTGGGCAGGTTCCAGTGAAAAAGTAATTGGATTTTGTGGACCTGACTGGAAAGGAGAAAGTAAGAAGTGCTTACACGATCTGGAGCTGGTGAATGAGAAGAAATTGTGGGATAAAGGAGACGTGGAAAGCAGATACCCTCACCATCAAATACCGTTGGCTGCCTCAGCTTCAGCGATACCCTTTCCCATGCTGTCAGCACTGTCTCCTCCATGGGAGTTAAAATATATGGGCATGCTTTCCATCCTTCATTTCTTTTCTGCTGCCTCCAGTCATACTCCACCATGTCTGACAAGAAGAAGTGAAGTGTGACATTGAGCGACGTGCAATATGTTTGGCTAATGCGACTGCCATGTTTTTTTTACAGTCCCGCTCTGGTCTCATTGATACTGGGAAATCCCTTTCTCCTTCACCACGTTTATAGTCCCGCTGCACTCGTTGACTCTGGGAAGTCCTGCTCTCCCTCACCGCTGTTTGTAGACCCACTGCTCTCACTGACTCCCATAACATCCCAGAAATAAATATAAATTGAGAGAGGAAAGGGAGGGAGGAACTTAAAACAATTACAATAACCAGGGAAAGGGTACAGAGAAAATTATTAGGACTAAAAGCTGACAAGGGTCATGACAGTGTATCATAGCCACTAATTACTTATGGGCATATTGAACTTTTTTAAGGAGGACATGTGTTTTTTGAAAGGACCTACAAACAAATGCTGGCTGAGAATGTGAAGTAACTATCTTCTGGAAAATTCCTATGTGGATTATACTTGATTGACTAGTCCAAAGAGAACATGGTATGTTGCACCTAAAAAAGTGTCAAGGCCGCTTCAGGCAGAGACACTTGAAAGGAAGAGATGCAAATGTAAAAGACAGCTTTAATCTCCTGTGGCTGTGGAGACAATGGAGACTGATTGCCACATCTGAGCAGAAACTAGCCCCTATTGAGTGATACCTCAGAATATAGGCATGATCTGAGTTGAAAGAAAGCAGCTTCTGGGTGAAAGACATCTTTGTTTTTCCCTTCCAGGTATACTCCTTACAATGATCTCTGCTGTTATTTCCTCCCTCAGAAGACCACTGCTTCCTAAGAATATGTCTAAAGGACCTCTTGCCACCCCTGCAATTGAAGAATGTCCCTCCTTTTCTCTGCACTTGGTGGTAATGTTTTCTTGTATATTGTTCACAGAGGTATTTAAAAATAACTTATTATTTTGCAGACAAGCTATCTTGTTCTGCTGTCATTGGAATCACTGAGTCATCAATAGATTAGCGGCTATTCCTGGTCTATTGTTTACATTTTTATTGACATTACTATGTTAAACTTGCCATCACATGTAGTGGGCAAATCAGGTTCCCACAAAAGCACCCCCAAAATGTGATAGGGACTGTACTGGAAACGTGACCAACATTTTAAATGCAAGTACAAAGAAGGGAATGCAACATCAGCTTAAGAGGTTAATTTCGGTTTCAAATAGATCTCATTGGACCTGCTAGAAATTGCATGCTTAAAGCGGACTGGCTCTCAGATTCTTGACACAATCAAGCTACAGCCCAGCAATCAGATTAAACTGAGGCCTGGGTATTAAAGTTGTCTTTGCCTCACTCTGGCATCATCATCATGGAGACTATTTGCATGCCCACCATTCATCTCCCGTGGCCTGCTCAATTCAAATTGCCCAAGTTGAAAGCAGTGTCAAAGCAGGTTCCAGTGGAGTGGAGGCCCTCCTTTACAGACACTCCATGGCTCAGAGAGAGGTGCACACCATCCCCCACCTCCCCACCCCCGCAGCCCAGCAGCAACGGCTGTTGGTGCTTTGTGAACCCCCTCACCCGATCGCCAAAGCCTGGTTGCCTGGCCCAGGCTTCTCCTAACATACCTCCGCACTCTGCAAGGGCACCCAGCCATTGAGGTTCCCTCTCCCAAGAGCTGCAGCATTAGCAATGGCCATTGTTAACAGTGGGTTTGGAAGGTGCTGCCTAAGAAACCTTGGTGAGTTCCTGCAGTGCATCTTGTAGATGGTACACGCTGCTGCCACTGTGCGCTGGTGGTGGAGGGAGTGAATGTTTGTGGATGGGGTGCCAATCAAGCAGGCTGCTTTGTCCTGGATGGTGTCAAACTTCTTGAGTGTTGTGGGAGCTGCACTCATCCAGGCAAATGAAGAGTATTCCATCATACTCCTGACTTATGCCTTGTGGACTTTGGGGAGTCAGGAGGTGAGTTACTCATCGCACGATTCCTAGCCTCTGAGCTGCTCTTGTAGCCACAGTATTTATATGGCTAGTCCAATTCAGTTTCTGATCAATGGTAACCCCCAGGATGTTGAAAGTGGGGGATTCAGCAGTGGTAATGTCATTAAATGTCAAGGGGAGATGGTTAGATTCTCTGTAGTTGGAGATGAATATTGCCTGACACTTGTGTGGCATGAATGTCACTTGCTACTTGTCAGCGCATTGTCCAGGTCTTGCTGTATTTGGACATGGACTGCATCAGTATCTGAGGAGTCGTGAATGGTGCTGAACATTGTGCAATCATTAGTAAGCATCCTCACTTCTGACCTTATGATGGAAGAAAGGTCATTGATGAAGCACTTGAAGATGGTTGCCCAGACTTGAGTTGCTATATCTGTTCGAAACCTATCCCATTTAGCAAGTTGGTAGTGCCACACAATATGATGGAGGGCATTCTCAATGTGAAAACGGGACTTCGTCTCCACAACGACTATGCGCTGGTGACTCCTACCGATACTGTAATGGATGGATACTTCTGCGGCAGGCAGGTTAATGAGGATGAGGTAAATTATGTTTTTCCCTCTTGTTGTTTCCCTCACTACCTGCCGCAGACCCAGTCTAGCAGCTATGTCCTTTAGGATTCTGCGAGATCGGTCAGTAGTGGTGCTACCGAGCCACTCTTGGTGATGGCCATTGAGTCCCCCGCCCAGAGTACATTCTGTGCATTTTGCCACCTTCAGTGCTTCGTTCAAGTAGTGTTCCAAATGGAGGAGCACTGATTCATCAGTTGGTGGGAGTGGATGGGTGGGGGTTCAGTACGTGGTAGGCAGCAGGAGGTTTCCTTGCTCAAGTTTGACCTGATATCATGCGACTTCATGGGGTCCGGAGTTGATGTTGAGGACTCCCAAGGGAACTCCTCAATCCCCCCCGCCCCGAGAGTATACCACTGTGCCGCCACCTCTGCTGGGTCTGTCCTGCCAGTGGGACAGGACATACCCAGGGATGTTGATGGTGGTGTCTGGAACATGATCTTTAAGGTATGACTATCCATGAGTATGACTATGTCAGGCTGTTGCTTGATTCATCTGTGAGACAGCTCTCCCAATTTTGACATTAGTCCCAGGTGTTACTAGGGAGGACTTTGTCGGCTCGATAGGGCTGAGTTTGCCGTTGCCGTTTCCAGTACTTAGGTCAATGCTGGGTGGTCCATCTGGTTTCATTTTTTAGACTTTTTAGCAGATTGACACAACTGAGAGGCGTGCTAGGCAATTTCAGAGGGCAGTTAAGAGTCAACCACATTGCTGTGGATCTGGAGTTACATGTAGGCCAGACCAGGTAAGGATGGTAGATTTTCTTCCCTGAATGGCGTTAGTCAACGAGATGGGTTTTTACGACAATCGACAATGGTTTCATGGTCATCATTAGACTTTTAATTCCAGATTTTTATTGAATTCAAATTTCACTCTCTAGAGTTGTTACTTTATGATTTTTATATAGGGCAGAGTTTTTAACTCGTTGGGTGGGCACGGCGGGCGGGCCAGGGAGTGACCACAAATCTGACTGCCACCCGCGATTGGGCCCTGACTGCAATTTCATGCTGGCTGGCCAATTAATGGTCAGTCAGTGTGAAACGTGTGCTGGGAGCCTCAGCGCTGCTACGGTGGGAGCGGGAGGAGCACGAGTTGCGTACAGTGAAAACTTTCTGATGACACAAAGCTGCCTTAGGGAGCTGAAGAATTTTAACATTAAAAATAAAGAATTAAAAAATAATGAGCAGGGACATGTTAAAAATGAATTTGGGGGTATAAATGAGGTTTCTCAAAAAATGTGAAGGCCGCTTGTCCTATTCACCCGCCTGCCAACCGAGTGATTGGACGGGCAGCGAAAAATTCAATTTAATTAATTGACTAAGGGCCTTAATAGGCCTTTTAATTGTTGGAGAGCACGCTGCTGCCTCTCATACGTGCCCGCCGAGTGAAATATCAGGAGAGTGCACAATGACGTTGGGATGCTCGCCTGACGTCATCGTGCATTATTTTACTCTTGTTTGGGCTGGGTGCATGCCTGCCCGACGAGAGAAAAATTCTGCCCATAATGTTTGTCCATCAGTTTTTTAGGGTTTGATGATGTATTATCAACATGTTGAGTTAGAATACTCCATTAACAAGATATCTAGTGATTTTAAAAATAATAAAATTACTGGAAGCAGGAAGAAGTTAATAACTTGCAGGAAGCAAACATCAATCAATGTAAATTTTGTTCAGAGTGGCATGGAGATCACATGGCACCAGGCTTACATCATTATGTTGTTGTAACTAGTTTGTAATATGCCAGTGATTTATTTAAGTACCTGTCACAAATCAATCTAATAAACACTATAGCTTAATGAATCCATGTCCCAAAATAGCTCAGCACATTTGAGCCTGTACAACAACACAAATACTTGGAAAAACTCAGCACGTCTGGCAGCATCGGCGGAGAAGAACAAAGTTGACGTTTCGAGTCCTCATGTCTCTTCAACAGAACTAAGTAAAAATAGGAGAGGGGTGAAATATAAGCTGGTTTAAGGTGGGGGGTGGGATGGGGGGGAGAAGTGGTGGGGGAGGGGTGGTTGTAGGGACAGGCAAGCAGTGATAGGAGCAAATAATCAAAAGATGTCACAGACAAAAGAACAAAGAGGTGTTGAAGGTGATGATATTATCTAAAAGAATGTGCTAATTAAGAATGGATAGCAGGGCACGCAAGGTACAGATAACTCTAGTGGGGGTGGGGTGAAATAAGACTAAAAGGGCATAAAAGGTATCGATTTAAAAATAATGGAAATAGGTGGGAAAAGAAAAATCTATATAAATTATTGGAAAAAACAAAAGGGAGGGGGAAGAAATGGAAAGGGGATGGGGATGGAGGCGAGAGTTCAAGATCTAAAGTTATTGAACTCAATATTCAGTCTGGAAGGCTGTAAAGTGCCTAGTGGGAAGATGAGGTGCTGTTCCTCCAGTTTGCGTTGAGCTTCACTGGAACAATGTAGCAAGCCAAGGACAGACATGTGGGCAAGAGAGCAGGGTGGAGTGTTAAAATGGCAAGCGACAGGGAGGTCTGTGTCATTCTTGCAGACAGACCACAGGTGTTCTGCAAAGCAGTCGCCCAGTCTGCATTTGGTCTCTCCAATGTAGAGGAAACCGCATTGGGAGCAACGAATGCAGTAGACTAAGTTGGGGGCAATGCAAGTGAAATGCTGCTTCACTTGAAGGGAGTGTTTGGGCCCTTGGACAGTGAGGAGAGAGGAAGTGAAGGGGCAGGTGTTGCATATTTTGTGTATGCATGGGGAGATGCCGTGGGTCGGGGTTGAGGAGTAGGGGATGATGGAGGAGTTGACCAAGGTGTCATGGAGGGAACTATCCCTACAGAATGCCGCCGGGGGGGGTGAAGGGAAGTTGTGGTTGGTGGTGGCATCATGCTGGAGTTGGCGGAAATGGCAGAGGATGATCCTTTGAATGTGGAGGCTGGTGGGGTGATAAGTGAGGACAGGGGGGACCCTATCATGTTTCTGGGAGGGAGGAGAAGGTGTGAAGGCAGATGCGTGGGAGATGGGCCGGACACGGTTGAGGGCCCTGTCAACTACCGTGGGTGGAAAACCTCGGTTAAGGAAGAAGGAGGACATGTCAGAAGAACTGTTTTTGAAAATAGCATCATTGGAACAGATGCGACGGAGGCGAAACAACTGAGAGAATGGGATGGAGTCCTTACAGGAAGTGGGGTGTGAGGAGCTGCAGTCGAGGTAGCTGTGGGAGTCGGTAGGCTTGTAATGGATATTGGTGGACATTCTGTGACCAGAAATTGAGACAGTGAGGTCAAGGAAGGGAAGGGAAGTGTCAGAGATGGACCATGTGAAAATGATGGAGGGGTGGAGATTGGAAGCAAAATTAATAAGCTTTTCCAGGTCCAGACGAGAGCATTAAGCAGCACCGAAGTAATCATCGATGTACCAGAGAAAGAGTTGTGGGAGGGGGCTGGAGTAGGACTGGAACAAGGAATGATCCATATACCCCATAAAGAAATAGGCATAGCTGGGGCCCATGCGGGTACCCATAGCCACACCTTTTATTTGGAGGAAGTGAGAGGAGTTGAAGGAGAAATTGTTCAGTGTGAGAACAAGTTCAGCCAGACGGAGGAGAGTAGTGGTGGATGGGGTTTGTTCGGGCCTCTGTTTGAGGAAGAAGCTGAGGGCCCTCAGACCATCCTGGTAGGGGATGGAGGTGTAGAGGGATTGGACGTCCATGGTGAAGAGGAGGCGGTTGGGGCCAGGGAACTGGAAATTGTAGATGTGACGTAAGGTGTCAGAGGAATCACAGATGTAGGTGGGAAGGGACTGGACAAGGGGAGAGAGAAGGGAGTCAAGATAACGAGAAATGAGTTCCATGGGGCAGGAACAGGCTGACACAATTGGTCTGCCGGGACAGTCCTGTTTGTGGATTTTGGGTAGGAGGTAGAAGCGGGCCGTCCGTGTTGGGCGACTGTCAGGTTGGAAGCATTGGTTGCTCCCAATGCGGTTTCCTCTACGTTGGAGAGACCAAACGCAGACTGGGCGACCGCTTTGCAGAACACCTTCGATCTGTCTGCAAGAATGACCCAGACCTCCCTGTCACTTGCCATTTTAACACTCCACCCTGCTTTCTTGCCCACATGTCTGTTCTCGGCTTGCTGCATTGTTCCAGTGAAGCTCAACTCAAACTGGAGGAACAGCACCTCATCTTCTAACTAGGCACTTTACAGCCTTCCGGATTGAATATTGAGTTCAACAACTTTAGATCTTGAACTCCCTCCTCCATCCCCACCCCCTTTCTGTTTCTTCCCCCTCCCTTTTGTTTTTTCCAATAATTGAAATAGATTTTTCTTTTCCCACCTATTTCCATTATTTTTAGATCTATACCTTTTATGCCCTTTTAGTCTTATTTCACCCCACCCCCAATAGAGCTATCTGTACCTTGCATGTCCTGCTATCCATTCTTAATTAGCACATTCTTTTAGATAATATCCCCACCTTTCGCACCTCTTTGTTCTTTTGTCTGTGACATCTTTTGGTTATCTGCTCCTATCACTGCTTGCTTGTCCCTACAACCACCGATCCCACCCCCCCAACCCCCCCCCCCCACCTTAAACCAGCTTATATTTCATCCCTCTCCTATTTTTACTTAGTTCTGTTGAAGGGTCATGAGGACTTGAAACATCAACTTTGTTCTTCTCCACCAATGTAGCCAGACCTGCTGAGTTTTTCCAGGTATTTCTGTTTTTGTTTTGGATTTCCAGCATCCGCAGTTTTTTGTTTTCATATTTGAGCCTGTACAGACTAGTCCTTGTAGCCCATTGTATAAAGTATGTAAAGCAACATTCTGGGTAGAATGCTCTTGATCATTTCATGTACTGTTTTCCTACCTCAGATTCCCCATCCTCTCTGCCTAAAGGTGTTATCTTCTTGCTCTGGTACAGTTCACTGGTTGCCTTTAGATCACCTCCTCCAGTGATCACTATTTATGCTTTAACTGAAGAGTGAATGTTGACAGAGTGTACAATGATTGGACACCAATGTTGACCTCACACTATGCCCATATTTGGGCAAGTACTACAAACATTTTTCCCTCTTTAACCTAGGGATTCTGAGGACAATTGTATTCCCCTCATCTGTTGCCCTGGCTGAGATCAGCCGAATCAATACAGACCAGGGATTATATGTGTGGCTTTTCTGGTCTGTGTGTTCGGCAACTCACTAGCTAAACTTGCTGGCACACTGGGCGAGCCTCCTCATGATTTCATTCAAAGCCTTAATAAACAAATATATCTTTAGTTCTGAGCACAATTTTATTGATTTCAGGGTGGAAAAATGATTAAATTGTTAGTGTAAAGGCATTTTCAGTCTTTTGAAATTATTAGAAGATATCTTTGTTCTAAATATCACAGCTCTGTTACCATTTTACATTTTATTAACTGGCTATTATTTGTCCTTACTGCTCTTTAAAGACCAATACCAGCATTGTTATTGTGAGTCTGAATCATGGGCAAAGCTACTTTGCATTATGGAAAATTCAGTTTGCATCATCAGTATCAAGACTAAGGGCGGAATTATCCCAGATTGCACTAAGCATGGTAGCGGACGGGAAAAGGAATATTTTACCTGCTGGCTGCAATGGATTTTTACACCGTATTGTCCCAATCCCGCCTCATTAATCATGCATTCCTAGGAAACATGCCGTTTTGCTGGTGGGCAGCCTGCCATGCCGATACCTTACCGATCCCTCACATCGGGCGCCATGTTTAAAGTGTAGCCACGCGCACACCTGTTCCCAGCCTAGGACTGCTGTGCAGAAGGCATGGCCCCAAAAGGGAAGAAGGCTGTAGCCTCCTGATTCAGTGATGCTTCCCTGGGATGCCTTCTGGACATGGTTGGAGCGCTAGCCCCCGCTCTGGCTGCAGGATGCCCATCAGTATCAATACTCTAGCTTGGGAAGCAGTGGCAGTGGTGGTCAGTGCCAATGCTGCACAGAAGAGCTTCTCCATCCAATGCAGAAAAAGGATGAATGATCTTACCGTGCACCAGTGTAAGGCAACCATCTCATCACTCTAAACTCTCACACTCACAGTCCTATCACACATTCACTGGCATCTCACTCACTGCCAGCTCAAGGGACATCACCACTCACTCTCTCACACACCCTTACATCCCCATCTGGCCTCATCTCCACTGGAGACTGCCTCCTCAGCCCTCACCCTCTTAAGGCCACTTGCACAGATCAACATGTGCCCCCACACACACCCTGGGATACCCTCCTTCCCAGTAATGCCCTAGTCCAGCAGCCTCTTCCCTTGCCTGAGGCCACTTTTCCCCCTTCCCCAAGCAAGTCATAGCCCTGCAGCTGTTGAAAAGCTACCCCAGCCTTATGGCTGGTCTTATAAGTAGAGACTTGCCTGTGAGCTCCCTAAAAGTGATGTGATGCTGGCTGCGAAGCCTGGCACTGATTACCGCGAATGCTGCCTGAAGCAAAGTAGGCAAACAAGCCTCAAAGTCCCTAGTGAAGTGCAGGTTGCCAAATGCACATGGCTTATATTCAGTTGTGAAACATATCAGTGTGCAATTATGCCGATGTGCTTGGATGATCCAGCATGGGGGAATGATTCTGGCGAGCTGGGCTTATAATGATTTGCAGATATATTAAAATGAAGCTCTCGACGTGGGGCGGTGAGAAACTCGGCCTGATGTTGGCAGGCGGAGTGGATGATTGCAAACTGTTTTCACGATGTTGTGAAACCAATTTTTGGCCTTCTCACCATATTGTCCACTTACAGCCGCCATGACATCTAACGCCAACAGACATGGAAAAATCCACCCTAAGTTCTCATAATTCAGCTGATAACATAATTTCTTCCTTGGAGCACTGCTTTGAAAATTTCTTATGATATAGCTAACTTCTGTAACTAAAGCCATTAATGGATATCACTAGCATCAATTTTGCTACCTCCTTTGTATATATATTATCGCATGAATTAAATTCATTTTAAAAACAAATTCAAGGAATTGTTGTTTCCTCCATACAAAATCCACAAAAAAGAATAGAATAGGAACACAAATTAAAAGAGTAAAGGAATATGGCATAGATTCAAAAGAATGATGCTAAGGCTGGTAAATTAGTCATGAGAAAAGACATCAGATTGGGGGACTATTTCCACTGGAGCCCTGATGGTTAAGAGATTTAATACAAGCTTAAAATTATTAAGAGTTTTTATAGACTGAATATGGAAAGATTATTTCCTCTGGTTGGGGAGTTAGTGACGAGGGGGTGATCAACTCAAAATTAAAGCAAAGCATGAGGAGAGATTTTAGGATATATTTCATTTGATTTGGTCGCACCATATGTCCGTAAAGCCTATTTGGAGATGGACACTTTACTTTTAAAAATTAACGTGGAATATGGACATGGTACCTTCACAAAATGGGCTCCAGGGAGTGAGGTGACTTCTTTTCTAGTTTCTGTATGGACAGAGACATGTCTGAAGATATCTCTGAGAAGTTACTTAAATAGGTGCTGATTTCACCTATCACCATTTCAAAGGAAGAGATTTAAAATGTCAATGGCTGCTAGTCTGGCTGTCCTTATGAAAATGGAATTTCAAATAAAGACATTTCAGAGGCTAATCATAAGTGGAAAGTTGCTGATATAGCGTACACCCTCCATTCTGTGGTGAATTGCTTAGCCGTCAACCCATTGTGCCCATTATATAGACAATGGAAAACATTGCTATTGTTGTCACATGACAGAAACTGGCTCTGACGACAAAGAACTGAGAGTGCCTTAATTATCCACATAGACAAGCCAGGGCAGGTCCATCTGGGATAGACTAGACGGAAGCCATCTCGTTCCCAGCATATAAGAGGATGTTGCCTCAAAAGTGACCTTAGGCAGAGAATTGGTGCTTTACTTACCTGAGTATAGTTCTCCACTGCTGGGGCTTGATCAACTTTGACTGGCAAGCCAGAAGCTTACTTTCAGGTGAATCAATGTGAATTAATCACTAGAAACATCCAATGTTCATTTTTCTTCAGTGCATCAAGAGGGAATCCTTCAGGCCTGCAACATTTCAACTACTATCTTGAGGACAGGTTAGAAGCGACCTTCTATTTTACATTTTAAGAAAGCTAAGTGAATGCTACATCTTTATAATTCATCTTTTCACACGCGTGTATGTGTGTTTGGTGTGAATTAGGAGTGGGTGTTTGTTGCGTTTACATCTCAGATGTTATTAAAAATAAACATTTACCCTTTCTTTTGGTTTAAACATAAAACAAAGCCTATTTATGTCTGTTCTTAAAAGTCTTGGCACTTGGAGTTAGAACACTCCTTCTCTAAAATATATCTTGTTGCAGTCAATCGAGAGCTGAGAAAAGGGGGAAATTATCCCACACCTCCCCATCCATAACACATCACACAGAAGGAGCATCAAATGCTTTGACACAGAGAATGGTTGAGGCAGAGCTATTCCATTTTTCTAGAAAAGGTTGGATAAATATTTGAAGTAGATGACAAAGTGAGTGAGCTGGACTTTGGAGTTAGATTTCAGGCACAGAACTGGCACTAACACAATGGGCCAAATATCCTCCATCTGTGTTGTAAACCTCAGTGATGCTGCAACCATAGGTAGGATTCTTTAAAAATCTTAGTTAAATATGGAGTCAGGAGAAGCACGAGTGTTACTTTTGACTCCACAGGAGTTCTAAAAACACTGCCAGTCCTGCTTTGGTTTCCTCCCGATCATTTCTGCCCCTATCAGCACCTACCTAAGGGCCACTGTCAGCATAACAGTGGCCCAAAGTTGATTTCTGCTTTTCTGTTGAGCTACTTGCAGAGCCAATCTAATATAAAAGTGGACTGAGGTCTAATTTTGATCAGCCTCAGGCGGACTTGTTCCACTGGAGGAATTGTTCCTTGCTCTCAATTCATCCAGCAGGCTGTGATATCCAATTTCTATATTTTGATATCTGCTATAGGGCACAATGTTTGCTGGTACAGATGTGGAAGTGCTTGGACAGAGGATTGAGGACATGAAGGAGGTTTTCCCTGGAACAAGGAGAAGAAAGACTCCAGCGAAGGCAGCTCAGGGTTAATTGATAAGAGACCATGGCTATATAATTGCCAACTTCATGATGGTTGATTTTAATTGCTTCTGCCCAGATGGGTTATCAAATTTGTTTCTGGGACACTCACCATTCAATAGTACCCCAGTTAAGAGGCCATTCTTTACATGTAAGGCTGACATCATCAGAATAGATGCGACGGAGGTGAAGGAACTGAGAGAATGGGATTGAGTCCTTACAGGAAGCATGGTGAGAGGAGCTGTGGGAGTCGGTGGGGCTTGTATTGAATTTTAGTGGACAGTCTATCACCAGAAATTGAGACAGACAGGTCAAGGAAGGGACGAGTCAGAGATGGACCATGTGAAGGAAGTGAGACAAGTTTAAGGAGAAATTGTTCAATGAGGGAACAAGTTCAGCCAGACGGAGGAGAGCGGTGGTGGATGGGGATTGTTCGAGCCTCTGTTCAAAGAAGAAGCAGAGAGCCCTCAGATCATCCTGGTGGGGGATGCAGGTGTAAAGGGATTGGACATCCATGGTGGTGAGTAGGCAGTTAGGACCAGGGAACTGGAAATTATTGATATGATGTAGGGCATCAGAGGAATTGCAGATGTAGGTGGGAAGAGACTGGACCAGGGAAGAGAGAACAGAGTCAAGCAAGGAAGAAATGAGTTCCATGGGGCAGAAACAGGCTGATATGATCGATCTATCGAGACAGTCCTGTTTGTGGATTTTGAGGAGGAGGCAAAAGTGGGCTGTCTATGTGGGAAACTATGAGGTTGGAAGCTGTGGAGGGAAGATCTCCAGAGGAGATGAGGTCAGTGACAGTCCTGGAAACAATGACTTGATGTCGGTGGTGGGGTTATGGCCTAGGGGGAGGTAGGAGGAAGTGTCTGAGAGTTGGCGCTTGGCCTCTGCGAGATAGAGGTCAGTACGCCAGACTGACTAAAAGATGTGGCTATGGGTACCCACATGGGCCCCAGTTATGCCTGTCTCTTTATGGAGTATGTGAAACATTCCTTGTTCCAGTCCTACTCAGGCCCCCTCCCACACTCTTTCTTCGGTACATTGATAACTGTTTTGGTGCCGCTTCACGCTCTTGTCTGCACCTTGAAAAATTTATCAATTTTGTTTCCAATTTCCATCCCTCCATCACCTTCACATGGTCCTTCTCTGACACTTCCATTTGCTTCCCTTCCTTGACCTCTCTGACTCAATTTCTGGTGATAGACTGTCCACCAATGTTCCATACAAGCCCACTGACTCCCACAGCTACCTTGACTACAACTCCTCACACCCTGCTTCCTGTAAGGATTCTATCCCACTCTCTCAGTTCCTTTGCCTCTGTCGCATCTGTTCCGATGATGCCATTTTCCTAGACAGTGCTTCTGACATGTCTTCCTTCTTCCTTAACCGAGGTTTCCCACCCGCTGTGATTGACAGGGCCCTCAACCGTGTCCAACCCATCTCCTGCGCCTCTGCCCTCACAGCTTCCTCTCCCTTCCAGAATCACGATAGGGTCCCCATTGTCCTCACTTTTCACCCCACCAGCCTCTGCATTCAAAGGATCATCCTCCGACATTTCTGCCAATTTCAGCATGATGTCACCATCAAACACATCTTCACTTCACCGCACCCCCCCACTTCCCCCCCACCCCCGTCAGCATTTCGTAGGGACCATTCCCTCCAGGACACCCTGGTCCACTCTTCCATCATCCCCAACATCTCACCTCTCTCCCACGGCACCTTCCCATGTAATCGCAGAAGGTGCAACACCTGCCCCTTTACCTCCTCACTGTTCAAGGACCCAAACACTCCTTTCAGGTGAAGCAGCGCTTCACTTGCACCTCCTTCAATTTCAATTTAGTCTACTGCATTCGCTGCTCCCAATGTGGTCTCATCTACAATGGAGAGACCAAACACAGACAGGGTGACCACTTTGCGGAACACCTTCCGTCTGTCTGCAAGCATGACCCAGACTTTCCTGTCACTTGCCATTTCAACACACCCATCCTGCTCTCATGCCCACATGTCCGTCCTTGACCTGCTGCAATGCTCCAAACTGGAGGAACAGCACCTCATCTTCTGATTAGGCACTTTATAGCCTTCCGGACTTAATATTGAGTTCAACAACTTCAGACCATGAACCCTCTCCTCCATCCTCACCCCCTTTTTTATCCCCTTTTTTCAATATTCATCTTCATTTATTAATTTTTATTTTTTCATTCTTATTTTTTATCCACTTATTTTTATTTATTATCATTTTTATTCATTGCTTTATCTCCACCTTTTAACCTATTTTCAATCTTTTTTCCCACCACCGTCCCCTCCCCCACCCCACCCCCACAAGGGCCATCTGTCACTTGCCCATGTTTTATTTCCAGAGTGCTTACCCTTGCCCTGCTATTATCACATTCTGCTTTCTGATCTTAATGCCACTGTCAGCACCTCCTTTAGCCAGCACCACTATCATTAACACCCCTTTGACCATGACATATCTGGTAATCTCTCCTTTGCCTCCACCTATCACTGGCCTTCTATCCAGCTTCACCTGCATCATCCCCCCTTAAACAGTATAAATTTCATCACATTTCACTTTTCTTTAGCTCTGAGGAAGAGTCATATTGGCTTGAAACGTTAATTCTTTTTTTTCTTTCCACAGCTGCTATTGGACCTGCTGAGTTTTTCCAGCATTTTCTGTTTGTGTTCCATTTTCATCTGATAGCCACACAGACAAGGTTTCCTGTATGGGTCACTGTACAATGATTGGGAATGCAGGTATAGCTCCCCCTCTGTATCCCAAAAATACGAAGAATCTTACCACTTCCCTGGCAAGGATGAGCTAGTTCAGCAATATCAGAGACTGAAACAGAATTACCTGGAAAATCTCAGCAGGTCTGGCAGCATCGGCGGAGAAGAAAAGAGTTGACATTTCGAGTCCTCATGACTCTTCAACAGAACTGTTCTGTTCTGTTGAAGGGTCATGAGGACTCAAAACATCAACCCTTTTCTTCTCCGCCGATGCTGCCAGACCTGCTGAGTTATTCCAGGTAATTCTGTTTTTGTTTTGGATTTCCAGCATCCGCAGTTTTTTGTTTTTATCTTAATGTCAGAGACTGATCCATCTAACTTCTGTGCTGTATGTCTCATTCCTATACTGATCAATCCTTTCATCAGCTGGCCTAGTGAGGAAATCCAGATTGTGTATTGTTTGATGGAACAAATGGCCTGGTTTCATTCCCAAACTTTTAAAAAAACTAAATTCTGCATTTATAGTAATTTCGCATATGTTAACATTGATATTGAAATAAAACAAAACTAAATATCTGATGCCCTTATGTTTTATGCCACACCAGTCAAACAGACAAGTTGTTCAAAGTTGTATCAATGTACACAGTCGTGAGCATAACCTACACAACCGGCCTAATCCTGTGACATTTATAGATCATTCATCTCCATTCCTTTATACAATGACCTCTGAATCCAGTGACATTCCTTTTAATATCCTCTTCCACTTCCATTTTAACCTCTTAGATTCGGTAGAAATTTCAAATAAATGCAACTCAGATAACATTTTTTGCATTTTTTCACTTAACAAGAGCTCGAGACTCAGTTGTACCAGCTGAGATGGCAGTGAGATGCAGAGACTGACATTAATTGTCATTTTTTCTGGTTTTAACCTAATGCATTACTTCTGCCTATAAATTCAGAAATCACCATTCCTGAAAAATTCAATTTTTTCCAAATGAAACCACTTCCTTATCGCACTAAGCAGGCAGGCTGTATCAAGAAAACTAAAG
Organism: Carcharodon carcharias; assembly: GCF_017639515.1. Lineage (NCBI taxonomy): Eukaryota > Metazoa > Chordata > Chondrichthyes > Lamniformes > Lamnidae > Carcharodon > Carcharodon carcharias. Next base: position 123,458,758 of record NC_054472.1, on the reverse strand, counting down.
ATAGTATTTTTATTCCTTGTGATGTTTGTAGTTTGGCAAATAGCTATCAAAGCTGCACCTCCCTCCCTGCTTATAAATAGAAATGACATACTATGCACACAATGTAGCTGTGTGGTATTCCAGGCTGCCTTGGAGTACTACTTCAATCACCAAATTATTCTCAGCTCCAATGAAAACAGCTTTAACCTCTCAAGTTTCCCTTGTGTGTTTTCTTTCTGCAACTAAATGAGACTATTTCAAAGGAACATTATCAAACAAAAAGTAATACCAAGCCACATAAGGAGCTATTAGGACAGGTGGTCAAAGAGAAAGGTGTTAAGGAGTGTCCTAAAGGAAGAAAAAGCTAGTGAAACAGAAATTTTTAGGGAGAGGATGTCAGAGCTTAAACTTTATTGATCACTTGTAAAAATTACATTTGTCCAAATTAATAAATTAGTTCCAGATCTTATGTTCAACAAACTGGCGAGACTGCGCAACACTGAGCCTGTTATTTCAAGCAGGGCTATTCCACACAAAGGATAATAGTGATAGTGAACATGTTGTCTGGGAAGGCATTAAACCACTTCTTATAAATCGATTCAAGAGCCAACTAAATGGATTGCTGGAAGAAAAGATTATGAACCTAGTGTTACGGTGCACAGTTATATTACAATTTTTTTTATAAAAACTGTTTTGAAGGTCATCTTTTGTAAACCTTGCACTGAGTTTAAAGACTATTTCCAAAATGGACTGTGAGGGTCAACCAACTTTCTCCTTGTGGATTCGGGCAGGAACCCCTTCAGCCAAACAGAGAGGAGACATCCTCAGACATATATATCTAAAATTCAATGAGTGTTTGAAAAGACTAAACAGAAACTCATCGACTTGATGGCTTTTCCTCCAAATGCAAAAACAGTAACTGATAAGCCACTGTAAGGTCTGAACAACCTGAACCTTTTGATCACTACAGGGGGTAAGGAGACTTCAGATAACTGTAATGGAATTATCACTTGCCTTATATGGAAAGTGAGTCAGCATTCCTGTACAGGCCACATGATAATGGTGAACAAAAACAAAAATACCTGGATAAACTCAGTAGGTCTGACAGCATCTGCGGAGAGGGATACAGTTGACGTTTCAAGTCCATATAACCCTTCACCAGTTCTGATGAAGGGTCATACGGACTTGAAACATCAATTGTATGCCTCTGCGCAGATGCTGTCAGACCTGCTGAGTTTTTCCAGGTATTTTTTTTGTTCTAGATTTCCAGCATCCGCAGTATTTTGCTTTTAACATGATAATGGTGGCCTACTTGGTTTATCTGCAAAAAGCACTGAAAAAAGCAGGAAGCTGGCTACATTGCAGAGATCCATCTTGAACAATCTGGAAGAAGCTTCAACCCAGGGAGCGATGGAGAACGGCATATAGAAACATCTACAGTTTCTACGGTAAGGAACTAAGCAGTTTGATAGTGCCATGCCTGCAGTACGAGAAAAGATACTTCTCTCCTCCTTGTAAACCTGTTTCCACTTACTAAGCTCACCTGTTAAAGCAACATCTGGCAATTCAACAGTGGAAGCCGTCACAGCTGCAGAGACAGCTCTACAACATAAGAACTTTCAGACAACACAACATCTTGATTTCAAAAAATATTGGGTCTGCATTGAATACAGACTATACTTGATTCATATTAATAATTGTTATTTAATCTTCATTTGTAATAATCTTTATGGGTGGGCCATTGGTGAACACAGGGCATCAATGGCAGCCTGTAATGTGATGGAACCACCATTTCAAGGTATTTATTTTCTAGAGCAGCTAAGAGCTGAAGATTTTCCTGATTGGGATAACATGACATGGACAAAGCAGTTCAAAGTGTGTGCTGCCCACAAGGCTGATAACGACTTGTCAAGAACATAGGTCACCAGCTGTTGATATTATTACTGACTACTGCAGGCTGTAGGAATGCTGGCTGCAAACAGAAACATATGATATATAAAATATAAAAATACATGCAAGTAATAGATTTTAGAGAGGAAGCAAAAGGAAATATTGAATCTTAGGAATCAAATGATAGAAACTGATGGCGACTCCTTTCATAGTTTATGAGGGAAAAGTTTGTTTGCATGGCATTGCTTCAAGCTGGGGGAAGACAGTGCCTCTAGCCTCTACCCGCACAGCTGCATGGGTTTCTTCATTGACACAGTTGAAGAAACTCACATGGGTCATTCAGTTAGCAGCCGGCGCTGTTTATTCCCAGGGAATCGATGTAGTCTGCTTAGTGCTGCTTGAATTGGTGCTACACAACCTAATTTTACCCCCAATGAATTTGTTACAGACAGGGGAGAGAGACAAACTGAACTCCTTTATTTTTCTCACTTGTCTGTCCATAAGCAGAGGTGTTTTAATTTTTGAAATAGGCTTTGGCGTATTTCCCCAAACCCTCAGTTTGTGAAGTCAATTTTAAAGTGATTCATAGCAAATTCTCTCTAGGGTTAAATCAAAAGTATTGTTTATTCATACATTCAAACCCAGTGAATGGTCCTGGCAACTACATACAAACACACGCACACAAGGAAGAGATAGGAAAGATGAGTTTTATAACTAGGAATAACTTAAAACAAAAAAACTCCAAAGATATGGATATTAGATCATGTGAATGTCAGAATCCAGAATGTCAGAGTCCAGTGAGGGTTCCTTCATGTAGGAATTAAAGGTCAGGTGGGTTCAGCTAGCTGAAAGCAGGAGTTGTCGAATTCCTTCAAAATTGGTGATGATGCAGGAGAATGAGGTTTGTGTACAGAGACTTGGCCCACTGGACTGGCGATGGTAGGATTCTTCCAGAGAACCAGACTTTTAGGAGGTTTAGACATGAGGCAGGCTTTGTTGTCAGCCTGGAGTCCAGCTTTGGTGTTGACAGGCTGGGTCTTAACAGCAGTCTGCCCTAGGAGCCCAGGAATGTAACATTAAAACTTTCCAAAGGCCAGAGAAACTCAAGGTCAAGTGATGTTGCCCATTAATGTGTCAGTTTCAGGTTAACAATCAGTTTCTAAATGCGATAGCGGGCGGGTAAAACCACTTTTTACCCGTCGGCCACAATGGCGGCTTTTTACACTGTATCATCCCAAACCTGCCGCATTAACTATGCATTCCCGGGAAACACGCTGTTTCTATGCGTGTGGGCTCTCGTTCACCTGCCACAACATCACCTCAGTGCTTCAGCACACCAGGTGCCATATTTATGCGCTTCCAGCCCATGACTGCTGCAAAGAAGACATGGTCCTGAAAGAGAAAAAGACTGGAGTCTCCAGGTTCAATGACACATCCCTCAGTTGCCTTTTGGATGCAGTGGAGGCTCAGAGTGATGTCCTCTACCCCCGCTCTGGCCACAGGGTGGGCAGCAGCCTCACTAATTCGGCTTGGGAGGCAGTGGCAGTGGTGGTCAGCGCTAATGCCTTCAAAGGAGGACAGCCACCACTGCTGCAAGAGGATGAATGACCTCCTCTGTTATGCCAGGGTAAATCACTCTCAACTCACATGCTCACAAACCCATCACACATCCACAGGGCCCTCACTCATTGCCAGTTCAAGGGACATCACCATTCACTCTCTCACACACACCCATTGTCCTTATCCCGTCCAGGGGACCACTCATCACCCACAGATGCCAGGCGCACTTATCAAGTGGCCTAGCAGGTGTCCTCTTACACCCTCTCCACCTTTATTCATGCAGGACAAGCTGGCACACAACAAGAGGGGGAGGTCGCAGACCGGTGGTGGAATGCCTGAAATCAAAGTCTTCACGGACTTTAAAAACAGAGCCATCCAGCTGGCCGGCGAGGACCTGGACCAGTCCCTGTGTTGACGGCAAGGTCAGCAGTGCTCTACCAAGTGAGGATCCAGCAATGCAATGTCCATCATGCTGCGCGTGATGCGTCCTCTTTCACAGGCCACTGCCATGCATTAATTACATCTCCCCTTGCTTCCGCAGGCACATCAGGGAAACAGCCTACTGAGTCCATGACCCAGGGCCTCCAAACAAGTCCCAAAGAAACCTCTGAAGAGAAATCTGAAGGCACCCTCCTTGAAGTTCAGTCACAGCGCTCACCCACACCCTCCAACAGCGCAGACACACACCTCAGTGGGACCTAGCTTTACAGTAGCCTCAGGGTCACAATCTGGTGAGCACGTCACACTGTCTGATCCACAGCAGGTGGTGGCAGAGACTTCCCAGGTGGCCGGCACTCGGAGGGCTGCTGGAGGCCAGAAAATCATTGCATCCAAGTCAGATGACAAGCCTCCGGACTCGGTCTTGTCACAGTTGCTGGAGCTGCAAAGGCAAGCTCAGGAACATCAGGAAGGAATGTTCACTGCACTCCTCAGATAGCAAGGCATGATGGAGGAGTCTGTCTGCCTTCAGGCTGAGGTGATAGTGCTGGCATGCCAACACACCGAGGTCAACACTGGTAGGATGGTGGCCGCCATGGAAACCTTGGTCCAGGATATCGCTCCTGAACTGCTGTGTTGGCTGAACCCCATTGCTGACACCATAGCTGGCCTCCAACAGCATGTACGCGAGCAGGGTGCAGGGCAGCCCGATCTCAATCCAGCTACCTTTTCTCCCCAAGGAGTCAGCCAGGGGCCCTTGGGCACCCATAGGGAGGAGGATCAGCAGATGCACCATCCAGGTGACTCCGGGATTGTCAAGCCAATTCAAATCCTCTCTTCCTGTGACCTCAGCAGCTTCAGCTCCACAGGCCAAGGAGGGTGCCACTGCCACATGGCATGACCCCAAAAGCAGGCCAGGGCTCTCCAGGTCTCGGCCCTTCAGAGGATGCCCACCAAGGTCATCACAGAAAGGGCGTAGCAGTCAGCAGGTTGCCTTCACCTCTGCTGTGGATGCCCGGGCAGCACTAAGATGTAGCGGCAGGGTTAGGAAAGTTAAGAAGGTGTGGTTGCACAGCCTGGGCACGGGTGTTAATCACTTGTACATACTGTTCACTATTGTCAATAAACTCTCAAGAATGTTTGCCTGCCTATGGACCCTTGTTCTGATGAGCAGTGTTCGTGTCATTCAGATGTGAAACCTTTCTGCACAAGATAAATGCAGGTGTCCCAGTCCAGGGCCTCTTCCCTGTGCTTTGTGTAGCCTTCAGACCAAAGTGATGGCCCAGCCTCTCACTTCCTGGACACATTACTGATGCTTGCACCTCGATGGTGCTTGTCATTGCAGCCAGCATGCAGTGGGCAGGCGTCACAGAGTTCCGCCATTCTCTCTGTGTGCTCTCAGCACCTTTAAGGTGGGGCTTGCCCCCATCTCTTCTGCATTTGTGACCAGTGATGCTGTGCTCCTGAAGGGTGCAGATGCTGAAGGCGGACAAAGGATCAGATGCTTTTAGTTTCATGGCTGTGTCATTATGATATGACCTTGATCGTAGAGCATAAGTGAGCTGCCCTCGACCAGACGGGAGTCAGCCATTCTCAGAGGCTATGTGAAGATCTATGGAGTGTCCTCACTGCATGTCGCCATCATCCTCCTGCAATCAAATGACTGTTAGGGCCTCCACTGTGGCTCCATGACAGGAGCATTATCACAGATGGTATGTGCCCTACCATAAGCCAGACTGGAGTCAAAGTTTCATAGATGCAATGTGAGGATCTTATGGTGTCTCCTCACTGCATGTCGTCATCATCCTCCACAAATCTAGCAGCCATGGGGCTCTCCTGAGCACGCCTGCCTCATCTAAACAGTGTGAGGGCATCATCACCATCATCGTCGCCATCAAGGACCACCCCACCCTCACCCCCGTTGGCGTCCTCCACATTGAGGGAGACCTCCAGCTCCTGCATCTCCTTCTCAGCCAGCTCCTCTCCCTGTTGTAGTGCCAGGTCATAAAGGGTGCAGCAGGCAACAACAATGCATGACACCCTCTGTGGACTAGCTTGCAGGGCTCCACCAGACCGCTCCAGGCACCGGAACCTCATTTTCAGCATCCTGATGGTTTGGTCCACCAAGTTGCGAGTTACAGCATGAGCCTTGTCGTACTTTCACTCTGCTGCAGTCTGAGGCCGCCACAAAGGTGTCATCAGCCACGGCTTCTGCGGATAGCCCTTGTCCCCAAGGAGTCAACTCTGCAGCTTCTGTGGACCCTGGAAGACGTCAGTGATCTGTGAACGACTGAGAATATAAGAGTCATGCACACTCCCTGGAAACTGCACAGACCTGCAGGATGCATTTCTGGTGGTCGCACACAATTGCACATTCAGTGAATGGAATCCCTTGCGGTTGACGTAGTTGACCGCTTGTTGTCACGGAGATCTGAGCACCACGTAGTGCAGTCAATTGCACCCTGCACCTGTGGGAAACCTGTGATCTGGGCAAATCCAATTGCTTTTGCATCCTGCCTATCCTGGTCCTGGGCAAAATGCACAAATTTGTGTGCCCTTGCAAAGATGGTGTCCATGACCTCATTGATATACTTGTGGGTGGAGGCTTGTGATATCCCATTAGCGTAGAAATTGAGCCCCACTGTCATTTTCACGGCCACTGGCAGTGGATGCCCTCCATGTCCCTGTGGTGCCAAATCCTGCAGTAGCTGGCAGATGTAACCGACCAGTTCCTTGGATATACGCAGTCTTCGGTGACACTGGTTCTCGGTCATCTGCAGAATGAAAGGTGGCATCTATAGACCCTGGGTCGAGCTAGGCACCGACCAGCAGTGGCTCGTTGTGGCTCTTTGGCAGCATGTGTGGGAGCCCCAGTTGCCCCTTCTTCCAGAGGGTGCTGCTGCTCCCTCTATGCAGCCAGCACCTCCGTCACTCTCTTCTCAGTCATCTTCACTCTCTGTAAGCCATGGTGCTTACAGCTAGTTCACCAGGCTCCCTGATCTTGAGGTATTCCTTCTGCAGGATGAAAGAGAGAGACACGTGGGTTAGCATGGGTGTATTAAGAACCTCCCCTGGTTAAGTGTGAAATCCCCATCACACACCCCGGAGAGTGCTGGCCACCACTTGGATAGCCAGAGATTAGTGTGGTGCATGGCTGCCCGAAACCCCACCCACCTCCGCCCTACTCCACCCGACAGATGGTGGAAGTTTTGCCCATTGGACTGCATGCTGTGCTCTCAGCTCATGTGCAGGCATTCTCCTAACCCACACTGCAAGGCTGCACTGTTAGTTTGACCCATGTGGGAGACTGGATCAAACAGGGATGATGACATTGCAAGGGGTTGTGAGCGCCTCCACCAGTGACTGCTCCATGGTCAGTTTTAGCAAGGAGATTGTGCAATATGCCCAGTCATAAGACTGTTTTGCAGTCCACTAAAATGCTCATTACTTTGCAGTCTGTGCCTGAGGGGTACAAGGCTCTGGAGAACTTGGTGGCACTTTCATGCCTCTGCCTTGCTTGAGTGGGTAGAGAAGTTAGAGGCCTGACTTCACGCATGTCAATGTGGATGCACCTGAACTGTCTCAGCTGCAGAGGGATGGTCACTTAATATACAAAGTCTCCCTAATGCTTGGCTGCTTCCCTCACCCACTGCAAGCCCCCCACACCCCAACCCACACATGCTTGTGCGCTACCTTCAACCACAGCCCTTGACACCAACACCCCCCAAGTTGCCACAATCGCGGGATAGCCTTTGCCCCCCTCCTTGTCCCAAGTCACTTCAACTGCAATTCAGCCCTTGCCCCCCTTCCCCCTCCAAGTCGCCTCAACCACAGGGCAGCCCTTGCCCACGCACCGCCCCCAATGCACCTCAACCTTGAAGTCCAACAGGTGACCTGGGTAAGTGCTCTGCAATGTTATTGTGTACTCACCTCCAAGTTCCTTTCAAAGTGCAGTCTGCCAAGTGCACTCCTTTTATATGCTGTTGTGAAACATGCTGACGTGGGCGGATGATCCAGTGGGTGGGGGGATGATTCTGGCGGGCTGGGCTTATAATGATATGCAGATGTATTACAATGAGGTTCCTGATGTCTGATGGCAGGAAACACGGCCCGCCAGTGGCGGATGGAGTGGATGATCGTAAACTGGCTTCACGACATTGTGAAACCGATTTTTGGCTTTCTTGACATATTGTCCCCTCACGCCACCGAGCATGCCCGATGCCTGCGGGCATGGAAAATCCCAGCCTATACCTCTGTTCGAAACCCATTGTTTACCTTAAGTGATGGATGGTGGCTATTAGCACCTACACAGATATAACGAGTTTTGATGGCATTCTCTTTGTTATAAGTCCAGGATGGGGAGGCAGATTGACTGCTGTTCCCTCGTTTCATTAATTGTAATGGGTCCACACAATGATAGGTGTGAGATTCCACAAGAATGAGACTTGAGCTTTGTCCTGTCATTACTGTTGGAAGTTTCCAAAACTCCAGCCAATTTGCAAATCATGTGATCTGTAGCAGCCATGTTTTTTGGTCCTGCAAAATCTATTTTTAAATGAATAGAAAGTAAGGTTTGATTTAAACAGTTTATGATCTCTTTCACGTCTAAGGACATGACAAATAATGTGACCCTTGATTTAATTGTAAAGAGCAAATTTGTATTTCTTGTAGCACCTATCCTGACCTTGATGTGCCAAACTTTGCAGGCAATTAATTACTATTGAGGCGTTGACCCTGTTGTCATGCCTTTCCTCCCAGATATTCTCAATATAATTCAGCAATTGTTTTTTAAAAGGAGTTACTTTTGGTAACAAAATATTTGCTGAACTAGTCAAATAGGATCAAATTTCAGGATGCTGTTGAAATACCTAAACTCTTTAAAAAAAAGTGCTTTCAATCTGAAATAGAAAGTAAAGTTTTCAGTGATCCATGGTATTCCAGTGGCTCAAAAGATTGCTAAGAGCATTATCTTGAATGGGATGAGCACATGGAAAGTCCTTTAATTTACAAGCAGAAACCGGATAACATGACCATGACAAAAGGGGAATGATAGCAACAATTGTTAGGATTAAAATAGATTCTAGGGAACATTTGCCTACCATTGTAATTTATTATACTGTGCAGTAGAATGGAACCACTCATTTGCTACCTTAATCGCACTGAGCTAAAAGCATCCTGGGAATTGGGCGGTGCTTATATGACCACATTTTTGGCTTGTTGTAAGGTGTCTGGATATGATTAAACCCAAACATTTTAACCAGTGTTTGTAAGAATCTCAATGACCTTGGAGTTTATTTTAGGAAATAGAGAGAGTGAGAAGATGAGGAGGAGGAAGAAAATCACCTGTTACTTGTATGCGCAAACCACTTTCTTCATTAACACTTCCTTTAGATACATGATTTTGTGCCATTTCCTTGTGCTGAAATCTTCACAAAACCATACACTTAAAAAAGCTGTTGATGCACCTCTGATAATTGTACAAAGCACCCTCTTTGTAAAATATTCTGTTCCCTGATGGCTCAGTCAACTTGTTCAGTGAATGCAAGAGAGTCCCAGTTTCAAACTTTAGTTTGTGCTGAGTTAGTTAATCTCAACAAGAATATTTGTGGGTGTACTGCAACAAGTCACAGCACCTTTGGGTTAAGGAGCAGAAAATTAAATAAAGGCCATGATTTTGTCAACAGTGTGCCATTCCCGATCTCATAACGGGAACTGCACACCACTTCCGCTTTCTCCCTTTTGGTTGTGCATGGAAAACGAGGTGTGATTTTATGGTGGGGGAAGCTTTTAATTGGTGGAACCCGCCGTCAGCTGACAATGCTGGGTGCCCTATTAAAGAGCCTCCTGGTCAAACAGGGAGGTTGCCCATCACTGCTAGAATACTGCAGTGCTTGAGAATGCCATATTCATTGGAGCCCCATCAGACTAGCCCCACGGTTCAGCGATACCTCTCTGCATGTTCTCCTCCAGGGCTCAGGGCAAAGCAGGAGGTGCTCTTTCCTGTAAAGGGCATCAGAAGACCTTCCTGCCAGACAAAGGTGGACTGGAGGGCGTTGGCAGGAGAGGTGAGCAACCATGGAGACATGTGCTGAACCTGGGTCCAGTGCAACCTGGTTCCAGTGCAGGAAATGGGTCAACGACCTGCTCCAATCACAAAGGTAAGTGCCAGTATTGCAGCTTCAGCAGGATCTCTTGTGTGGTCATCAATAATATGTATGTGAAAATGGGCAGCTGTGTCTGAAGACTGAATGCGTGATCACATGGCAATTGAGGCCAAAGTGTCTGGAGGTTTGCCTTTTGTGTGTGTTTGGATTCAACATGTGAATGACAGGCCTGTATGTGTGTGATAGGGATGCATGCAGACAAGGGCGTTCAGTGTCACTTGACATGTCAGTAACTCTGTATTTTGTCATGCAGGACAAGCAGACCCACAATGCCAGAGAGTGGGGATGCACAGGAGGAGGAGTTCCTGACCTCAGATTGCTCATAGCAACTGAGGAGGAGGTGATGGAGATCACTTGTGAAGAGGGAGTGTGATCTGTCACAGACAGTGAGGCTGGACCAGCCAGGATGAAGGAGGACGAGGCAACCATCCTAATGGTGGCAAATGGGAACACAGGAAGGATGTGATGAATGCTGATGCACTCAAATTGTAATGATTCTCAATGTAATTATTTTATTCTTCACTGCAGGTCATCACCATCCAAGGACCAGGCCACAGCCATGGGAGGAGCCTGAAGACTCCACCTCGGGCCAAAGCAGCCAGTGTCCCAGAGGATGCACATCATCTCCCTCATCATCCACCTCCACCAGCACAGTTACACCCATCACCCACCTCCACCAGCACAATTACACCCATCATCCACCTCCACCAGCACAGTTACACCCATCATCCACCTCCACCAGCACAGTTACACCCATCACCCACCTCCACCAGCACAATTACGCCCACTCAATCTGTGCAGGCATCAGGTGTAGATTTGGGAACACAATCTGGTGAACACATCGCAGACATGTCCCAGCACCTGAGCTGAGTCCCCAGATGATCAGAGGATTGCTGGTGATCAGGCCCCTGCTGAGCTCCATGTTAATAATGGGCCTCTGGTCATAGCCACAAAAAGTCTGCTGAACATGCAGCAGAGGCCAGGGGAAAGTATGGTGGATAGGTCAAGGATTATGGACAACCTAAAAACAAAAAACTGCGGATGCTGGAAATCCAAAACAAAAACAGAAATACCTGGAAAAGCTCAGCAGGTCTGGCAGCATCGGCAGAGAAGAACAAAGTTGACGTTTCGAGTCCTCATGACCCTTCAACAGAACTAAGTAGAAATAGGAAAGGGGTGAAATCATATTTCACCCCTTTCCTATTTCTACTTAGTCCTGTAGAAGGGTCATGAGGACGCGAAACGTCAACTTTATTCTTCTCTGCCGATGCTGCCAGACCTGCTGAGTTTTTCCAGCTATATCTGTTTTTATTATGGACAGCCTTGTGCAGGGTATGGAGAAACCCAAGTATGCCATGTGTTCTGCCATATGTAAGGCATTTGAGCCCATGGCTTCTTCCATGGAGAGGATGACAATTGCCATGGAGAGCAAGGTTGACCGCTTGATCCATGTGTGCTCCGCCCTGCATACCATCCCTCTCGCCATGGGCTTAGCGCAGCAGTGACTAAGCAAGAGGGGAACGAGGCCCCTGGATCTCCCTCTAGGAGCCCTGGCCCTTCAGGGATACAGGGAAGTGCCTTTGCTTTCTCAACTGGAGCAGGAGTGCCTGCCAACTACCACGGGGCCTTTGTCCCAGGATGCCCCCAGCCTTAGCAGTGTCTCTTCATCTCTTCCACCAATGATCCCTACAGCTTCAGAAGGTGAGGCCAATGGGTACACCCCTGCATCAGTCCAGAAGACCCTTATTAGGCTGGAGCCCTCAAGACCCTTGTTTCCAGAAGATGCCCACTACGGTCAACCAAGGTAATAGGGCATGACACTGAGCAGACTGCCTCCTCCTCAGCTACTGATGTTGGGGTTGCACCTGGGCCTAGTGGTAGAAAAAGAAAATTTTAAGAAATATGAGCACTAAGGTGCCACAGGTGATTTATCCATGTCCTCCTGGCTTGTTAAAATATCTGCAGTATAATTTGTTTTCTGTTATTGTTCATAATTATTGAGATGTGTTGGAGTCTGTCATAGTATGAGATGTAACGGTCATGGCCCACCCTATGTTTATCGCAACTGATGGCTAGAAAGGAAATAAAGACACAGACACTATCCCTGAATGAGATGTGTTGCATTTTTGTTCATTCTTTATTGAATGTTCATGTGAATTGTTACTTCTGTGATGATCATTCTGTGGAACAGGTACAGCATCCCACCCCACCTCTGGCAATGGGGTGATGATCATGCAGATGCCTTATTGTTGTGAGAACCTTGTATGGATCAGGTTGTCAGAACATAGACTCATAGAGTTATACAGCACAGAAACAGGCCCTTCGGCCCATCGTGTCTGTGCCAGCCATTAAGCACCTATCTACTCTAATCCTATTTTCCAGCCCTTGGCCCATAGCCCTGTATGCAATGGCATTTCTAATGCTCACCTAAATACTTCTTAAATGTTGTGAGGGTTCCTCCTTCTAGGGTTGTGAGGGTTTAAATTAACTTGGCAGGGGGATGGGATCCTGAGAGGAGGTTCAGCAGGGGGAGATACACAACCAAAATTAGAAGAGAGAGCAAGTGAGTCTGGAAGGCATGAGCGTTTAGTTAGGAGGAGAGATTGGATAGACTGGGGTTATTTTCCCTGGAACAGAGGAGATTTAGGGGGGACATGATTGAGGCATATAAAATGATAAGGGGCATAGATAGGGTAGACAGGAAGGAACTTTTCCCCTTGGTGGATGGATCAATAACCAGGGGGCATAAAGGTAAGGGGCTGGAAGTTTAGAGGGGATGTGAGGAAGAATTTTTCCAACCAGAGGGTGGTGGGAATCTGGAAGTCACTGCCTGAAAGGGTGGTAGAGGCAGAAACCTTCATAATATTTAAGAAGTATTTGGATGTGCACTTGCGATGCCATGGCATACAAGGCTATGGGCTGAAAATGGGATTAGAATAGTTAGGTACTTGTTTGACTGATGCAGACTCGATGGACCGAAGGGCCTTTTTCTGTGCTATCAATCTCTATGACTCCCTCTGGCAGTGTGTTCCAAATTCCAACCACCCTCGGGTGAAAAAAATTTTCCTCAGATCCCCTCTAAACCTCCTGCCCCTTACCTTAAATCGATGCCCCCTGGTTATTGACACCTCTGCTAAGGGGAAATGTTTCTTCCTGTCTACCCTATCTATGCCCCTCATAATTTTGTATAACTCTATCAGGGTTGTCCTGGCAACCCTTGCATACCTCTCCATAGCCTTGGCATCCATGAAAGGATAATTTGGATTTATGGCCTCCTCATACTCCAACAGATATTCATCGTCTGAGGATGGCTGATCGTCCTTGCGTTCTTCCCTTTCCAACACCTGTCGGTGTGAGCACCAGGTTGTGCAATGCACAGCAGGTTTATGACCCCCCTGGGGTGTGTATTGCCGAGCCCTTCCAGACAGCTCAAGGCAAAAGAAGCACATTTTAAGAAGCCCAATGGTGTGCTCAATGATAGCAATGAGCTTGATTGTAGCACTCATCTGCCTCACTCTGGTGATGCTACACTTGCAGCATCAACCATGTACACAGGAGAAACCCCTTGTCACTGAGGATCCAGCCTTCATCCTGGGCTAGGGCTTCAAAAAGCTCTGGGAGACATGAGTTATGCAAGATGTATGTGTCGCGACAGCTTTTTGGGAAACAAGTACAGACCCGTATTATTATTATTCCCTTGTAGTCACATACCAATTGTACGTTCAAGGAGTGAAACTCTTTATGCTTTACAACTACAGCTGACTTTGCACTCAAGGGAGCTTCACAATGGCACTGAACGCAGCTGACCTTGCCACACGGCTGTCTTTATTGGTGGTGAAGTGGATAAAATCATTGGTGCGACTAAATGGGGCATCGGTCACCTCCTTTATGCATCTATGTGTGACAACCTAGAGATGCCATATATGTCGCTTATCGCACCCTGGAAACCATTGCTGGCATAGAAATTGAGCTCCATTGTAACTCTGAGGGCCACTGGCATGATGTTCTCACCAAATCCATGTGGCTGCACATCTTGATAAACAATCCAACACCTCGGTGACCATTTCCAAAAACATCCTTAGGTAGTTTGTTCTTGTCCTCTGGGTACATTGATGCACCACTGCCCGTATTCGCTGATGCCTTCGCTGGATGTCTGCATTTCTCTGGTGCTGCCTGCTGTTGGCTTGCGGCCTCTGTTGCATTCTTTCCTCATATTCCCAAGGTTGCAGGAAAGTTGGGCAGTAATTGCACTTTGTGAAGAGGGAAGATATCTATGGTTCTCATTCATTTGGGGCTAATTAATATGGAGTCCCTTTAACCAGCCAATTGTTGCAGCATGAACTCCACTCATCCCCCTTCCACTTCGATCGAGCTTACATTCAAAGAAGCTGTGTTTGACATGAGACCTTAAAAGAATGGTGCATGTGCTTCTACCCTCCCTTGTCTCCCTCACACTTTCCCCATCACAGCTGACCCACCCAACGTAACCTTTCCTCTTCCTGTTACTCTTGAACCTCCCCACAGTTATCCTGGACCTTATTACCATTTCCCTGCACATGCCATCACTTCCCACTGTTTCTACTCCTGTGAGCATGTCAATCCCCACTCTGACCCTGAATCCTCCCGCTGTCCTCCTCAATGATTTTGCTTGCTCCCGTGACAGCCCCCATGAGACTTTCCAATACCCAACACTAACTCTGGACCTGCCCCAATACCGAGTACAAGGCCCGCTTTGACTGTGACAGTCCCCTCTGCCACACAGCATTTTCAATTTGACCTACAGTACCCCTACATTGACAGCATTGACCCCACCCTTTAGGCCCATCAGTCATCTATCAATCCCTGCTTTGAATCCAGCCCCTCCACCCTTACAGACCCACCACACCCAGGACACTAGGCCCTTCCCTCCACTGCACCCAAAGACCAACTTTTCAACCCCCATCCCCTTGTGCCACAGAGTTCAATGTGGAGAACTGTGTACCTTAGTCATAATAGCACACAGCACGCCATCTTTAAGTGATCGTGAAATGGGTGTCACGAGATTCTCATGCACCACCAACTTTATCCTGAGGTTAGGACTTTATAAAAACTGTTTCATGATAATGAGTATTCATGGCATGCAAATATATTACAAATATGAATCTGCCACAGACCGGTATAATGCTCAGCTTGCCGTAAACACCCCGCTGAGTTTATCGCTGCATCACAACCCACCATTTTGAGATTGAAATTTCGCATCCCACTTAATCTAGTCACGTTTCCTGCCCTTGTGGGCTGCATAAAATACCTGCCAAAGTTTCCACTCCTGATCACTATCCAGTCACCCCTGGTGAAAATGAAGACAAAGTTAGGCTGACCGAGTTCCGAATCAGAGTTCCAAAGAAGACTCATATTGCACTTGAAACATTAACTCTGTTTTTCTTTCGACAGGTACTAACAGACCTGCCGAGTATTTCTAGCGCTTTTTATTTTTATTACAAAATCAGGCTTTCCTATGATGTCCTACAAAATGGTGCATTATTCTCCTGGGACCTCCGCATCAGCCAAGTAGAAGGAAGTTTTCCCAAAGCACTGTCAAGTAGAAATAATGTAACCTTAATCTCCAGAACTCTTGGTTCCTAAGAATACGCCAGATAAAAACAAAAAAACTACGGATGCTGGAAATCCAAAACAAAAACAGAATTACCTGGAAAAACTCAGCAGGTCTGGCAGCATCAGCGGAGAAGAAAAGAGTTGACGTTTCGAGTCCTCATGACCCTTCAACTGAACTAGGTGAATCCAAGGAAGGGGTGAAATATAAGCTGGTTTAAGGTGTGTGTGTGTGTGTGTGGTGGGGGGGGGGGGGTGCGGTGGTTGGGTTGGGGGAGAGAAGTGGAGGGGGTGTGTGGTTGTAGGGACAAACAAGCAGTGATAGAAGCAGTTCATCAAAAGATGTCACAGACAACAGAACAAAAGAACACATAGGTGTTGAAGTTGGTGATATTATCTAAACGAATGTGCTAATTAAGAATGGATGGTAGGGCACTCAAGGTATAGCTCTAGTGGGGGTGGGGGGAGCATAAAAGATTTAAAAATATTTAAAAATAATGGAAATAGGTAGGAAAAGAAAAATATATATTAATTATTGGAAAAAACAAAAGGAAGGGGGAAGAAACAGAAAGGGGGTGGGGATGGAGGAGGGAGTTCAAGACCTAAAGTTGTTGAATTCAATATTCAGTCCGGAAGGCTGTAAAGTGCCTAGTTGGAAGATGAGGTGTTGTTCCTCCAGTTTGCGTTGGGCTTCACTGGAACAATGCAGCAAGCCAAGGACAGACATGTGGGCAAGAGAGCAGGGTGGAGTGCTAAAATGGCAAGCGACAGGGAGGTTTGGGTCATTCTTGCGGACAGACCGCAGGTGTTCTGCGAAGCGGTCGCCCAGTTTACGTTTGGTCTCTCCAATGTAGAGGAGACCACATTGGGAGCAACGAATACAGTAGACTAAGTTGGGGGCAATGCAAGTGAAATGCTGCTTCACTTGAAAGGAGTGTTTGGGCCCTTGGACGGTGAGGAGAGATGAAGTGAAGGGGCAGGTGTTACATCTTTTGTGTGGGCATGGGGTGGTGCCATAGGTGGGGGTTGAGGAGTAGGGGATGATGGAGGAGTGGACCAGGGTGTCCCGGAGGGAACGATCCCTACGGAATGCCGACAGGTGGGGTGAAGGGAAGATGTGTTTGGTGGTGGCATCATACTGGAGTTGGCGGAAATGGCAGAGGATGATCCTTTGAATGAGGAGGCTGGTGGGGTGATAAGTGAGGACAAGGGGGACCCTATCATATTTCTGGGAGGAAGGAGAAGGCGTGAGGGTGGATGCGCGGGAGATGGGCCGGACACGGTTGAGGGCCCTGTCAATGACCGTGGGTGGAAAACCTCGGTTAAGGAAGAAGGAGAACGTGTCAGAGGAACTGTTTTAGAAGGTAGCATCATCGGAACAGATGCGACGGAGGCAAAGGATCTGAAAGAATGGGATGGAGTCCTTACAGGAAGTGGGATGTGAGCAGCTGTAGTCGAGGTAGCTGTGGGAGTCAGTAGGCTTGTAATGGATATTGGTGGACAGTCTATCACCAGAGATTGAGACAGAGAGGTCAAGGAAGGGAAGGGAAGTGTCAGAGATGGACCACGTGAAAATGATGGAGGGGTGGAGATTGGAAGCAAAATTAATAAATTTTTCCAAGTACTGATGAGAGCATGAAGCAGCACCGAAGTAATCATCGATGTACCGGAGAAAGGGTTGTGGAAGGGGGCTGGAGTAGGACTGGAACAAGGAATGTTCCACATACCCCATAAAGAGACAGGCATAGCTGGGGCCCATGTGGGTACCCATAGCCACACCTTTTATTTGGAGGAAGTGAGAGGAGTTGAAGGAGAAATTGTTCAGTATGAGAACAAGTTCAGCCAGACGGAGGAGAGTAGTGGTGGATGAGGATTGTTTGGGCCTCTGTTCGAGGAAGGAGCTAAGGGCCCTCAGACCATCCTGATGGGGGATGGAGGTGTAGAGGGATTGGATGTCCATGGTGAAGAGGAAGCAGTTGGGGCTAGGGAACTGGAAATTGTTGATGTGATGTAAGGTGTCAGAGGAATCACGGATGTAGGTGGGAAGGGACTGGACAAGGGGAGAGAGAAGGGAGTCAAGATAACGTGAAATGAGTTCCATGGGGCAGGAGCAAGCTGACATGATCGGTCTACCGGGACAGCTCTGTTTGTGGATTTTGGGTAGGAGGTAGAAGCGGGCCGTCCGAGGTTGGGCGACTATCAGGTTGGAAGCTGTGGGAGGAATATCCCCAGAGGAGATGAGGTCAGTGACAGTACGCAAGATATGCTGCCTAAGACAATCCTCACAAATAACTTACAATACCTGATGTAATATGTTTAAGCATCTGCAGTTGGGAAAATGCTAGAGAAAGATTCTAAAATTACATGTAATGACAGCCTCGATACATCAGAATGACTCTAGTAGCCAGCCTGCCTCTGAGGAAAGATTGACCTGTGATTAATGTCAGAGACTCATTGTTAAGTGGTTACTTGATGGATGGTATGTTAATCTGTATGTATTTGCTCCCAAAATTTGTGTTTATTATCAAGATCCTTCACAGCTCTTTTTTATTAGCGATAAAGCTACACAGGTTTATACTGTTTATTTCGCCAAGGAATATAATAGTCAATGCAATTTATGTGATTAAGTTAATGTCTTCAAGGAATGGAAGGAAGTGGGAGATGGAGGGGAGGTTGGATTGAAGACAAAAAGTGAACAGGAATTATTAACAGGATTGTTTGAGTACACCTCCTGATTGTTGGTCAAGGGTAGCCCTGGAGGTGAGCTGACTGCTTTATGATACATAAAAATAACAAAAGGAGAAGGGAACTCACTGAAAGGTACTCTTTTTAAAGTGAATTAGTAGAACAATGAAACAGGAGATTATGGCCTTGAAATTGTTTGGATGTTCCAGTGAGTTCCTGCCGTAACTCTGGCACGAGTCTGGAAACATCAGTCAGGGGTGTTTGGCCGAGGTTGGGGCCTGCACCTATGAGGTTTCTGTTCTTGATCACTATCCAGTCACATGCTGAAGGTGGAGACAAGATCAGACTCTGTTTCTCTCTCCACAGATGCTGACAGACCTGCTGAGTTTTTCCATCATTCTCTGTTTTTATCCCTATTTTTGTATTCAATTCCCCCACAATAAGTGATAACATTCTGTGAGCTTTTCTAATTACTTGCTGTATCTGCATACTAACCATTTGCGATCCATGCACTAAGACACCCAGATCCCTCTGCATCTCAGAGCTCTGCAATCTCTCACCTTTTAGACACATTTTTCCACATTATACTCCATTTGCTGGATTTTTGCCCACTCACTTAACCTATCTATATCTTTTTGTAGCCTCTTTATGTCCTCTTCGCAACTTACTTTCCTACCTATCTTTGTGTCAGCAGCAAATTTGGCAATCATCCTATCCATCCCTTCATCCAAGTCACTTATATAAATTGTAAACAGTTGAGGCCCCAGCACTGATCCCTGTGGCACACCACTTGTTATATCTTGCCAACCTGAAAAAGACGCATTTATGTCTACTCTCTGCTTCCTGTTAGTTAGCCAATCTTCTATCCATGCCAATATGTTACCCCCTGTACCATGAGCTTTTATTTTCTACAAAAACCTTTGATATGGCACTTTATTAAATATATTCTGGCAATCTAAGTACAGTACATTCACTGGTTCTCCTTTATCTACTTCCTCAAAGAGCTCCAGTAAATTAGCTAAACAAGATTTCCCTTTCACAAAATCATGTTGACTCTGCCTGATTACCTTGAACTTATCCAAGTGCTCGGCTATAGCTTCTTTAATAATAGCTTATAACATTTTCCCTATGAAAGATGTTAAGCAAACTGGCCTGTAGTTTCCTGCTTCCTGTCTCTCTCCCTTTTTGAATATTGGGTTACATTTGCTGTCTTCCA
Organism: Carcharodon carcharias; assembly: GCF_017639515.1. Taxonomy (NCBI): domain Eukaryota; kingdom Metazoa; phylum Chordata; class Chondrichthyes; order Lamniformes; family Lamnidae; genus Carcharodon; species Carcharodon carcharias. The sequence continues at coordinate 123,439,237 of NC_054472.1, read as the reverse complement.
GTCTAACTGGACCTTCCCTGAATCTAGGGAGTTTCGGAAAATTAAAAATCAATGCATCAATGATCTCACTAGCCACTTCTTTTAAGATCCTAGGATGAAGTCCATCAAGACCTAGGCACTTGTCAGTCCACAGCTCCAACAATTTACTCTGTACCACTTCTCTAGTGGTTGCAATTTTCCTGAGTTCCTCCCTCCCTTCCATTTCCTGATTTAAAGCTGCTTCTGGGATGTTACTTTTATCCTCTATAGTGAAAACTGATATGAAATACCTGTCAATGCATCTGCCATTTCCTTGTTTTCCATTATCAATTCTCCAGACTCACTTTCTGTATAAAGCTACCTTTGTTAACTTATTTCTTTTTAAAATATTTATTGAAACTCTTACTATTTGTTTTTATAGTTCTGGCTGGCTTTCTCTTGTACGCTAATTTTTCCTTCTTTATTAATCCTTTTGTCAACCTTTGCTGTTCTTTATATTGTGTCCAATCTTCTGACCATTCACCTACCTTTCACAATTATATACTTTTTCTTTAAGTTTGATACTATCTTTAATCTTTCTAGTTAACCACGGATGGTGTATCCGACCCTTGGGATTTTTCTTACTCATTGGAATGTATTTATTCTGTGTATTCTGAAATATCTCTTTAAATTTCTGCCACTGCATCTCTGTTGACCTATCCCTTAACCTAATTTGCCAATTCACTTTAGCCAGCTTTGTTTTCATGGCATGATAATTGTCCTTATTTAAATTTAAAAACATAGGCCAGAATTTTCCCGTTGGCGATTTGGGGGCGGGGCCTGCTCGCCGATGGAAAATAACGCAGGATGACGTCGGGAGGAACCCCTGATGTCATCCCGGTCCCTTTAAATTTTCAGGAAGGCGGGTGGACAGCGAAATCAGCTGTCCTCCCGCCAACCTGTCAATGGCCGATTGAGGTCATTGACAGGGTAATTGAAGTAATTAAATGCCCTGCCCGTCCAACCTTAAGGCTGGCGGGCAGGCCAGGACACCCGCTGGCTTCTGATAATACATGAACCCTCATCCACTGGCGGGATGAAGTTTCATATTCCTTTTTAAAAACTTTAATAAATGTTATGTCATATTTATTAACATGTCCCATCTCATGTGACATTGTCACATGAGGGGGACATGTTAATAATATTTTTATTTTTCTATTTTTTAAGGTTTGTACACTGTCACTAAGCTCCCTGAGAGAGCACTTAGTCTCAGGGCGCAGTGTGGTCTTTCATGCGCATGCGCGAAAGAGTGCACTTTGACAGTTGGGGAATCCCTACCCCCCCCACAGGAAGCGCATAGCCCTTCCCGTCAGGCAGGCCGCTGGGTGGGCCTTAATTGGGCTGCCCACTCAAAATTGTAAACAGTTGAGGCCCCAGCACTGATCCCTGTTGGTACACCACTTGTTATATTTTGCCAACCTGAAAAAGACACATTTACGCCTACTCTCTGCTTCCTGTTAGTTAGCCAATATTCTATCCATGCCAATATGTTATCCCCTGTACCATGAGCTTTTATTTTCTACAAAAACCTTTGAAATGGCACTTTATTAAATACCTTCTGGCAATCTAAGTACAGTACATCCACTGGTTCTCCTTTATCTACAGCACATGTTACTTCCTCAAAGAGCTCCAATAAATTAGCTAAACATGATTTCCCTTTCCTATGCGCCTTTTTCAGGTTGACAAGATATAACAACTGGTGTGCCACAGTGATCAGTGCTGGGGCCTCAACTGTTTACAATTTTGAGTGGGCGGGCCAATTAAGGCCCGCCCAGTGGCCCTGTTTCGGTGGCGAGGGTCGCCTGTCTGTCCGCTGCTGAGCCGGTGGGAACCTGCACGCCTACCAAGGGCAAAATGCTACCCATAGTCTCTCCCTCAAACTGAATGTAAAATTCAATCATATTATGGTTGCTGCTACCTAGGGGTACCTTCACTATGAGGTCATTAATTAATGCCATCTCATTGCACAATGCCAGGTCTCGTAGAGCCTGCTCTCTGGTTGGCTCCAGAACATGATATTCTAAGAAACTATCCCGGAAGCATTCTACAAACTCCTCATCTAGGTTACCTTTGCCAATTTGAATTCTCCAGTCTATACGTAGATTAGTATAGATTAATTTCTCCCATGATTATTGTGGTGCCTTTCTGGCAAGCTCCCATTATTTCTTCCTTAAGCTTCATCCTACCAAGTGGTTACTATTAGGGGGCCTGTACACGACTCCCACAAGTGACTTTTTGCCTCTACTATTTCTCATCTCTACCCAAACCGTTTCCACATCATGGTTTCCTGAGCTTAGGTTCTTCCTCTCTATTGTGTTAATGCCATCAATAACTAACAGAGCTACCCCTCCACCTATTCCTTGCTTTCTGTCCTTCCTAAATGGCTATACCCTTTAATATTCAGGTCCCAATCCAAGTCATCCTGCAGCCATGTCTCTGTAATGGCTATCAAATTGTAATTATTTATTTCCATGTGCACTCTCAGGTCATCTGTTTTGTTTTGAATGTTCTTATAACTAAGAGCCCTTAGTTTTATCCTTTTATTCTTTTTATAACCTCTAGTCTCATCTGTTGATTTACTGTTAGATGTGTACTCTCTATCCCTTCCTGTCATGGTTTTTCATTTCCCGTAATAATACATTTCTCTTTTGCCTTGACTTTACTCTCTGATTCACCACATCTTCCCAAATTTGTATCCTTGCCCCCACTACTTAGTTTAAAGTTCTCTCTTTGCCGTTATCAGTGAGGCCAATATGGACAAACTGCCAATGGAGGTGTGACGAATGCTGATACCTAGCCCAAATAATGTTAGTGAGTTGAGGACAACTTTTAGGCTAGCCTTGGTCTCCTGGTTTTGGCATGTGACCTCTGCATGATGTCTATTTCTGAACAGAAAATTGGTTTAAAAAATTTACAAATTGTTCCGGCCACTGACTCAGATCATTCTCTTGTAGACTTCTTCCTCCCTTAATGTGGAGGCTGGGGGATATTCAAGGTGGTTTTTAATTTGTTGGTTTTTCTTTTATGACATTGGGTGCTTTTCCATCACTCATTGTGCTTTGTGATATTATATTTGTTTTTGAATGTCAAATATAAGGCCTTGATTCATGGAGGGAAGGTCATCAATGAATTGTGCCATTTGTGCGTATCATCTCAACTGCATCACCAGCTAAATGCAAATGCTGCTGACATTTTCTGACTTTTAAAATGAGAAGGGGACTATTTCAGTCTTTCAATGAATGAGGCGTTAAGGCAAAAACCACTAAAAATTGTAGTGGAGGGATCTGGTATCTAAAGAGTTAACATGGGACTACAGTACTGCCCACATGGTGATGTAAGAAGGCACATGACCTGGAAGTAAGGGCAGTCTAGAGATAGATAGCAACATGTAGGGATGTAGTATGGAGTTCTCTCCATACCTTTATCCTCCACTATCAATATGTACATAATTCAATACTATTAATAAACATTTATTTCTAACTGCAACAAGACTGATTCATGGTGTCCAAGCAGAACACATCACGGATAGTGAGAACAGAACAGATCATGTAGCAGTGGGGAATAAAAATCTACACCCTCTCTAAAAGGCTGAAGAACCCTCAAGAAAATGACACCAGCAATGATTCTGCCCCGAAACAACCTCATTCAAGAAGCAAGATGCTGAGAAAACTCACTTGGAAAGCTCCAGAGACACAAAAGCCAGGCAGTAGAAAAAAGGCCCAAGCAAATACACTCAAGCAAAAGTGTCCACTGAATCCCTGTGGAAGATCAGCTTCAACAAAGCAAAGCCAGCAGCCAGCAGGGTGAGATAAAATCCTTTCAAAGTTCAAAGCAGGCCAGCTATGTGAACCATTAAAAAAATATCCAGTCAGGTAGAAATTCCATTGTGCATTTCATCACTAGCCTGAACTCTGACTTGGTGTCCTTGTCATAAAAGTATAATAATTCTCAATATTATTGTGATTTATTGTAAAAGTAGGTTAATAGTGGGGTTTGGATAGTTTTTTTGTGTGTGTCTGTGTGTATGGGATTTAATTTAATTGGAGACAGCTGGTCTGGAGGCTTTGACTTATCAAAAGGAAGCTAGGTTTGAAATTCTAACTACATAAACATGGCTGAAGTTTTAGAAGGTGAAGTGAGGAGAATTTGCATTTTTAGATAAATCAGGGTAGTATGAATTTCAAAGAGATGGTAGGAAGTTACACCTCGCCAGAGAAGCTAGGCCAAGAAGTGTGTTTATTTTCTCAAAGGTTATTGATAGTATTAGCACCATGAATAGATTTATATTACGAGAAAGATAAAGTTCCAAAGACATATGGGAACAATGGAATTTGCATTGAAAGGGAGAAACACATATAAATGAGAAGAGGCTATGTGTTAGAGAGGGAAGGCATTGTAAGATCTACAGAAAGTGTGAAAAGTCTCCAGTAGTTGTGCATTAAGCTGCTGTCTGCAGGATCTGAAGCTGGGAAAAGCCACTTTGAATTCTATTGTCCAGGGTATTGTGGCGATTTGTCTGGATCTGTTTAAAATCTATTTATTTTTTTACTATTGCCTTAATGGGGGTGTAACTGGAAGCCAGGTCAATTAGGGGTTTTAGGAGTTATTATAGTAGTAATTTGTAGACCTATGTAGGTGCTTGAAATCTTTTCTTTTGTTAATAAATGTTCAATTTAGTTTTGTAAAAAAATCTCGAAGCTTGGTAGACTTGTTACTAGTGAATTCAGGGCACCCGTCTTGAAATAAAATACAAATTGCAAAATCGTTGTGACCGTGTGATCAAGTTTCCCACATGGATTTGATCATGTGGCATTCCAAGTCCAGAACGTCACAAAAAAACCAAATAAAGAGATCAAAAATGGAGGAATTTAAAAAATCACATCAGGTCCCTTGCGATTCTTTAGCCTCTCAGCCAGCATGAATTCTGCCCTCCCGACCCATCACAGCAGCATATCATCATGACTAAAATGTCCCTCAGCAGCAGACCAACTCACAGTCATGTTCAGGTTTCTTTTTCCCTAGCTGACTGCCACTACCATTTTGAATTTCACACCAAAACTGCAAAATGGGCAAAATTCGCATTTTCATCATTGTCGGCAACACCATCTTGAAAACCTCTTCACTCTTAAAGGAACACCCAAACATTAAAATACTTTAAAGATGGAACACAGTTCTTCACTACCACCATCATGGGCCTCACCTATGGCCCTGATGACACTCACAATTGAAGTTATTGGAGGAAAAGTTTCCTAAGGTATAGCATTGCTGCAGGGTTAAATAAAGTTGGAGGCAGAACAAGTTAGCGCATTACTTTAGTCCATTTGTCCAATTGCAGACTACATCATCACCAGGCAAGCAACAGATTAATTGTCTGCTCAATTTAACAATGTTTTAAAATCCTTCAACATTTTCTTCAACCTGAGATCTAACAAGATTTTGGAACGTGACAAATTTAACAGGAGAGCCCAGCAGCCTGGGGAGCCTGTCAATTCTTATATGAATGATCTTCACTGCAGGGAAAAAAGGATGAGAATCCTTCAGACAGTGACCTGAAATCCAAACTCCTCTGAAACAGAATCGCGGTGGGTGCTGCGAATGATTCACTCTCCGAACTTCTCCAAGTCAAAGACCTTAATCTCGATAAGGCTGTCCAGCTAGTTAGACTGTCTGAGCTGCAGGACTGTTCTCAGAGGAGAAGGCACTTCATGGGGCAGAAGCTACACCTCGGTCCACCACATCAAGCCACACAAGCATATGGACCATCCGAGCCAGACAAGCCATGCCCCAACCACCTAGCCAAACGACCGTGCCAGGGCTGCAGTGCAAAGTGCACTCACAGGAAGAACCAATGTCCTGTGAGTGCTGCCAAATTCTTCCATAGCCACAGACAGGGACACTTCAGTAAGCTGTGTCAGTCGCAACCTTAGCGCTGCATAGACAACCTGAGAATCTTCCATGAAATCAAAGCCACCGACCCAGAAGACGCACAGTCTTTCTTCCTGTGTGACATCTGACAATGCAGTACTTCCTTCTGGAATGCAGACATCTAAGTAAATGGCCATCTAACCAAGAGTAAGTTAGATTCCGGCACCAGAGTGACAATCCTATTTGATGAGGAACCGTGGCTCCACCGCCGTTGGGTCCAAATGATGGACACCTCACTCTATGGCGCAGGGGGAGTGCAACTCCCAGTCATTGATATGATTCAGGAGCCACTGAGGTACGGCGACAAACAGATTATGGAGCTGATGTTCATTGTGCAGAGTCAGCCCTTTTCACTCCTTAGCAGAGACACCTGCGTAGCTTTTGATCTCCTTCAATCAGCAGAAGATGGGAAGACAACCATGGTCCCCACCAAGCCTGAAAGGCATCATCATGAAGGCCCAATGTTTAAATATTGACGTTTTTTGTAACCTCTCATCTCTGATCATGAAACAGGTCTATTCTTCTTCATTTCAGAACCCCGAACCTACACAATGGCCAGACCAACCCACCACGCAGGAGGATACCACAGCACTCCCAGTGGTGATGAAGCCGGAGCTGGAATGAACTCCAGAGAAACCCCTGCCTCCACCAGCGACCATGGTGTAGGCGGTAAAGATGCCGACCAACACAGCCCCAACAACTATCAACCAGCATGCTGAAACCACAGAATCAGCTGTAATAGCTGATTCACGCAAACATAACTACACAACTACCAGGTGAGCTACCTTCCTACGCTTCTTCCATCCACAGGACTGCTCTCCCACAGAAAGCTTCTAGACACCAGAAAAGAAGAAGAAGGAAAGCCATCGACAACCTGATGAACCCTGCTTTCATCCACCCAGGAGTAAATGATCACCGCTCATTACAACAAATCACTGTTACATCAACAGACCGACCAGGCCTGTTGCAGCATCCGTCAATGGAAGAAGTGTCTGAAGCCATGCCTACATCCAGATACAAACTCGAAAGCACTGCCAAGATCAAGAACCACTAGAGCCTACCACTCTCCCGAATGGACAGCAAACGAGGCATAGCAGGTGTATAAGACCTCTAGGTCGCCCAAATCTCCAATTTCAAAGACTTGAAGTAAGAGGAGTAAGAACATTGTTAATGCATGCTGTTAATGTGATAATGTTAATCATGAAGTAGCTTAGAATTAGAATAGTTTATAGTTGTAACACTAAAATTAAGTACATAAGACCTATAGTGATGTAAGACTTGAAGCAAACTGTAAGGAAACTAATGTCAGTCTATAACCAGTGGATAAAGACTTGGGGTGGTGGTGTAGTAGAATGATCTCGTACCTAAAGTGTTAACATGGGACTGAGTACAGTACCAACCACTCAGTGATGTAAGATGGCACAAGACCTAGAACTAAGGGCAGCCTAGAGATAGGTAGCAATATGTAAGGCCCTAGTATGGAGTCCTCTTCATTCCTTTACCTGCTACTGTTACTGTACAAAGTTCAGTAATGCTAATAAAGACTTTTAAAAACTGCAGCAAGACTGCTTCATGCTGCCCAAGCAATACACATCACAGGTAGCAACAACAGAACAGATCAAACAGGACACATGGTTTTCTTTTTCAGAAATAATACTGTGGGATGACTTCCTGGAGTGTGTATGAGATGGTTTTTTTAGACCAGTACGTCGAGGAACTGACTAGGGAACAGGCTTTCTGAGATTTGGTTTTGCGTAATGAGAAGGGGTTAATTAACAATCTTGTTGTGTGGGGTCCTTTAGGGAACAGTGACCATAACATGATAGAATCCTTCCTTTGTTGGAAAGTGAAGTAGTCCAATCCGAAACTAGGGTCCTACATCTAAACAAAGGAAACTGCGAAGGTATGAGGCATGAATTGGCTAAGATAGATTGGGGAATGTCGTTAAAAGGCATGACTGTGGATAGACAATGGCTAATATTTAAGGAACAAATGTACGCATTACAATAGTTATACATTCCTTTCTGGTGCAAAAATACAACAGGAAAAGCAGTCCAAACCTGGCTAAGAAAAGAAATTTAGGATAGTATTAGACCCAAAGAGGAGTCATATAAAGTTGCTAGAAAAGGTAGCGAGCCTGAGGATTGGGAGCAATTTAGAATTCAGCAAAGGAGTACCAAGAGATTGATTAAGAAGGGAAAAATAGAGTATGAGAGTAAACTTGTAAGGAATATAAAAGCAGATTGTAAAATAAGTATGTAAAATGTATGTAAATAAGTATGTAAAAGTATGTAAATAAGTATATAAAATGAAAAAGATTTGTGAAGACAAATATAGGTCCTTTCCTGTCCGAAATGGGAGAATTTGTAATAGAGAACAAGGAAATGGCAAAGCAATTAAACAACTGCTTTAGTTCTGTCTTCACGGAGGAAGACACAAAAAACTTTCCAGAAATACTCGGGAACCAAGGGTCAAGTGAGAAGGAGGAATTAGTATTACGAAAAAAATTGTGCTGGAGAAATTAATGGGACTGAAAGCTGATAAATCCCCAAGGCCTGATAATCTATATCCTAGGGTACTAAATGAGGTGGACTGGAAATAGTGGATACATTGGTTGTCTTCTTCCAAAGTTCTGTAGACTCTGGAATAGTTCCAGCAGATTGGAGGGCGGCAAATGTAACCCCACTATTTAAAAAAAGGAGGGTGGGAAAAAGCAGGGAATTACAAACTGGTTAGCCTAACATCATTTATTATAAAGGACGTGATAACAGGGCACTTAGAAAATATCAATGGGATTAGACAAAGTCAGCATGGACATATGAAAGGGAAATCATGTTAGACAAGCCTACTAGAATGTTTTGAGGATGTAACTAGCAGAATAGATAAGGAGAACCAGTGGATGTGGTGTATTTGGATTTTCAGAAAGCTTTTGATAAAGTCCCACATTAGAGGTCAGTGTGCAACATTAAAGCACATGGAATTAGGAGTAATATATCGTCCTGGATTGAGAATTGCTTAGCAGACAGGAAACAGAGTAGGAAGAAATGAATCTTTTTCAGAATGGCAGGCAGTGACTAGTGCTTGGGCCCCAGCTATTCACAATATATATCAATAATTTGGATGAGGGAACCTAATGCAATATTTCCAAGTTTGCTAACAACACAAAACTTGGGAATGTGAGTGTTCAGGAGGATGTTAAGAGGCTTCAAGGCAATTTAGGCAAGTTAAGCAAGTGGGCAAATACATGGCAGTATAACATGGATTAGTGTGAAGTTATCCACTTTGTTAGGAAAAACAGAATGGCAGAGTATTATTTAAATGGTGATAGATTAGGAAATGTTGATGTACAAAGGGACCTGGGTGTCCTTGTACACCTGTAATGACTTGACTTACCGGACAGGTTTCTAGTTGAAACAGATAACTTTATTACAGAGAGCTCTTCAGAAGCTGCATTCTTGAACCAGGTCCACGACTAGAAAACCATGCCCCCTCAGTTTACCCATGCTTCAGGTTCATTTGTTGGAGTCTCCAAGATCAATCTTGTGACCCCTGAAAAGCATTAGGAAAAGCTTTACCTTCAATCACTACATTTCCTCCCCCTTTAGTTTTTTTTTAACATGTCCTATTTACAAAGTACATTTTAATCCACAACATAAACATATATACAGGTCAGGTGATTAAAGATTAAGTCTCTGATGTGGCATCTTATTCAGTTAGAGAGATGTAGCTCTACCACTTGAGGTTCTCCTACTGGATTGACATGATCAGGAACTGTAGGTACGTCATTAGAAAGTGGCAGTTCAGGGTTAGGCAGCTCTACAGAGACATTGGGTATGTCTATTCTAGGTCAACCTGTCACCTTAGGGACTAATGGTTCGACATTAATCACAGGCGGACTAGCTGGTTGTTGGAATATCTCTCTATTCCTAAAATGATCCACATGTTTTCGAACAATGCAGTCTCCCACTTCCACCTGGAAGGACAAGGGAACAGTTTCTTAGATGATTGTACCAGGAATCCAACAAGGTCCACTCCCAAAATTCCACATGTAAACTGTGGCTCCCACAGTAAACCTTCGAGTTTTGCCCCGCAGATCATGATTCAACTTTTGATTACTCTGATTCTTCTATACCTTCCCTTCTAGGTTTGGAAACACCAGACTTAACCTTGTAAGTAGTCAGTGTTTCATCAATAACTCAGACAGCGTTGAACCTGTAGTTGAATGAGGCTTCATACAAAAATTGAGAAGAAAGCGGGAAAGTTGAGTCTCTGGAGCATCTTTGGATAACCTTTTCATTCCAGATTTGAAAGTTTGCACAGCTCTTTCAGCAAGCCCATTTGATGAGGGATGATTTGGTGCTGTTTTAATATGTTTGATTGCTTTTAAACTCATGAATCTCTGAAATTCTGTACTGGTAAAGACTGTACCGTTATCTGAAATGATAACTTCCGGTAGGTCATCTATACTAACACACTGACGTAGCTTTTTAATAGTTGCACTTGATGTTGTAGATCTGACTTCATACACACCCATCCATTTATACTGTGCATCTACAATCAATAAAAACATAGTACCTAAGAATGGCCCTACATAATCAGTATGTAGTCTAATCCAGGGTCGACCAGGTCACTCCCACAGATACAACGGAGCTGAAACAAGCAACTTCTGTTGTTGCTGACACTGGAGACAGTGCTTGACCATGCTTTCAATGTCACTGTCTATGCTTGGCCACCAGACATAGCTTCACACAAGCATTTTCATCTGCAATATGCCTGGATGTGCACTGTGAAGCTCCGGCAAGAGTGGTTCTCTTTCTTGCGAAGGGACAATGACTCTTGATCCCCACAACAAGGTTTCATCTTGACAGCTTAACTCTGTTTTTCGGTCATGGAATGGTCTCATCTCGTCAGACACCAGTGAATTCGACCACCCTTGCAATACAAGGTCTCGGGATTTCAACAAAATTGGATCTCTGTTCGTCTAATTCTTTATTTGCTTAGCACACACAGGTGAAAAGTCCAAGAAAATCAGTGCAAGCACAACTTCTCTGACACTGTAGTATATACAATGCTATCTGGTAATGGGAGATGACTGGGTGCATCCGCATTTGCAATATGCAAGCCAGGACGATGCATAAAGTATATTCATATGCAGATAATATCAAAGCCCAATGCTGAATTCTTGCTGAGGCTATTGGCGGAATGGCTTCATCCTCATTGAATCAACCCATTAAATGGTTTATGGTCAGACACAATGTGAAATGTCAAACATGCAGAGATACTGGTGGAATTTCTTCACTCAGAATATCATTGATAAACCTTCCTTTTCTAGTTGGGAATAACCCTCTCAGCTGCAGAGTGGGTTCTGGAGACATAGCTGATTGGCCTTTCTGATCCATCCTATGTGATAGCACAGCTCCCACACCATAAGAAGATGCACCACATGTTAATATTATTTATTTTGATGGGTTATATCTACCAGTACATGTGATGATTGTAATAGCTTCTAGACTTTCACAAAGGCTTCTTCTTGTTGTGAATTCCATAACCACTGATGATTCTTTTTTAAGAACAAGTGTAATGGTGCTAAAACTGTTGACAAGTTTGGCAAAAAGCAGCTATAATAATTGATCATGCCCAAAAAAGACATGAGTTTGGTTACACTGGATGGAGAGGGCACCTCTTTGACTGCCTTAACTTTCTCTGCTACGAGATATAAACCCATGGCTTCTATCCAGTGACCCAGGTAAGTAACTTCCGGTACTTGGAATGTACATTCCTCCTTCTTTAATCGTACACCGGCTTCGAAAAATCTTCTTAACACCTCTTCCAGGTTGGCCAAATGTTCAGTTTCACTTGATCCTGTGATCAGAACAGGTTCTAGGTATGCTACTACTCAGTGATGTCCTTGTAAAAGACTCTCCATTGTCCTTTGGAAAATTGCACAGGCAGACAATACTCCAAAGGGCAGGCACGTATATTGATACAGATCCTTGTGTGTGTTGATAATTACATTTTTAAAAATTAATTCACGGGACGTGGGCTTTGCTAGCTGGGCCAGCATTTATTGCCCATCCCTAGTTGCCCTTGAGAAGGTGGTGGCAAGCTGCCTTCTTGATCTGCTGCAGCCCATGTGGTGTAGGTACACCCACAATGCTATTAGGAAGGGAGTTCCAGGATTTTGACCCAGCGACAGTGAAGGAACGGCGATATATTTCCAAATCAGGATGGTGAATGACTTGGAGGGGAACTTCCAGGTGGTGGTGTTCCCATCTATCTGCTGCCCTTAGTGGTCGTGGGTTTGGAAGGTGCTGTTTAAGGAGCCTTGGTGAATTCCTGTAGTGCATCTCGTAGATGGTACAGACTGCTGCTACTGTGTGTCAGTGATGGAGGAATTGAATGCTTGTGGATGTGGTGCCAATCAAGCATACTTCGTGTCAAGCTTCTTCAGTCTTGTAGGAGCTGCGCTCATCCAGGCAAGTGGGGAGTATCCCATCACACTCTTGACTTGTGCCTTGTAGATTGTGGACAGACTTTGGGGAGTCAGGAGGCGAGTTACTTGTTGTACGATTCCTAGCCTCTGACCTGCTCTTGTAGCCACAATATTTATAAGGCTAGTCCAGTTCAGTTTCTGCCATAAGCAGTTATTTTGTTTGCTACGAAATAAAAACCAAGGTGCTCTGCATATTGGCTCCAGTCTTCCATAGTTGCGTCATAAGGATCGATTCTGCCGAAGAGTGGCATGACTGGTGAGTATACTTTACTTTTGTCCTTAAGAACTGATGGACTCACAAACAAAAGGTGAGGTGCACCGTGGGTGCTATTTTACCCTCATCGGCAAATGTAATGACTTGACACATTGGAGAAGTTTCAACAAGAAATAGATAATTTTATTAAAGAGAAGCTACATGATTGAACAAGGTCCACGAAAAGAAAACCACACCCCCCCAGATTACCCGTGCTTCGGGCTCATACGCTGGATGCCCCAAGAACAATCACGTGGCCCCTGAAAGGCAGTAGGAAAAGTTATCCCTTCAATCACCACAATACTAATCACTGAAGGCAAGCATACAGGCACAGCAAGCAGTTAAGAAGGCAATTGGTATGTTGGCCTTTGTTGCGAAAGGACTTCAGTACAGGAGCGAGGATGTCTTACTGCAGCTGCACAGGACCTTAGTGAGACCACACCTGGAGTAGTGTGTGCAGTTGTGGTCTCCTTACCAAGAAAGGATATACTTGCCATAGAAGGAGTGCAGCAAAGGTTCACTAGTCTGGGATGGCAGAATTGTCATATGAAGAGAGATTAGGTTGACTAGGCCTGTGTTCCCTGGAGTTTAGAAGAATGAGATGGGATCCCACTGGAATGTATAAAATTCTGACAAAGCTGGACAGACTGGATGCAGGGGTGATATTTCTTCTGACTTGTGCGCCTAGAGTCAGTGGTGACAGTCTCAGGATATGGGTAAGCCATTTAGGACTGAGATGAGGAGAAACCTCTTCACTCAGAGGATGGTGAACCTCTGGAGTTCTCTATCACCGAAGATTGTGGAGACCAAGTAACTGAATATATTTAAGAAGGAAATAGATAGATTTCTAAACTGTAAAGGCATCAAGGGGTAAGGGGAGAGAGTGGGAATATGGCGTTGGGATAGGGTATCAGCCAAGGCCATATTGAATGGCGGAGCAGGCTCGAAGGGCCGAATGACCTAAGCTTGCTCCTATTTTCTATGGGCAGGATTTTCGAGTCAGTGGGCGACCGCGATCAGTGGGCCCGGGAGTGGCCAGGGAATGGACTGCTGCCTGCGATCGTCCCCCGACTGCAATTTCATGCTGGCTGGCCAATTAACAATCAACTAGTGTGAAAGGTGCGCTGAAAGGCTCAGCACTGCTGGGGTGGGGGCAGAAGGAGGGTGAGATCTGAAGTCAGCGCAGTGCGGGGGAGCATGGAATGAAAGCTCCCTGAAGGCAGAGAGCTGCCTCAAGGAGCTGAAGAATTTAAATTCAATAAAAAGAGATTTTAAAAACTGGAAAAAATGCCCATGCATCAGAATGAGTCACCTAAACATATGGATGCCAAAATTTGTGTCCAAACATTTTCACCTTTTTTAAAATTAATCTCAGAAACCTCATCCTGCCTTTGGATGAGGTTTCCTGAAAAATGAGAAGTCTGCCTGGCCGATTCGCCCACCCGCCAACCATTACATTGGATGGGCAGCAAATATTCCCAGTTGCTTGTGCCATTAATGGGCTTAATAGCCCTCTTAATTGTCGGCGGGTGCACTGCCAACTTTCATGCACACCTGCCGACCTAAATATTGCACGGTTCTGTGATGATGCCGGGATGCTCACTCGATGCCATCACATGCTGTTTCACGCTTGAGCATGTCGGGTGCGCGCCCGCATGCCGAGTGAGAAATTCTGGTCTATGTTTCCATTTATATTTTAAATAGTTCTAAGAGTCAATAAAACCTTACAGTTAACCCACATTTGACTATGAAGACTCTCTCAGGCCTACTGAACTGTAAATAACACCCGAGAACATGGTGGAAGTTGTGGAAAAGCCCAAGACCTCGCAGAAAATGCCGAGACAAACTAAAATGCTGGAAGACTGAGAAAAATTCAGCAAAGCATTCTGGCCTGAAAAGAAGCTCCAGAAGCAGAGTCGCAGAGGAAAATCTGCCAGGAAAAAGCTCCAAAGAAAGGCTTGGAAGCAGAAGGCAGATGTTTAAAATTCCTCACCATGGGATTTCTTGGATGTCCATCTTCAATTCCTAATGTGCAGAGTCAGCAGACCTAGCAGGGGTGAGCTAGAACTTTTAAATTCCAGGATAAAGCAAGTCCCAAGAAACTTTTAAACAGTTCAGTGGTCATAAATTGCCATAAAAACTCTGTTGGAAAAGCCAGGACCCCAAACATGTAACCCTGTGCTCGATCCAAAATGGAAAAAAAATAATTTTAAAAAACTAGGAGAATAATGACTTTTAAAGTCGGCTGAGAGAAAGCAAAATCCAGGAATCAAATTTGTGAATTTTAAGTAAAATACTGAGCAAGAGATCTCTGCAGACAGTTGATCAAGGCAGCCATGGTTGAATTTTTTTCTCTCAAGCTGAGCATGATCGTCATTATAGTGGAGCCCACCAAACCAGCATGTGCAGGAAATCCCTTTGTCTCCAAGTGAATGGTGATGCCACCTTGAAATTCAGAAAGGTCTTAAAGCAGAGCCTACACTTTTAAAAATTTAATCATGGATCAGAATTCCACACTTCCAAATGAATTCGGACTAATCCATGGCCCAGGTCAATCACACAATTGGGGACTTTGGAGGAAACGATTCCTAAGATACAGCATCACTTCAGGTTTAGGCAAAAAGTCAGAAGCAGAGCAGGTTAACATACTGCTTTATTCGATAGCCCCAAATGCAGATGACATTATTGCAAGACAGGGAATCAATGAATCATCTGTTAAATTGGAAGCAGTACTAAAATCATTTGATGTTAATTTTAATCTAAAAGCAACAAAATACTCAAAAGAGCTAAATTTAACAAGTGAGTCCAGTAGCCAGGAGAACCTATAGATTATTTCATCAATGATCTGTACAGGATGGCAGAAGGTTGTGAACATGGAGACTTAAAATCTGAACTCATCAGGGACAGAGTTGTGGTAAGAGTAGTGGATGACACACTATCTGACCTCATGCAAGCAAAGGAAGGTCTAATCCTGGAAAAGGCAATCCAAATAACTGGGCAGTCAGAATTCCGTGAGCAGCACAGAACCATTTTAAGAGAAGAAAACAAACCATTGTGCAAAGGCCAACCCACAGTTCAGCTAGTTAAGCAACAAAGATATTGGGTCTCTTGAGACCAGGGAATTCAATACCTGGTCCGGCCAGCAAAGCAACCATGCCAATGCTGTAGAGCAAAGCACCCCGACAGGTGAGACCAATGCCCTGCAATTTCAGCCCAATGCTTTCAATGCAACAGGATTAGACACTATGGCAAACTGTGCAAGACAAAACCCTAAAACACATGGAAAGCTCAAAGATTATCCATGAGGTCGAGACTACGAGCATTGAAGACACACTGCCATGTACCTTGGGTGAGGTCAAAGATCTTGGTTCCTCATTTTGGAGTGCTGATATTTCAGTCAATGGCCATTTAACATATTTTAAATTAGACAAATGAGCCAGTGTAACAGTCCTGTCAGAAAAAGAACCATGGCTAAAAGACCTCTGGCTTCAAACAACAGACACACCACTCTATGGCAGCCAAGGGTAGGTGATGGTGTAGTGGACTAGACTGGTAATCCAGAGGCTCAGGGTAATGCTCAGGGGACCTGGGTTTGAATCCCACCATGGCAGATGTTGGAATTTGAATTCAATAAAAAATCTGGAATCAAAAGCCTAATGATCATGAAGAAATTGTCATTAAAACCCATCTGGTTCACTAATGTCCTTTAGGAAAGGAAAGCTGCCATCCTTACCTGGTCTGGCCTACAGCTGACTCCAGACCCACAGCAATGTGGTTTCTTAAATCCCCACTGAAATGGCCTAGCAAACCACTCATTTGTGTCAAATCCTGAAAAGGAATGAAACCGGGCGGACTACCTGGCATTGACCTAGGCACCAGACAGCACTGTGGGTGTGCTGATTGCAGCTGTTCAAGAAGGCTCACTGCCACCTTCTCAAACTAGAGATGGGCAATAAATGCTGGCTTAGTCAGCGATACCCACATCCCATGAATGAACAGAAAAAACCTACTAAATTTTGGCAGCAAATGAATCTTTGAGTTGACGTACATCTTCCGTATTTTCTCTCTCTTGAGCAGAGATGCCTGTGTAGCCCTGGGTCTCGTCAAAATGACAGAAGGTGTCAAGACACAACCACTGTTGTTTATCACAGAGAACTGCAAGTTCCCAAGTACTCAAAAAAGAGAATCCTTACTGGGACTTCAGCTCTGAACTGTCTTCCCTCTTTGAGGACCAGGTTTGTGCACTGTTGTTACAAGTGCTGGAAAACCCTCATTGGTCGAATCAGCCAAAAACCCACAAGGTAACCACGACACCTGCAGTGGGGAATGTAAAAGAGAGAAAGCAGCAGTCCGATGAGCATCAACCTCCGGCTCCGATAGCAGTCAGAAGATCAACACTATAACAACTGAACATACATTGCAACTCCCAGCCAGCATGACGTAGCCACAAAAGATGCCGGAACCTGGTAGCAGCTGTCCATTGTGAACAGTGAAACACAGAGGTAAGCATACCACTAAACCTCATTTTAGTCCCAGGAACACTCACCTTCTACTAAGGGGGGATAATCACTACCCAAACAACACTGGAAGAAGCGAAAGAAACAACAAAGAGAGGAAGACAATGTTCGTCCACCCCTCAAGAAATGAGTTAGAGTATCAATCAATGACATGCGCAACAGCTGAACTGATCAAGTGTGGTTCAACACAAAAGAAGAAAAGGATGGAAACATACCCAGATGCCAGAACAACCTCCAGTCCTACAGGAAGAACCTGCAGCAACAGAGCATACTGTTCCTCCGACAGTAGTGAGAATGAGATATGGAAGGGTTATAAGGCCTCCAGACCGCCTGAACCTTTAAATTCAAGGACTTGAAGGGGGGAGGTGGGGTAGTGATAATGTAGTAATGACAATGTAAGACATACGGTAAACTATAATTGCCTAAAATACATTGGATAAAGACTTGGGGGTTGGTGTAGTATAAGAGTTTGGCACATATAGTGTTAATGTGGGACTGAGCACAGTACTGCTCACAGTGATTTAAGAGAGCACATGACCCACACCCAGGTCAGTCTCGTGTTGGCCAGAGCCATGTGTACCAGTGAGCATAGAGACAGTTCCTAGTTTGTACACTTTACCATGTATCTGTAAATATTTCTAGGAGTCAATAAAGACAGTGTGACTATGAAGACATCTTCAGACATACCGAATTGTAACCAACACCGGACAACATCTGACCAGTACATACTTGCTGCACACCCTAGGCTTAACAAAAGATGAGATAGAAGTTGACTACATCAAAAATGGGACATCTATGAATCCAACCAGAGAGTATGAGGGGCATAAAGAAGAGAGAAAATAATAATGAAGAAGGAAAGACTTAGGCCAGGATTTACCCTCATCAGACAGGCCCGCTCATTTAATAACCCTGCCCTTAATGAAGGAGAACAAGGCCTGGATACAGAATATAACCATAATAAAAGAAGGAAAGTATGAAAGCAATGCAGGGAGAGAGTGCAAAAGCAAAATATGAAAGAGGAATGGAGGGACACAGGGCAGAATTTTATAGATGTACCCCAACCCCACTACCACCCTGGGGGGTGGCCGTAAAATTGCACCTCATGCTAGCAGTGCCATTTCGGGCACTTACCCGCACTTGCACACCCCTCTGCAATTTTAATAGCAGCAGGGAATTAAGGCCCTTGAGTGTCCAATGGCCAATTAAGGGCCTCCTCCCACTGCCACTGGGATTTTACGCATGGTGGGGTAGGCCAGCACCAAGTGTGCAGGCTGCCAGGTGAAACCTGATGGACTAGTAGTTAGGCAAGGGAGGCAGTTACTTTACAGGTCCCCTGTGCCCATCAGAGGCCCACCCCAAAGTATTCCATATCTACATTTCCCCCTGCCCTCTCCTGCCTGTCCACTCTAATCCCCAGCCACCTCGCCGGTGCTTGCTGGTTTGGCCTGGACAAGACCCCGGACTTACCTTTGCCTGGGCTCCATCACAGCAGTGGCCACCACTCCTGCTGCAGCTGCAGGGACCAGAGAGATGCCAGCCATTTGATTGGGGGCAGAAGGCTTGCCAAAAGTCAATTAACAGCCTGATGACCATTAAATGGCTGTGGAGGCAAGTTGGCCAAGTAGAGGCAAGCTCGCCCCTGAACTTTTCACTGGAGTGGTGGGTGTAGGGTGGGGGAGGAGGGGTGGGGGGGGGGGGCGTGGTGCTGTAGGGCGCGGTGTGGGACAGTGCAACCTTCAGCTCACAGTTACAAGAAGAGTTAGAATTAGTTTGGATCACTGCGTAACAGCACAAGATATCAACTAGTCAATTTATCATAAGCACATCACATTATGCCTAATGACTAACTATCAAAATTTTTCAAACTATTTGTTCTGGAAACATATAATTTTTAAAGTTTGGATAAATTTCAGCAAAACGATGGACTTTGGGCAAGTTAGAGTAGTATAATCCCTAATATTTGGGATTGCCTCTAAACTGACTTATTATAATTGTTATCCAGGTAATGCTTACAACCCAGATATTTTGTTAAGAATTTTTAAGTAATCAGTCAAGATCTTCAGGACAGGAGGCAATGGGAAAAATTGGCAGAGAAAATTGGTTGAGAAAAAACCTATGTTATTCCATTACAAAAACAGAAAATGCTGGAAAAACTCAGCACGCCCAACAGCATCTATGCAGAGAAAGACAGAGTTAATGTTTTGAGTCTATATGACTCTTCTTCAGAGCTATACAGAATCGAAATGTTAACTCTGTCTTTCTCTCCAAAGATGCTGTTAGACCTCCTGAGTTTTTCCAGCATTTTCTGTTTTTGTTTCAGATTTCCAGCATCTGCAGTATTTTGCTTTCATCTTTATGTTATTTCTTTACTTGAATGAGTACAGCTCCCTTCATGCTGTTTGATGACAACTGCAATTTAAACAAATGATAGTTACAAACTTAAACAGATATATTTCTGAGTAATTATTGGCAAAGTAAAGCAATATTATAGCAATCTAGTTCCCAAAGATTGTACTCGTGCTACAGATTAAACTTGCTTAGAGATGTAACTCTCAAGTAGACGCTAGCATGCTGATTATGTTTCAGCAGACAGTATGGGTGCTGCTGACTGCCTTCTACTCAAGCAACATTAGCTCAAAGATATGATGGGAGATGTATCAAATTAGCACTGCAGCTTTGGTACATCGAGCTTGCACTAGACATGGGTTCTGTTTCTCAATCACCCTAATCTATCGCTACCTGCAGTTAATTTATTTTCCTTCTTCCATTCCTTTCTTCAATATTTTTCTATCTTTCCTTCCCTCCTTTTCCTTTGTGAAAGAATGCAATCAGTTGAATAAGGAGTGCTTTCAGGATGTGATACCTACTGAGATTCAAAGAAATAAAAATTGGAGTATGTAATCCTTTTGAGATAGTTAATTTTATGTTTGACAGTTTATGGGGAAATCCCTGTCTTTCCCACATCAACTTTACAGGGAGGATCACTCAGCCATTATAGAACCTACCCGATTTATCATGAAATCAATTTATTTTTTGTCCCTGTGTACTTTGTAAGCTAGCACCCATGGAGATTGTAACATTCAGGGCACAGGATGTTCTCAGACTTGTTAAACGTGATCCCGCTTAGCAACAAGAGCGGGATCCTCTTGGAATATTTTGATAGGTCACCCAGGTCAGTTCAATGATTCGTGAAGAACAGTTCAAGTATCAGTCAGTTTTGGTCAGAGAGTGAGGAGCAGGAGAAGAAATTCCATGCAGCTAAAGTGCTGCTGTTAGCTCTGAGGGGCTGGGTTAGTAGGCTCCAGGTATTGAGGGCACAGGAGAAGCCCTGGAGAGCTAAAAAGAAAGCAGAGGTTGGTGATTCCATTCTGTGGGCTGTTGGGAAAAGGTAACCCTTTGGAGCAGTGGTATTCCGCTTGGCATGGCTGACGAGCTGGAATTGTGCCTGTGAGTCTGTGCTAGAGTGCAGACTCGGGAATGCAGGGAAATGTAGTCTCGGAAGATGAGACTGAAGCCCTGGGGGGTGAGCAGTCATTGAAAACAAAAACAGAATTACCTGGAAAAACTCAGCAGGTCTGGCAGCATCGGCGGAGAAGAAAAGAGTTGACGTTTCGAGTCCTCATGACCCTTCGACAGAACTTGCGTGCGAGTCCAAGAAAGAGTTGAAATATAAGCTGGTTTAAGGTGTGTGTGTGGGGGGCGGAGAGATAGAGAGACAAAGAGGTGGAGGGGTGGGGTGTGGTTGTAGGGACAAACAAGCAATGATAGAAGCAGATCATCAAAAGATGTCAACGACAATAGTACAATAGAACACATAGGTGTTAAAATTAAAGTTGGTGATATTATCTAAACGAATGTGCTAATTAAGAATGGATGGTAGGGCACTCAAGGTATAGCTCTAGTGGGGTTTTTTTTTTATATATAATGGAAATAGGTGGGAAAAGGAAAATCTTTATAATTTATTGGAAAAAAAAGGGAAGGGGGAAACAGAAAGGGGGTGGGGATGGGGGAGGGAGCTTACGACCTAAAGTTGTTGAATTCAATATTCAGTCCGGAAGGCTGTAAAGTCCCTAGTCGGAAGATGAGGTGTTGTTCCTCCAGTTTGCGTTGGGCTTCACTGGAACAATGCAGCAAGCCAAGGACAGACATGTGGGCAAGAGAGCAGGGTGGAGTGTTGAAATGGCAAGCGACAGGGAGGTTTGGGTCATTCTTGCGGACAGACCGCAGGTGTTCTGCAAAGCGGTCGCCCAGTTTACGTTTGGTCTCTCCAAGAGGAGAGACCAAACGTAAACTGGGCGACCGCTTTGCAGAACACCTGCGGTCTGTCCGCAAGAATGACCCAAACCTCCCTGTCGCTTGCCATTTCAACACTCCACCCTGCTCTCTTGCCCACATGTCTGTCCTTGGCTTGCTGCATTGTTCCAGTGAAGCCCAACGCAAACTGGAGGAACAACACCTCATCTTCCGACTAGGGACTTTACAGCCTTCCGGACTGAATATTGAATTCAACAACTTTAGGTCGTAAGCTCCCTCCCCCATCCCCACCCCCTTTCTGTTTCCCCCTTCCCTTTTTTTTCCAATAAATTATAAAGATTTTCCTTTTCCCACCTATTTCCATTATATAAAAAAAAACCCCACTAGAGCTATACCTTGAGTGCCCTACCATCCATTCTTAATTAGCACATTCGTTTAGATAATATCATCAACTTTAATTTTAACACCTATGTGTTCTATTGTACTATTGTCGTTGACATCTTTTGATGATCTGCTTCTATCACTGCTTGTTTGTCCCTACAACCACACCCCCCCCACCACCTCTTTGTCTCTCTATCTCTCCGCCCCCCACACACACACCTTAAACCAGCTTATATTTCAACTCTTTCTTGGACTCGCACGCAAGTTCTGTCGAAGGGTCATGAGGACTCGAAACGTCAACTCTTTTCTTCTCCGCCGATGCTGCCAGACCTGCTGAGTTTTTCCAGGTAATTCTGTTTTTGTTTTGGATTTCCAGCGTTCCGCAGTTTTTTTGTTTTTATCTATGAGCAGTCATTGAGGCAGTCCAAGTCGGAACAATTTTTGGAGGGAATTCTGAGGCTAGATCTTCGAAAGGGAAGAGTGAAGACTTGCAATCCCCCATAAAGGAGACAGAGTTTTAATAAGATTGTATAACTGCCAGAGAGCACTGATGTCTGGGTGGGTTGCTGAGAAATCAGTGGGATCTGCCTTGGTCGCATCTGCTATTTATTGTGCAGTTTGGTGTGTTCGACCACAGTTGGCCTGTTATTTCATATTCACCTCATTTTAATTCCTAATGTTAGAGTATAAAATAGATATTGTAAATTGTTTTGCTTTTCTGATTTTGTATAGTAAAGTTTATTTTGTTTATTCAAAAACTGTGGAATCTTCTGGCTTTATTCTCTTAGCAAATACCTGGAATCTCAAACTTTGTCCAGTTAAAACAAAAAGTTACTGGTCCCTGTTGTGCTATGCCTTTAAGGGATAGCAGCATGCCATCACTAGAAGGGAAATGTGTCATGTGATCCAGTTTCAGTTTCACTTTGGCCTGTGAGCAGAACTCAGCACACATAGCTCTGTTGCTGATGTCTTCAATCTTTTTGCTATTGTATAGCTGTTCTTATGTACCTAGTGTAAATAAATGAACCCACAACATATTTACACCATTCCCTATAAGTATTGGAGCCTTTATAACATAATAAAAACACAATATGGTGTTCAGCAGTGGTAAAACAGCGTGGGAGCAAGATTAGGTACAGATACAACATGGTGAACAGCCTTAGATTGTGCTATATGGCATGAGATGACCCATGACATTTCAATCATACCACAATTAAGCTGCAGAGTTGGAGAATGTTGAAATCGCAGTGTGGTGACTGCACAGAAAAGCTTTGAAGAGAAAGGGCTGAAATAGTGCTGAAATAAAGAGCTGGTAAGCAGACGGATCTTATGTGTTAAAATTGCAGTGCATAGCTTGTAAGTTCCATGAGTGGGACAGTACAATGAGAGGATCAGCACCAGGTTAGCTCAGATAGGAAAGGCAAGTGACCAGGATGTGGGCTGGATCCATAGTCTGCGAGGGAGAGTCAAACAGAAAAAAACCAAATGAAGCCACTACAATAATCAGGCCAGAGAAGGTTGCGATTATAGTGAATAGCCTCAGGACTGGCTGAACGATAAATTGAATCAAACAAAGAGGAAGATCAAAGGGATATTGTCAAAATGTCCACAAAATTCCCCAGTTTGAATTGGGATCCAGCTGACCTACTATCCAAATTCAAAATTTTTAAACAATGTACAGAGCAATGGTTTCCTGATTCAATTGTGTCTCAACCAGACAGTCAAGTTATAAAAATTCACCTAGCAATTGGGAATGAAGGGCTACACAGGCTGATCGTGTCAGGATTAAATGAAGAGGAACTAAAAGATCCCCAAAACTTATGGACCACATTGGAAAACCGGTGCAGTATCTGGTTAAACTTCCGTATTCATCGGCTAGAGTTCATGTCACTTTTACAACAGCCAGCGAATCCATAGACCATTTCATCAGCAGATGCAGAGAAAAGGGTATGTACTGTGAGTTTTCAGACACAGAATGAGCAGACAGAATTGTTGAGTTGGTGACCACATCCAGTCCCATGGAAGCATTCCAGAAATATCTGCTAGATGAGCCCAAAACGTATACCATTGACGCGTTACTCAATGCTGGATATAAATACGAAGTGATCCTCGCAGGTCGCCGAAGATTACTGGTCCTAAATGCAACCCCAATTGTTGACATACTCACTGGAACACCCAAATCTAACAAGATATGTGGAAGGTGTGTCCTTCTGCATGCATCAAGGAAATACCCAGCTTTTAATCAATTCTGCAAATGTAGCAGGAAGGACCATTGGCAGTGGCAGTGTGCTCGAGCAAAGGCTGATGTAGCTACAAAGAGCCATGCACTGATCCAAACAGACTATGCACAAAGGTGCCTTCAAGCACAAAGAATGACCATTGGTATCCCATTAGAAACATACACATGAGGTGATTGACAAACCAGAAAATGACAACGATGTGCACGGTGAAACAATGAGCGGTGAACACAGATTTTACACTGTCAATCTTGTGGAAAACATACATATCGTCACACCATCCAAGGTGTTTGCCAAGATTCAAATGATCTGTCCTAAGGAAGTTCGTAACCATTTCTTATTGGCCAAGTTTGACCCCTGCAAATTCTAAAAGTCACCAACCTTCAGCTCCCTTCTTGGCCTTTAGGTCTTCTCTTGTGCCTATTTCACTTAGAGTCTGCTCCCTGCAGCTCCTTCTTTAATTTGTGAACCTATTTCTCTTCTCCTTTCTTTTAACTTAACAGGACCTATTTCTGTCCCCTGTCTTTGTCCCTCACCTGGGACTTCCTTTTGGGATCTCCCTGTCTCCCTCCCTGGTTTGGGAGCTCTCCTTGTTCCCCTCCCATGTCCCACTCCTTGGGACACTCACTCAATCATGGCACTCCATCCTAGGTCATCGTGCCGTTCTTTATTCATTCTGTGCAAGCATGCAGGGGCGGTCCTCAGCCTGAAGAATGTAAAATATCTGGGCTGTGCATGTGCAGCCAGTTTCCGGCCAGCACATGCACAAAAGGCCCAAGGTTCATCGGGAATCAGAGTTGCCAAACTCCAAACTCAGCAAGTTAAGTGTAGGTTTCATCATAATGAACACGTGAGGCCATTTTGGCTAGGCATCTCCTGGGGTGTCATTTTTAAAGGCAGGCAGGTTGTCATACCAGAATCTTTGCGACCTGATATTTTTCAACAACTTCATCACTCACACTTGGGCATGGATCAGATGAGAAGACTCGCAAGAGAGACAGTCTAATGCCTGGATATGAACAATGACATTGTTCAAGTTGTCATCAAGAAGTGCGAGGCATATTAAAAGCATATGCCACTCAGCACAAAGAACCATTCATTCCACATGAAGTTCCTATCCAGCATTGGTCCAAAATTGCACCTGACAACTACCATGTCCATGGCACTGACCTCATCGTTATCATTGATTATTTTACCAAGTACCCCATTATTTGACAATTGCACAATATCTCAAGCACAGCTGTCGCTCACACTTTAAGTGCTATTTTCAATTTATTTGGCATGCCTTACGGATCATTACGGATAATCGTTAGCAATTTATTGGTAAGCCATTTCAGGATACGTGTGAGAAATGGAATATCACACTACTTTTTTTCCTCATTACCCTAGATCTAATGGCCTAGCTGGATGAATGATTTGCATAGTGAAATCCCTAATTATCAAATGTAGACAGGCCAAACAAGATCTGCACATTGCAATGTTACATCTGAGGGTGACACCTTTATGTGCAACTATTCCATTACTGGCAGAGCTCATGTTTGTCAGACAAGTTACCTGTTCCTACCCACTTTACTCTCTCAGAAACTAGAAAGCACCTTTTAAAACTTCAAGAGAAGATCACCAATGTGCATGATAAAAATGTGGGTACAGAATTGCCAAATTTACTATTGGGAAAAAAAGCTCGCACCCAGGATCCCACAGAAGGTATGTGGTAACCAGGCGAGGTGACAAGGTTTTAGTTAGAACCAAGGTCCTATGAAGTCATTACACGTAATGGTGAAACATAACCAAGGACAAATCAGATCCATTCCAGCTCCTCAATCACCATACAGTCCTATTGCATCGAGGACTAGATCCCAAATGCAACCAGGAACAACATCCAAGAATGACAACCCCACAGATCACTGTGAACCATTAAAGAAACTGCCAAACAAGGTTACCATTGCAAGATCTGGGCATACCAGCAGATTACCTCAACGCTTTAAAGACTCAAAGATTCACCAGTCCTATACACTTATGTAATGGTAACTAAACATGAACATGTATTGTAAATAGTCATGCTTCTTTAGAAGGGGGAAAGTATCTTAAAGAAATGGGGATGTTGTAATATGCCTTTAAGGGATGTCAGCATGACAACACTAGAAGGGAAGTGTGCCATATGATCCAGTCTCAGTTTTACTTTAGCCTGTGAGCAGAACGCAGCACACATAGCTCTGCTGCTGATGTCTTCAAACTTTCTACCTTTGTATAGCTGTTCTTATGTATCTAGTCTAAATAAATTAACCCACAATATAATTACACCATCCTATATGAGTGATTGGTGCCTTTATATTATTATAAAACATGACAATCCCTATCCAGATTATAACATAAATTTGAAAGGGTCTGGTCTGGGGTCATAACACATTTTAATTACATTAATAGTTTGAACAATCTATATAATACATTTCATCAGCTTGCAAGTTAAGTATGACAGCACTTCCCTGCTGTGGCTCAGTTGGTAGCATTTTCACCGACTAGGTTGGAAGGTGGTGGGTTCAAATCTCACTCCAGGATTTGAGCCCAAAGATCAGGGCTGACACTCCAGTGCTGCACTGAAGTTGCTGCCTTTCAAAGAAGACATTAACCCAAGGCCCCTTTTGCTCTGTCAGGAAGACATCAAAGATCCCATGACACTATTTAAATGAAGAACAGGGGAATTATCGCAGTGCCCTGGCCCATATTTATCTTTCAAACAACATCACAAAAACAGATTATCTGGCCATTAACGATTGCAGTTTGTGGGAGCTTGTTGCGTTCAAATTGGCTGCAATGTTTCCTACATTGGTGATTACACTTCCATGGCTATAAAGCATTTTTGGACATCTTGAGTTCAGGAGGAATGGCACTATATAAATGCAAGTCTTTTTTTCTTTCCATACTTGTGGTGACCTCAGTCATACAGGCCATTAAACAGTAGTACCATCTCTTATGAGTGTGGTCAGTGCTGCCATAGTTCAAAGGGCCCACATTCGAAGATGCAGTAATAATTGGCTTCAACTCATTTGAGGTTGTTTATCAGAAACCATGAAGAAGGGATTCCTAAGCTTCAGGTAGATCAGTGAGGTGATGGATTTCAGGAGACAAATGTGGAGCAGTATCCAAGTAGGTATTTATAATTTATTTTGGTAGTAGTGACACGACAGTCAACGCAATGAGTTCATAGCAGCTCCAGCAAAGAAGGCTCCAAGGATCAGATGCTTCATCACAGATTATCTGAGATGCAAGTGGCAGGTCTTCATTTCCCCTGTAGCCTGTCAGTGTCACTGCTCCAAATACTAGATAAAATATAAATGAAGCACATAAACAACTAGCCCAATGAGCAAAACAACACCAACAAAACACTTTAAGATGAACATTGCAATCACTGCACAACTGGATTAAAATTAATTCACTCTTATTTTACTTGCAATCAATGTTTTGTTCATTATGCAGAAAAGAAAGCATCAGCTGTCCAAGGGGCAAATAAAATAAAAAGAGAATACTTGAACCCTGAAATTCCCCCTCTGGTTACCTAGAAAGTCCTGTGGCATTAAAATTAATGCTGCTCTTCACTATTACTGTTTGTATATTGATGTAGGGATTTTCTCTGTATGTCTATGTGACCCAATATCAGACTCTCAGAGCCTTACTGATTAGCCTGGGCCTTGTAAGTGGGTTTGGATAATAATTTTGTAGTAGAACTTGATAAATTTTAGATTAGTTTCATTTTTATTTACTGAAGTAATCTAACAAGGTCAAGGAAGCCATTTTAACTCATACATGTGGTTTTCTGCAACCAGTCTACATTCTGTACTTTTTCGTTAACTATTATATTGATTTTATCTAGGAAGCAGACGATGAAGTAAGTAGTGAGCCTGAATTGAATTATAATTGAAAATTAGATTAATAATCATTAATCATGTTAGAAGAGACTGGATTAATACTGTATAAGCTTAAAATGTTTCTAGCAAATGCAGAGCTAGCAGAAACTCAGGAATACAAATATGGAAATTTAACTGTTCAGATAGTTAAAGAACCAATTTCTAATTTTTGATAAGCCACAGAATATCATGGTCAGGCTCAAGAATAAGGCTCATTGTTCACAACCTGATCAAGATTAGTAAGTAAGGAGATATTGTCTTCCATAAACTGTCCTTTTGCACTGAGGTGTTATCATCGAAAGATATAATTAAGGACCAATCAATGAGCTAACAAGAGCCTGACCTGACATAGCACGACTTCCAATAAAATGGATAAAAACCCGAGGCTAAAAAAGTCCCATTGCTAGCCATGCACTGGAAGTGGCTAAAGAGGCAAGATTCTGGTAAAGAATTGTTGTTGAAGAAGAGGTACTGAGGGCTTCGCTTCTGTGGCCTGACCAACCATTGGAAGTCTTAAAAGTCTGTTTTGGACTGATAAATATACCTTTTTTTCCCTTTTGTAGTAATTGAGTTATTTACAGTTAGAAATTTTTTCTGGTTCAGAAAGAAGGTAGAGAATTGATTGTAATATAAGCCATGCATTCTGTATATTCGATTAAGAGGGCTTACCCATACAAATCCCCCACCACTGCCATATGTTCGATCTTAAGTTTTTCTGTATTTTAATTCTGTATTGGTAAGTATTTTTCTTTTAAATAAGTTTTTTTTAATTTACCATTTGAGGAGTCCTGCTTTACCTTATAGGTTAAAAGGCTTGTTCCAAATTTGATTGAGTTAAACTAATCAGTGATGATTAGGTTGATTGGGCTTAAGTAATTTAAGGAGCCTGAACTTTTGCGGAGTGGCAATTCGAGTCAGACTGCCAGTCCGCTCCTACTTTTTTTACCTTCATGGAGTCATGGGGGTGGCATCCCATGTGATGTAATCAGTGGGGTGGGGGAGTCCTTTGGGAAGGTAGTCAGGGAGATCAGGGAGTTCCATTGGGGGCAGTCAGTGTGGACGGAGTCCCTGAAGGTTAGGGGGTAATCCTTTGGGGGATAGTCCAGTGGTGGGGACAGTCCCATGGGGAGTTAGTCAGTGTGTGGGGAGTCCCTTGGGGAGAGGTAGTTGGAGTGTGGGAGACTCTCACGGAGGATAGTCGGGGGTTGTGGAAGTCCTGTGAGGAGTGTAATCGGGAGGTTGGGACAGTCCCATGGGTGGGGGTTAGTCATGGGGATGCGGGGGGTTGGGGACTACCTTTTGGAAGTGGTAGTCGGGGGTTGGGGGAGTCCTTTGTGGGTTTGGGAGTTGGTGGGGAGTCCCGTCGGCTGTTGGTGTAGGCCTCTATAACAGTTACCCAGAAACTAGAAGTGGTTTTAATTCTTCTAATTTTTTCTGGGTAACTATTGATGTAAGACTGTAGGAACCATCCGAAGTTTATTATTTAAATCGCAAATTTCAGATGGTCCCCGACTACTGCCCATCAGAAGTTTGTGCTTGCTGGGCAATTGCTGTGCAAAACGTTACCTGAGAACTTCTGGGGTGGGGTGGGGGTTCCCTAACACATCTTTGAGGCACCCCCCAGTTATACTGCCCTAGAACTTGAAAATTACAGCCCAATATTTTAAAAAACCCATCCAAATTCCTACAATTTCTGGCAACTGCATGTTACAGGGCAAGACAAAAAGACTGGAAATTCGGTTGGCAAAAAGTTAAGGAAAAGTAGTTAGTGTGTTCCACCAAGTTAATAGTTTATGCTTGGAAAAATTATCACTGTCAATCGATTCAAACAGATGTTAGATCGAAATCCAACCACTCCTCCCAGTATAAAGAGGAGCTGGACTACAAGTCCAGCCTAGAGTTTCAAACACACATTTTGGAATGTTTGATAAAGAAAAACAAGGTCCAGTTCCAAGACATAGTTGCTTTTATAGAAGAAAAAGTGGACTTAAAGTTGTAGAGGCCAGATAAAGATAAAGACCCTCTGGCAAAAGGCACATCTTTCTGCTCTACCAAACAGGAATCAGCAGGTTCAAGAATTAAAACAGCAGTTAGAACAAGAGTGACAGCTCAGGATGAAAGAAGTGGCAGAGCTACAGAAACAGAGAAAGCAAGAGGCTCCTAGTTGGCAGCTTCCCATCCATGACACAGTTGTTGTTGCAGTTATTTGGGAAAATCCAATCCTAGTTTCAATCTCAAGACTCACCATCAGATCTAGAAGTATGTCTGTCGGTTTGGGATTGGCCAGAACCGCCTCCACCAGTAGAGATGGTTGGAACTTGGGATCCCTGGCCATTGCACCATTGTGCATTGCTCTTCCTACCCCTTTGACCAAATATCTGCCCCTTCCTCCTGAGGACAAACCACCTTCCATTGCAGCAACTGTTGGAGACAAGAATGAACAACTCATGGATGAAGGGGAGTGATCGGTTCTTCTCACTCACACTGAGACACACACCTGTGTCCGAGAATTGGGCAAGGTTAAGGACAGGAATGACCCCCTTGAGGTTAACAAATCATTGGTAGATTTTGGATTGGTCACTCAGAATTGGAAGATAGTGATTTGAAAACAAATCCTTTTAGTTGCTCGTACAAGGGATTTAAAGGAAAATGCAGGCCCCGACATTACAACATACAGATCTGCAAAAATAATGCTCCTTCTTGGTATTGAAAACCAAAAATAAGTGAGAAAATGAATCAGACTAAACAAGGTCCTCATGAGTCACCCCACGCCTTGGATAACCGACTATACAACCTATTTGTGTGCTCACAGCATGTAGTCTCAAGAACAATTGCAGCAGAGAAGAATCAAACTAACTTTAAGAGTGCATTTTAAGGCAATTGTATCCAAAGGTTCAGAGCGCTTTGGGAATTTTAACCTGAGCGACTGATCCTTGGTGTGTGTTTGAGATGAAAGCCATTGAGGCATGGGTGTCCATTACAGATTCCCTAAGATAGCATTCAAGAGCACTGTCTCCTGCCAAAAAGAATACTGAGATCCAGAGGAGGACAAAGGTAAGGTTGGGGGCATGGAGGAGCGAATTGGGAAGGGCCTGGCATCCTGGATGTGGTGGTGGGTGATGATGGGACAGTCAGTCAAGGTAAGAAAATGAAGGGCCTAAAGTGGGTGTCAGTATTGTCCAAATGTGTGTCCATTTCAGGGCATTGGCTGACAGAGTCCTTACAGGACTTTGTGTTCATTTACAACATTTCAATTATCCCACTAAGAGTGATCTCGGACCATGTCCTTTACAATGCATAGAATAGAGAGCCAGTTGAGCCTGCAACTTCAGCCATATCCCACATAGTGGAGACTACAACGCTGGACACTAACATGAACATTCAATAAAGAATGAACAAAACACACAGCATTGCTTCGACCACAATAAAGGAAATGTCCTTAACTCCCCTGTAACCATTAATGCTTGCCAACCGAGATGTGCCAGTATATTTAGTTTTCTGGCTAAGCTAATCTCAACAAATGACAATGATGCACAGATGAATAAAGTGAAACCAATGGAATGTGAAATATTTACAAGTGAAAATTAATTTTGCAAAGCAGCCGTGTCACCTTTGTACTCTCAAGTCTTATGTTAATGGTGAGATGGTTGAGCAGGAGAGTTGTGGCCGTGGTGCAGAGTCTCCCTGTTTGATCAGGAGGTTCTTTAATAGGCCGCCCATTCCTGCTGCATTGTCAGCTGACAGCAGGTTTCACCAATGTCACTGAATCACATGCGTTTCCCATGCACACTACCGACACTTAGAATTTTAATTGTAATAGTATGGGAAATAGGAAAAAGAGAGAGAACATAAGTGGCACAGTTCTGTCTATGATGTCAGGAATGGCACACTGTTGTCAAAATCCAAAGCCACTGTCTTCGTGACTCAACATATAAATACACTTCCCACTGTGGTAAAAGAAAAGAAAGAATTTTGCATTTCAATTATGGTCTTATCTTTTCCTTAGGATTTCCCAAAATGCTTCACAATAAAATTACTGGATTATTGTGTAACCTGTCACTTTACTAATTTGGTTGTTGATATTTTCTGCAGCTTGGATAAGCAGCAGATCTTAGCATACATATATCGTATTATTTTTGTATGTTCAGTCTTGCATTTTATGCTTAAAAACTACTAAAAAGTTTTACTTCCTAATTTTAAGGGATGATGATGACATGCTTAAAAATAGGTCTGATTTCTTTAGAAAGGGCTTAACATTGTAGACCTCCCCAATCCCTCTTTGCTAATTATACTTAAATAAATTCCTTGCAAAACTCCAGTTGTTACTTCTTAGCTGTTTCTATTTGCACCACTGTCATTCTTTGTGTCTGCAAATAAACATGCCATAATTAAAGCATGCTCTCACCATGCAGAAGTATTAAAAAGATTATAGGATGAATGGATCTTACATGTTCATTCCACGGTGCAGTCAAATAGCAAAATACCTGGCTGAATATGAACAGCATTTGGGGATAATTCTAAGCCTATGCAGATGAAACACACAATGGTGAAGCAACTCTCATTCGTAAAACTAGAAAGGGAAAAAGATTTTGGTGTGATTTACTGTCCATTCATTGAAAGGTAATACTCCTATTAATAATCCGGATCAACTATCATACTGAAAATCATCATGAAGGTATTTGATTATATGTTAAAATAAATTATTATAGATTTGTGTTAATTATTGGAGAGGCCAAATGTGGAATTTTGCCTGCAGTTTTTGGCACCCTTACTTCAAAAGATAATTTTCTAGAAAGAATTCAGAGGAGATCAAACAAGTTGAATTCTAATCTTAGGTTAAGTTATGAAGGGAAAGCAAATAGGACAGCACTCACTGGAGAAAATGAGAATAAGAGGAATACGAAACAGGTTTTTAAAATATTGACAAGAATGGAAAACATATATCTGAATAGATTATTTAACTTGGTCTCTAAGGAAGTAATTAGAAAAAAACATTAACAAACTTCAAGTAAGGCCTGCGATTTAGAAGATCCTGTACACATAAATATAGTGGCTGTGCAGGGAGATTCCCAGCTAATGGTTTGCCAATTAAAAACTTTAAAAAGAGTTGTATAGATTTGGAAACTCTAAGGTTAATGCTATATGGAACATAATTAATTCTGGGTTTCTGGAAGTATGAAAGGACTATACTGAACTGAGAAAAGAATTAACTTAATGGAAAATATATATTACGTGGATGGATTATATTATTTACTTTGTGTTGTGGGAGTTGGAACTAGGGAAAATGTCATAGGATTTTTACTGAAGAGTTTGCGTAAAATGCCTGATAAAGTAGATTGGACGTGACCTTGACAGGTTGGACAGCCTATACTTTCTAATCTTCTTTCAGTTTTCCAGTTTAACAAAGTGTATTTGACTCTGATGTGACAGATTCTTCCCTAGAATGGCATCCATGATGAACAATATTGCAACGAGTGACTCTCAATAAACTGAATTATTGTAGAAATGTTGAGCTCATTGTCCATTCAGATTGAACTGCAAACACTGGTGCCCAGTCAAGTTGTCAATAAAACAACAGCATACTGTGAACTTTGACAAGAAGAATTGATGAGATTTAAACTGGATTATCCAACAAAAATGAATTGTGATCTGTTGAAGAGGACTTTAGATAAAAGTAAACAATAAACAAATAGCCATATCCTTTGCAATTTTAGATGTAGTACAAACAGAACTAAAGAGCTCAAATTTCTGGCTTTATCTTGTTCCTGGCCCTATTCATCATAACTTGAAGTACAATCTTAGTAATGTGACTCATCAGACTGATAGTGGGTTGGAGTTCACATTTAATTGCTCCAGGATTTTTAGGGAGCACAACAAATTTGATTCACTTAACTCTTCTGGGATTTCTCCCATGCTGTCAACTTCATTAAAAATGACAGTTTGTCATTCCAAAGTCTTCCAAACTTTTAATTTGTATGCTGACTATTTCATCTGGGCCTTTGAATTTATTGTTTTTTATCTTATTAATTGTTGGTTCTTACCTCGCCTTTTAAGATCTTTGAACCATATTTTTCTTAATTGTTGGCTTTTCTTCTTGTCTGTTGTCCTCAAATAAGCCTAGTATTCAGTCCATCTTGCAAGCATTTGGTCTCCTTCCATGATAACTTCCCTATGTTTCCTTTTGGTGCATCCGCCAGATGTACACCCAACTTTTCCTGTGATTTTCCTAATGTATTTATGCATTGTTCTTGAGCATATGTTTTTATGTTTTTCTATTCCTTCATATTTTTGTTCAACCACTTTTCCTTCTCTTCAACACACTTTTGTTTGAACCTTTTATCCAGGTCCTGATATTTCCATTGTCTATTTGCTTTACCTTCCTTCTGTGCTCCATCAGGTACAATATTTCATCTGTCATCCATTTTTGTTTCTTTCTTTTCTTTAATTTGAATGGTGCTTTTTAATGATTCTAACAGTGATACTTTGAATATTTCCCTTGTTGAAAAAATTTCAGCTCTTCAATGTGGCTTTGTAAAAGATAGAAGAATGAGAAATGCTATCTTTATGGTATGCATGCTACCAGAAAGAGCCATAGAGATGAAAAAAGGTGTATTCATGTATTTTATTGATTATAGATAAGGTGATTTATAGGTTATAGATAAGGTGAAACATGAAGAACTGATGAACATGTTAGAGTCTCTTGATCTTGATGGCAAAGATTTTAGGTTGATAAGAAATCTTTATTGGGAACAAACTGCAGCTGTAAAAGTTGAGAATGATCAAAGTGATTATGTGAAGATTTAAAGAGGGGTCAGACATGGGTGAGTTTTCTCCCCAGATTTATTCAATTTGTATAGTGAGAATATTTTTAGAGCGATTGAAGACCTTCCTGGCTCATTAGTTGGAGGTTACAAATTTAATAATATAAGATATACCAATGACACCATTCTTATTGCTGACTGAAGAGAAACTGCAAAAGGTTTTGGATAGAGTAGTGAGTGAAAGTGAGAAGAAGGAGCTGAGCATAAATTGTAAGAAAATAATATGTCTAGCAGTCTCCAAAAGGAAAATTACACTGAAATGTAAGATCACAGTGAAGTATGAAAAAGTCAAACAGGTAACATATATTGTTACCTAGGGAATACGTTAACATCAGATGGAAAGTGCAACCAAGAATGAGTGGAATGGCCAAAGGTGCATTTCAAAAAGTAAAAAAGATTATGATGAACTCAAAATTAGCCATGGAAACAACGCTGAGAATCCTGGAATGCTACATCACACCAATTTTGATATATGGAAGTGAGTGTTGGACAATTAGTGAAGAAATGCAGAGAAGACTTGAGACTGCAGAGCTGTGGTTTTTGAGGTGAGTAATGAAGACATCTTGGACAAGTCACACTATCAATGAAGAGGTGCTAGTAAAATCTGAGACCAAAAGAACTCTGCTGACTGAGATCAGGAAGAGACAGTGGGAACTTGTTGAGCACGTAATAAGAAATCATGATTTAGAAAGTCTGATGTTGATGGGAAGGAACGATGGTAAGAGATTGAGGTAGACAAAGAACAATCATTTTAAAAAACCTTGCAAACTGGATGATGTACCACCAACAAAAATGATTCATGTCTCCAGAGCAAGATTAACGTAGAGGCCAATGGTTGCCAGTGCTCTCTCAGGGCATGGTACCCGAAGAGATGGAGAGAAAGATTTTCAGAATGCATGGTGGGCAGATAATCCTGATACCTAACAATGAGTTGACTTTCAACCATGTGTAGAGCCATGTACATTCTAGTAATTTCTTCTGTACAGAAAAATACATACAAAAATAAACAAAAAAGGAAGGTAAAAACTAACTGATCCATCAAATCTGTCCTAACCAGGTATGGTGAAATTTCTGCACATTTTCAAGCTCCCTGTACCCACACAACCATGTAATCTCTAGGAATGGCCAAAAATGTGAGGAAAAAAACTTAACATCAATTCAGGAAGAAACTCTGCAAACCTCAAAGGCGATCAAGCAAGCTCTGAGGGACTATTGTGATGAGGTGAACTACCTGTCTTCTATAAAAACAAAAAAACTGCAGATGCTGGAAATCCAAAACAAAAACAAAAACAGAATTACCTGGAAAAACTCAGCAGGTCTGGCAGCATCGGCGGAGAAGAAAAGAGTTGACGTTGTGAGTCCTCATGACCCTTCGACAGAACTTGAGTTCGAGTCCAAGAAAGAGTTGAAATATAAGCTGGTTTAAGGTGTGTGTGTGGGGGGCGGAGAGAGAGAGAGAGAGAGAGGTGGAGTGGGGGTGTCGTTGTAGGGACAAACAAGCAGTGATAGAAGCAGATCATCAAAAGATGTCAACAACAATAAAACAAAAGAACACATAGGTGTTAAAGTTAAAGTTGGTGATATTATCTAAGTGAATGTGCTAATTAAGAATGGATGGTAGGGCACTCAAGGTATAGTTCTAGTGGGGGTAGGGAGAGCATAAAAGATGAAAATAAAATAAATAAATATTTTTTTTTTCTTTTTCTCTTTTTATAATGGAAATAGGTGGGAAAAGGAAAATCTATATAATTTATTGGAAAAAAAAGAAAAGGAAGGGGGAAACAGAAAGGGGGTGGGGTGGGGGAGGGAGCTCATGACCTAAAGTTGTTGAATTCAATATTCAGTCCGAATGGCTGTAAAGTGCCTAGTCGGAAGATGAGGTGTTGTTCCTCCAGTTTGCGTTGGGCTTCACTGGAACAATGCAGCAAGCCAAGGACAGACATGTGGGCAAGAGAGCAGGGTGGAGTGTTGAAATGGCAAGCGACAGGGAGGTTTGGGTCATTCTTGCGGACAGACCGCAGGTGTTCTGCAAAGCGGTCGCCCAGTTTACGTTTGGTCTCTCCAATGTAGAGGAGACCACATTGGGAGCAACGAATGCAGTAGACTAAGTTGGGGGAAATGCAAGTGAAATGCTGCTTCACTTGAAAGGAGTGTTTGGGTCCTTGGACAGTGA
Organism: Carcharodon carcharias; assembly: GCF_017639515.1. Classification (NCBI taxonomy): domain Eukaryota; kingdom Metazoa; phylum Chordata; class Chondrichthyes; order Lamniformes; family Lamnidae; genus Carcharodon; species Carcharodon carcharias. The sequence goes on along the minus strand of NC_054472.1, from coordinate 123,402,263 downwards.
GGAGAGAGGAAGTGAAGGGGCAGGTATTGCATCTTTTGTGTGGGGCATGGGGTGGTGCCATAGGACGGGGTTGAGGAGTAGGGGGTGATGGAGGAATGGACCAGGGTGTCCCGGAGTGAGCGATCCCTACGGAATACCGATAGGGGGGGTGAAGGGAAGATGTGTTTGGTGGTGGCATCATGCTGGAGTTGGCGGAAATGGCGGAGGATGATCCTTTGAATGCGGAGGCTGGTGGGGTGATAAGTGAGGACAAGGGGGACCCTATCATGTTTCTGGGAGGGAGGAGAAGGCGTGAGGGTGGATGCGCAGGAGATGGGCCGGACACGGTTGAGGGCCCTGTCAACGACCGTGGGTGGAAAACCTCGGTTAAGGAAGAAGGAGGACATGTCAGAGGAACTGTTTTAGAAGGTAGCATCATTGGAACAGATGCGACGGAGGCGAAGGAACTGAGAGAATGGGATGGAGTCCTTACAGGAAGCGGGGTGTGAGGAGCTGTAGTCGAGGTAGCTGTGTAGAGGTCAGTGCTGTTGTTGTCTGGCGCACTGACCTCTACCTCGCGGAGGCTGAGCGTCAACTCGCAGACACTTCCTCCTACCTCTCCCTGGACCATGACCCCACCACTGAACATCAAGCCATTGTTTCCAGGACTGTCACTGACCTCATCTCCTCTGGGGATCTCCCTCCCACAGCTTCCAACCTGATAGTCGCCCAACCTCGGACGGCCCGCTTTTATCTCCTACCCAAAATCCACAAACAGAACTGCCCCGGTAGACCGATCGTCTCAGCTTGCTCCTGCCCCACAGAACTCATTTCTCGTTATCTTGACTCCCTTCTCTCTCCCCTTGTCCAGTCCCTTCCCACCTACATCTGTGATTCCTCTGACACCTTACGTCACATCAACAATTTCCAGTTCCCTGGCCCCAACCGCTTCCTCTTCACCATGGACGTCCAATCCCTCAACACCTCCATCCCCCACCAGGATGGTCTGAGAGCCTTTAGCTTCTTCCTCGAACAGAGGCCCGAACAATCCCCATCCACCACTACTCTCCTCCGTTTGGCTGAACTTGTTCTCACGCTGAACAATTTCTCCTTCAACTCCTCTCACTTCCTCCAAATAAAAGGTGTGGCTGTGGGTACCCGCATGGGCCCCAGCTATGCCTGTCTCTTTATGGGGTATGTGGAACATTCCTTGTTCCAGTCCTACTCCAGCCCCCTTCCACAACTCTTTCTCTGGTACATCGATGATTATTTCGGTGCCGCTTCATGCTCTCGTCGGGACTTGGAAAAATTTATTAATTTTGCTTCCAATCTCCACCCCTCCATCATTTTCATGTGGTCCATCTCTGACACTTCCCTTCCCTTCCTTGACCTCTCTGTCTCAATCTCTGGTGATAGACTGTCCACCAATATCCATTACAAACCCACCGACTCCCACAGCTACCTCAACTACAGCTCCTCACACCCCGCTTCCTGTAAGGACTCCATCCCATTCTCTCAGTTTCTTCGCCTCCGTCGCATCTGTTCCGATGATGCTACCTTCAAAAACAGTTCCTCTGACATGTCCTCCTTCTTCCTTCACCGAGGTTTTCCACCCACGGTCGTTGACAGGGCCCTCAACCGTGTCCGGCCCATCTCCCGCGCATCCACCCTCACGCCTTCTCCTCCCTCCCAGAAACATGATAGGGTCCCCCTTGTCCTCACTTATCACCCCACCAGCCTCCGCATTCAAAGGATCATCCTCCGCCATTTCCGCCAACTCCAGCATGATGCCACCACCAAACACATCTTCCCTTCACCCCCCCTATCGGCATTCCGTAGGGATCGCTCCCTCCGGGACACCCTGGTCCACTCCTCCATCACCCCCTACTCCTCAACCCCCTCCTATGGCACCACCCCATGCCCACGCAAAAGATGCAATACCTGCCCCTTCACTTCCTCTCTCCTCACCGTTCAAGGACCCAACCACTCCTTTCAAGTGAAGCAGCATTTCACTTGCATTTCCCCCAACTTAGTCTACTGCATTCGTTGCTCCCAATGTGGTCTCCTCTACATTGGAGAGACCAAACGTAAACTGGGCGACCGCTTTGCAGAACACCTGCGGTCTGTCCGCAAGAATGACCCAAACCTCCCTGTCGCTTGCCATTTTAACACTCCACCCTGCTCTCTTGCCCACATGTCTGTCCTTGGCTTGCTGCATTGTTCCAGTGGAGCCCAACGCAAACTGGAGGAACAACACCTCATCTTCCGACTAGGCACTTTACAGCCATCCGGACTGAATATTGAATTCAACAACTTTAGGTCGTGAGCTCCCTCCCCCACCCCACCCCCTTTCTGTTTCCCCCTTCCTTTTCTTTTTTTTCCAATAAATTATATAGATTTTCATTTTCCCACCTATTTCCATTATAAAAAGAGAAAAAGAAAAAAAAAATATTTATTTATTTTATTTTCATCTTTTATGCTCTCCCCACCCCCACTAGAGCTATACCTTGAGTGCCCTACCATCCATTCTTAATTAGCACATTCGTTTAGATATCACCAACTTTAACTTTAACACCTATGTGTTCTTTTGTTTTATTGTTGTTGACATCTTTTGATGATTTGCTTCTATCACTGCTTGTTTGTCCCTACAACCACACCCCCACTCCACCTCCCTCTCTCTCTCTCTCTCTCCGCCCCCCACACACACACCTTAAACCAGCTTATATTTCAACTCTTTCTTGGACTCGAACTCAAGTTCTGTCGAAGGGTCATGAGGACTCAAAACGTCAACTCTTTTCTTCTCCGCCGATGCTGCCAGACCTGCTGAGTTTTTCCAGGTAATTCTGTTTTTGTTTTTGTACCTGTCTTCTATGTCTAGATATGTTACCGCTCTCCAGAATTTGTGAACATCATTTTGGCAGTCTGCAGCAAATATTCACTTCAAACCCACATACCATAAACATGTTCCAGATGTTGCAAACTCTTTGTGAACAGCACCTTCTATCATCTAATCTGGTTCCCTGTTTTTTTAACTTGGTCTTGAGTACCCTTTCCTCCCGAATCCAAATGGCTCGAATCCTCTTGGTTTGGGACAAATCCTTTTGTTATTTTAAAGATCTCAATCGTATTTCCACAAACTCAGCACTTTCCAAAATAAAACATCACAGCTCTCTAAGCCTATAGTGGCAACTGAGGGCCTTAGTACTAGGTAATCGTCCATTAGCCATCCTGTGAATATTCAGGCAGGATGATAGCCAAATTGTATGGATTGAAAGAAAGTATGTTGAGAGATGTGAGCACAAACCTAAAAGGCAACAATGTATTCAAGAAACCTGAATAGGCAAGCAGTTGATATAGGATAGACATTTGAATAAAATAAATGTTTATAGGGCCTTTTGAGGAGGGAAATAATGGTAGAATGAAAGAGAAGCAAAATATTGCAAAGGTGTTATCATTGATGTTGGTAAGCATTGGAGCAAGAAGAATGATCGAGTATTCAGATGAGTTTTATAGAGGACCATCTGAGAGAAACAAATTCTCCTAATCTCTGCTTTAAATGGGAGACCCATTATTTCACTCATAAAGTGAAAAATCATCTCAGCATCCAACGCATTTACATCCTTCATTAAATAAGGAGACCAATACTTTACACAGTACTCCAGGTGTGGTCTCATCAATTCATTGTATAACTGAAGCATAACCTGCCTAAAACAAAAATAAAGATACCTGGAAAAATTCAGCAGGTCTGGCAGCATCTGTAGAGACGAACACAGTTAATGTTTCAAGTCCGTATGACTCTTCAACAGAACTAAGTAAAAATAGAAAAGAGGTGAAATATAAGCTGGTTTAAGGGGCGGGGTGGGGGGTAGGGACAGGTAGAGCTGGATAGAGGGCCAGTGATAGGTGGAGATTGCCAAAAGATGTCATAGACAAAAGGACAAGGAGGTGTTGACGTTTGTGATATTATCTAAGGAATGTGCTAATTAAAGGTAGAAAGCAGGACAAGCAACGTACAGATAGCCCTAGTGGGGGTGGGGTGAAGGGAAGGGATCGAAATAGGCTAAAAGGTAGAGATAAAACAATGGATGGAAATACATTTAAAAATAATGGAAATAGGTGGGAAAAGAAAAATCCATATAAATTATTAGGGGGAAAAAGGGGGATTGGAAAGGGGGTGGGGATGGAGGAGAGAGTTCATGACCTAAAATTGTTGAACTCAATATTCAGTCCGGAAGGCTGTAAAGTGCCTAGTCGGAAGATGAGGTACTATTCCTCCAGTTTGCGTTGAGCTTCATTGGAACAATGCAGCAGGCCAAGGATCAACAGGTGGGCATGAGAGCAGAGTGAAGTGTTGAATTGGCAAGCGACAGGGAGGTCTGGATCATGCTTGCAGACAGACCGAAGGTGTTCTGCAAAGCGGTCACCCAGTCTGCGTTTGGTCTCTCCAATGTAGAGGAAACCACATTGGGAGCAATGAATGCAGTAGACTAAATTGAGGGAAGTGCAAGTGAAATGCTGCTTCACTTGAAAGGAGTGTCTGGGCCCTTGGACGGTGAGGAGAGGGGAAGTAAAGGGGCAGGTGTTGCACCTTCTGCGGTTGCATGGGAAGGTGCTGTGGGAGGGGATTGAGGTGTAGGGGGTGATGGAGGAGTGGACCAGGGTGTCCCAGAGGGAACGATCCCTGCGGAATGCTGCCAGGGGGGTGAAGGGAAGATGTGTTTGGTGGTGGCATCATGCTGGAGTTGGCGGGAAATGGCGGAGGATGATCCTTTGAATGCAGAGGCTGGTGGGGTGATAATTGAGGACAAGGGCGACCCTATCATGTTTCTGGGATGGAGAGGATGGTGTGATGGGAGATGCATGGGAGAAGGGCTGGACACGGTTGAGGGCCCTGTCAACCACTGTGGGTGGAAAATCTCTGTTAAGGAAGAAGGAAGACATGTCAGATGCGACGGAGGCGAAGGAACTGAGATAATGGGATGGACTTCTTACAGGAAGCGGGGTGTGAAGAGCTGTAGTCGAGGTAGCTGTGGGAGTTGGTAGGCTAGTAATGAATATAGTGGACAGTCTCTCACCAGAAATTGAAACAGAGAGGTCAAGGAAGGGAAGGGAAGTGTCAGAGATGGACCATGTGAAAATGATGGAGGGGTGGAAATTGGAAGCAAAATTAATACATTTTTCCAGGTCCAGACGAGAGCATGAAGCAGCACCGCTGCAATCATCGACGTTGTGGGAGGGGGCTGGAGTAGGACTGGAACAAGGAATGTTCCACATACCACATAAAGAGACAGGCATAGCTGAGGCCCATGTGGGTACCCATAGCCACAGCTTTTATTTGGAGGAAGTGAGAGGAGTTGAAGGAGAAATTGTTCAGTGTGAGAATAAGTTCAACGAGATGGAGGAGAGTAGTGGATGGGGATTGTTCGGGCCTCTGTTCGAGGAAGAAGCGGAGAGCCCTCAGACCATCCTGGTGGGGGATGGAGGTGTAGAGGGATTGGACGTCCATGGTGAAGAGGAAGCTGTTGGGGCCAGGGAACTGGAAATTGTTGATGTGACGTAAGGTGTCAGAGGAATCACAGATGTAGGTGGGAAGGGACTGGACAAGGGGAGAGAGAAGGGAGTCAAGATAGCAAGAAATTAGTTCCGTGGGGCAGGAACAGGCTGACACGATTGGTCTGCCGGGACAGTCCTGTTTGTGGATTTTGGGTAGGAGATAGAAGTGGACCGTCTGTGGTTGGGAGACTATGAGGCTGGAATCGTCCTCATTCAAAGGATCATCCTCCGCCATTTCCACCAACTCCAGCATGATACCACCACCAAACACATCTTCCCTTCCCCCAACGGCGGCATTCCGCAGGGATCATTCCCTCCAGGACACCCTAGTCCACACCTCCATCACCCAATACACCTCAACCCCCTCCCACGGCACCTTCCCATGCAACCGCAGAACCTACCCCTTTACGTCCCCTCTCTTCACCGTCCAAGGGCCCAAACACTCCTTTCAAGTGAAGCAGCATTTCACTTGCACTTCCCTCAATTTACTCTACTGCATTTGTTGCTACCAATGTGGTTTCCTCTACATTGGAGAGACGAAACGCAGACTGGGTGGTCGCTTTGCAGAACACCTTCGGGCTATATGTAAGCATGACATAGGCATATGTCGCTTGCCATTTTAACAATCCACCCTGCTCTCTTGCCCACATGTCTGTCCTTGGCTTGCTGCATTGTTCCAGCGAAGCTCAACGCAAAATGGAGGAACAGCACCTCATCTTCCGACTAGGCACTTTACAGCCTTCTGGACTGAATATTGAGTTCAACAATGTTAGATCATGAACTCTCTCCTCCATCCCCATCCCCTTTCCGATCCCCCTTTTTCCCCCTAATAATTTATATAGATTTTTCTTTTTCCACCTATTTCCATTATTTTTAAATGTATTTCCATCCATTGTTTTATTTCTACCTTTTAGCCTATTTCGATCCCTTCCCTTCACCCCCCTTCACCCCACCCCCACTAGGGCTATCTGTACCTTGCTTGTCCTATTTTCTACCCTTAATTAGCACATTCCTTAGATAATATCACCATCTTCAACACCTCTTTGTCCTTTTGTCTATGAAATCTTTTGGCAATCTCCACCTATCACTGGCCCTCTATCCAGCCCTACCTGTCCCACTCCCCCACCCCCCCCTAAAACCAGCTTATATTTCATCTCTTTTCTATTTTTATTTAGTTCTGTTGAAGAGTCAAATGGACTCGAAACATTAACTGTATTCCTCGCCGCAGATGCTGCCAGACCTGCTGAGTTTTTCCAGGTATTTTTATTTTTGTTTTGGATTTCCAGCATCTGCAGTTTTTTGCCTTTTTCCTAACCTCTCTACTTTGTTTTCAATTCCATTCGCAATAAACTAACATTCTATGAGCTTTCCTAATTATTTTCCGTACCTGCATACTAACCTTTTGCGAATCATGCACTAGGACACCCAGATCTTTCTGCATCTCAGTGTTCTGCAATCTCTCGTCATTTAGGTAACCTGTTTTTTATTCTTCCTGCCAAAGTGGACAATTTCACTTCTTCTCAAATTATACCCCATTTGCCAGATCTTTGCCCACTCACTTAACCTATCTATATCCTTTTGTAGCCTCCTTATGTCCTCTTCACAGTTTACTTTCCTACCTATCTTTGTATCATCAGCAAATTTAGCAATCATACCTTCGGTCCTTTCATCCAAGTCATTTACATAACTTGTAAATATTTGAGGCCCCAGCATTGATCCCTGTGGCACACCAGTCATTGCATCTTACCAACCAGAAAAAGACACATTTATGCCCACAGATAAAGGCAAAATACTGCGGATGCTGGAAATCTGAAACAAAAACAAAAAATGCTGGAAAAACTCATCAGGTCTGACAGCATCCATGGAGAGAAAGACAGAGTTAACAGTTCAAGTCCGTATGACAGAGCCTGATGCCTAACAATGAGTAATGAGGTGACTTGAAATGGACTCGAAACATTAACTCTGCACAGATGCTGTCAGACCTGCTGAGTTTTTCCAGCATTTTTGTTTTTGCTTTACATATACATCCACCCTCTGTTTCCTATTAGCTGGCCAATCTTCATCCATGCTAATATGTTACCCCTTACACCATGAGCTTTTATTTTCCTCACTAACTTTTGATATGGTATCTTATCAAATGCCTCCTGGAAATCTAAATACAGTACATTCACTGGTTCCCCCTTATACACGGCTCAAATTATTTCTTCAAAAAACTCCAATAAATTGGCTAAACATGATTTCCCTTTCACAACACCATGTTGAGTCTGTCTGATTATCTTGATTTTTTCTAAGTACCCTGCTATAACGCCTTTAATAATAGCTTCTTACATTTTTCCTTTAACAGATGTTAAGCTAACTGATTTCTGTGTTCCTCCCTTTTTGAATAAAGGAGATACATTAGCTATTTTCCAATCTAATGGCACCTTCCCCAAATCCAGGGAATTTTGGAAAATTAAAACCAATGCATCTCACTAGCCACCTCTTTTAAGACCCTAGGATGAAAACTACCCGGACCCAGGGACTTGTCAACCCGCAGTTCCAACAATTTGCTAAGTACCACTTCCCTGGTGTTTGTAATTTTCTTGAGTTCCTCCCACGGGAAGGGACCATTTCCTGATTTACAGCTATTTTTGAGATGTTACTTGTATTCCCTGTAGTGAGGACTGATGCAAAATACCTGTTCAATTCATCCGCTACCACCTTATTTTCCATTATTAATTCCCCAAACTCACTTCCTATAGGACCAATGGTCACTTTGTTAACTCTTTTCTTTTTTTAAATACCTATAGAAACTCTTACCAACTGTTTTACATTTCTAGCTAGCTTTCTTTCATACCTTAATGTTTCCCTTCCTATTTATCTTATAATCATTCTTTGCTGTTTTTCATATTACCTTTGAGGTTTTGCTTCTTATTTTGGTGCCTAGCTCCTCATACTGACAATGCAGAACCTCTTTCCTTGTCCTTCCTATATCATCGGTACCTACATGGACCATGACTACTGGAGTGTCCCCATCCCACTGCAAGTTCCTCTCCAGCCCTGAGCAGATATCCCGAACCCTGGCACCGGACAGAAACACAGCCTTCTGGATTCTCGCTCTTTGCTGCAGAGAACAGTGTCAATCCCCCTCATGATACTGTCCCCTATTACCACTACATTCCTTTGTGTTCTCCCTGTTTGAACGGTTTCCTGTACCATGGTGTCATGGCCAGTCTGCTCAACTGCCTTACAGACTTTGCTTTTGTCCACACACATTGCAAACATCTCAAACTTGTTTGACAATTGCAAAGTCTGAGGCTCCTCCACTACTGTCTGCTTGGTCCCTTTACCTGCCTCACTCACGATCACAACCTCTTGTCCCCCACTGCTGGCCAAAACAGACGACCCTATTCTAAGATGTGTGATGATCTTCTGGAACAAAGTGTCCAGGTATTTCTTCCCCTCCCTGATGTTGTGTAGTGTTTGCAGGTAGCTTCCAGCTCAAGAATCTTGACCCAGAATTCTTCTGGCTACTTACATATTCTGCAAACATGTTTGTCCTGGATTGTCTTAGAGTCCAGAATCCTACATTCCACAGCTGCAAAACACCTGTGCTGCCATTGTTACTTACGTTATTTACTTAATTTAATTAATTACTTTCTTAATTAACTTAGAATCATTCCTATGCATACTACAATTCACTGTGTTTACTAAATGCTAGTACCACCTACAACTAAAAGTTATATGATTCTCAATTACACAGGTATATGTTTTAGTTATTTATTTTACTCATTTTATTTTGTTTATTTTATTTTAAAGTTTTAATTCCTTTTATTTATTGATCTACCTTACCTCCAGTGTCCTAAGCTAGTTATTAACATACTGTCCCTTACATCAAGCACTTACTGGCCAATCAACTTACTACTTTCTTGTGATGTGTTATGACTGGTCCCCAGGCGGGTCCCTTAATTTGTTAACTTCTCAAACGGGACCCCAATTTTGATATGCTCCTAGCTGAAGAGGAATGAGCTGGCTCCCCTTCTTTATTCTGCCCCTCAGCTGGTCACAACAGGGTTAATTTAAAAGGGATCCCTTCCCACCGTGGATACCTTTTCCCAGACTAAATGTCTTTTTTTTAGAAGGAGCCATTTAAAGCAGGCTTCCTGCGCCAAAGAAAGAGTAAGTTTATTAGTTACTAAAAACCCTAGAAAAATAATAAAATGCAACACACATACAAATAGATCAGAAATGAAAAGTTAAGAGTTGAAATGAAAGTTAAAAAAAGATATTGGAAACAGTCTTTGGTTTGTCCATAAGGTGTAGATGGTGAAACATTACGGCCGTTATGTCTGGTGATTTTGGTAGAGCTGATTATGGCAATTTAGCAGTTGTTTTGGAGACAGGTTTTGCAGGTTGGCTGAAGAAGCTGTCCGATTTTCTTTTTTACTTGGCTTTGTTGAGCCTTGCCTTCGCCTGCAACTGTAGGGGTGACTAGTTGGTCTTCTTGTGCTGTCACTCTCTCAGCACACTAGCACACAAGCACTGCTTTGCAGCCAGCTTTTTAATAACCCATTTTCCCTTTTGTGTTCCTGTGAGGGGAAAAAAAAACACACCTTGCGCCCAGAATCTGTCTTTTTTACCTCAGACCATTATATACATTCTGAGATATGAATCAACAGAAGATGGATTTTAGATGACTGCTGAGACATGGTAATCAGTTTTTTCTCTCTGCAATCACTAGAGATTAAAGTTTGTCTTTTTTTTATTTCCCTTTCAAGTGTCTCTGCTTGAAGAAGAACATGACACCTTTCCAAGTGTGACATTCCATGTGCTCTCAGGACAGGTCTGTCAGTGTAATCCACATTGGGATTGTCCAGAAAGTGGTCACTTTACATTATCAGCCATGTTTTGCTAAGTGCACTTGCTTGTATTTCTTTAAAAGCATACAAGTCTTCCTTAAAAAGTACAACATGCCCATAAGTAATTTCTGGCTTTAATCGGCTTTTCATGACAGATGTCACAGTTATTTTCTTCAGTCTGAGCGTGCACTGCTTTATGGGCTCTGTCTCTCTCTCACTGAACTCCATGCTGCTTTATGGGCTCTCTCGCACTCTCTGACTTCACACTGCTTTATGGGCTCTCTCTCTCTCTCTCCTTCTCCGAACTCCGTATTACTTTATGGGCTCTTTCTCTTTGAGCTCCATGCTGCTTTATGGGTTGTCTCTCTCTCTCTCTCTCTCTGAACTTCACACTGCTTTTTGGGCTCTCTCTCTCTCTCTCTCTAAACTCCATGTTGCTTTATGGACTCTCTCTTTTTCTCTGAACTCCGTGCTGCTTCATGATTCCTCTCTAAACTCAGCGCTGCTGTATGGGCTTTCTCTTTCTCTCTGTACTCCACTCAGCTTTATGGGCACTGTCTATGAACTCTGTGCTGCTTTATGGTCTCTCTCTCTCTCTCTGAACTCCATACAGCTTTATGGACTCTCTCTCTCTGCTGCTTTATGGTCTCTCTCTCTCTCTAAGTACTCGGCGCTGCTTTATGGTCTCTCTCTCTCCCTTTGAACTCCATGCTGCTTCATGGACTTTCTCTCTCTCTAAACTCAGCGCTGCTTTATGGGCTCTCTCTCTCTCTATGCTCCACGCAGCTTTATGGGCACTGTCTCTCTCTCTCTATGAACTCTGTGCTGCTTTATAGTCTCTCTCTCTCTCTCTCTCTCTGAACTCCACAACAGTTTTATGGTTTCTCTCTCTCTCTTTGCTGTTTTATGGGCTCTCTCTCTCTGTACTCCACACTGCTTTATGGTCTCCCTCTCCGCTCTCTATGAACTCCGCACTGCTTTATGGTCTCTCTCTCTCAACTCCACGTTGCTTTATGGGCTCTGTCTCTCTCTCTCTCTCTCTCTATGAATTCCATGCTGCTATATGGGCTCTCTCTCCCTCTCTCTCTCTCTGAACTCCATGCTGCTTTATGGGCTCTCTCCCTTTGTCTCTGAACTCCATGCTGCTTTACGGGTTTTCTCGCTCTCTCTCTGAACTTCATGCTGCTTTATCGTCTCTCTCTCTCTGAAGGCCATGCTGATTTATGGGCTCTCTCTCTCTCTCTCTCTGAACTCCATGCTACTTTATGGGCTCTCTCTCTCTCTGCACTCTGGTCTGTTTTATGGACTCTCTCTTTCTCTCTTTGTGAACTCCATGCTGCTTTATGGGCTCTCTCTTTCTCTCTGAATTCCACATTGCTTTTTGGCACTCTCTCTCTCTCTCTCTCTCTCTGTGAACTCCATGCAGTTTTATGGACTCTCTCTCTCTCCATCTCTCTGAAATCTGCGCTGCTTTAAGGGCTCTCTCTCTCTGTACTCCGCTCTGCTTTATAGGCTCTTTCACTCTCTCTCTCTGAACTCCACGCTGCTTTATGGGCTGTCTCTCTCTCTCTCTAAACTCTGCACTACTTTATGGACTCTCTTTCTCTCCCTGAACTCCATGCAGCTTTATTGGGTCTCTCTCTTTCTCTGAACACTGTTCTGTTTTATGGGCTCTCTCTCTATGAACTCTGCGCTACTTTATGGACTCTCTTTCTCTCTCTGAACTCCATGCTGCTTTATGGGCTATCACTCCCTCTCTCTCTCTCTGAACTCCATGCTATTTTATGAACTCTCGTTCTCTTTCTGAACTCCATACTGCTTTATGGGCTCTCTCTCTCTGAACTCCCACTGCTTTATGGGCTCTCTCTCTTTTCCTGCTTTCTGTATCCCTCCTTTCTTGAATAGAAGAGTTAAAATCAAAATTTCCCAATTTGATGGGACCTTTCCAGAATCCAAAAAACTTTGGAAAATTATAACCAAAGCATCTACTGTCTTAGCAGACACTTCTTTTAAGACCCTAGGATGCAGGCCATCAGGTCCTTGGACTTGTCAGTCTTTAGTTCTAATGGTTTTCTAAGTACCTTTTCCCTGATGAGTGTAATTGCTTTAAGTTCCTCCCTCCCTTTCACCTCTTTATATACAAGTATTTCTTGGAAGCTAATTTTGTAGTCTAACGTGATGACAGACACAAAATATCAGTTCAAAGCTTCCACCGTTTCCTTATTCCCAATATTAATTCCCCAGACTCACTCTCTTTAGTTACTCTTTTCCTTTTTAAATACTTACTATCTGTTTTTATATTTCTAGCTAGCTTCCTGTCATACTCTAAGTTCTACCTCCTTATTTTTATCTAGTCATTCTTTGCTTTTTGTTAAATTCTGCTCAATCTTCTATCCTACCATTAATCATAGCAGAATTGTATGTTTTTTCTTTCAATTTTATACTATCCTAATCTTCCACAGCTAGCCACAGATGGTGCCTGCTTCTCCTAAGAGTCTTTATTTCTTACTGGAATGTATACTTGCTGAGTGTTATGAAATCCCTCCTTTTATATATTAAAACAACAGATTTTCTGGAGAGTCTCAACAAGTACATAGCTGAGAATAAGTATAGCTGACTTATTCCAGTCTAATATTTTGCCAGTTCTTCAATGTCGCTGGATCGAAATCCTGGAACTCCCTTTTTAACAACACTGTGGGTGTGCCTACAGCACACGGACTACATTGGTTCAAGAAGGTGGCTCACGACCGCCTTCTTAATGGCAATTGGGGATGGGCAATAAATGCTGGTCTTGGCATGTATGCCTTTTTAGATACATAGAGGTTTACAGCACAGAAAAAGGACCTTCGGCCCATTGAGTCTGCGCCAGTCAAACAAGTACCTAACTATTCTAATCCCATTTTCCAGCACTAGGCCCACAGTCTTGTATGCCATGGCATCACGAGTGCACATCCAAATACTTCTTAAATGTTATGTGGGCTTTTGCCTCTACCACCCTTTCAGGCAGTGAGTTCCAGATTGCCACCATCTTCTGGGTGAAAAAATTCTTCCTCACATCCCCTCTAAACCTACTGCCTCTTATCTTAACTCTATACCCCCTGGTTATTGATCCCTCCACCAAGGGGAAATGTTCCTTCCTATCTATCCTATCCATGCCCCTCATAATTTTATACACCTCAATCATGTCCCCCCCTCAATCTTCTCTGCTCCAGGGAAAATAACCCCAGTCTATCTAATCTCTCCTCATAACTAAAACCCTCTAGCCCAGGCAACTTCCTGGTAAATCTCTTCTGCACTGTCTCTAGTGCAATCACATCCTTCTTATAATGCGGATTCCAGAACTGCACACAATACTCTAGCTGTGGCCTAACCAGTGTTTTACACAGTTTCAGCATATCCTGGGAATGAATAAAAAAGACACAAGCGATTTGGACCAACCAATTATGCAAATTACACTAGGAAGCATCATAGGTATAATTACAACAAGAAGGAACAGATATTTAGATGAGAGAAAAGCAAAATACTGCAGGTGCTGGAAATCTGAAACAAAAATAAAAATAAAAATAGTTGGAAAAACTCAGCAGGATAATTATTGGATAAGACAAATGGACATCAAGTTTATATGAGGATAAAAACAAACATATTATGGGCAAACTGATTAAGAGAAAGCAAACTTGGGCCATTAATTTCTAAGATACTTTGCATTCATTATTTTAAATGTTTTGAGTCTGGGACTGTAGAAAGATCATGTTCAGCAAAGGGATTTACAACCTCAGCCACAAAATTATTTGGTTCAGTAATTTATTAATGCAAAAAATCCAATTTAAAATTATACCCACAGTGCTGTTAGGGAGGAAGTTCCAGGACTTTAACCCAGTGGAAGTGAAGGAACGGCAATATATTTCCAAGTCAGGATGGCGAGTGGCTTGGAGGGGAACTTGCAGGTGGTGGTGTTCCTATGCATCTGTTGTCATTGTCCTTCTAGGCGGTAGAGGTTGTAGGTTTGGAAGGTGCTGTTGAAGGACTCTTAATGAGTTACTGCAGGGCATTTAGTAGATGGTACACACTGTTGCCACTTTGCACTGGTGGTGGAGGGAGTGAAAATTTAGGGTGGCGAATGGGGTGCCAATCAAGTGGTCTGCTTTGTTCTGGATGGTATCAAGCTTTTTGAGAGTTGTTGGAACTGCACTCATCCAGGCAAGTGGAGAGTATTTCATCACACTCTTGACTTGTGGCTGGTGGACAGGCTTTGTGAAATCAGGCGGTGAGATACTTGCCGAAGAATCCCTAGCCTCTGACCTGCTCTTGTATTTATATGTCTGCTCCAATTCAGTTCCCAGTCAATCCAAGAATGTTGATAGTGGGGGTTCAGTGATGGTAATGCCATTGTTTGCCAAGGGGATATGGTTAGATTCTCTCTTGTTAGAGATGGTCATTGCCTGGCACCTGTGTGGCTCAAATGTTGCTTGCCACTTATCAGCCCAAGCCTGAATGTTGTCCAGGTCTTGCTGCATATGAACGCAGACTGCTTTTGTATTTGAGGAATCACAAATGGTGCTGAACATAGTACAATCAGTGAACATCCCCACCTCTGACCTTATGATAGAAGGTAGGTCATTGATGAAGCAGCTGAAGATGGTTGGGCCAAGGACACTACCCTGAGAAACTCCTGCAGTGATGCCTGGCCCTGAGATGATCGACTTCCAGCTACAACAACTATCTTCCTTTGTGCTAGGTATGGCTCCAAACAGTGGAGAGTTTTCTCCCAATTCCCATTGACTTCAGTTTTGCTAGGGCTCCTTGATGCCACACTCAGTCAAATGCGGCCTTGATATCAAGGGCAGTCACTCTCACCTCACTCCAGGAGTTCAGGTCTTTTTGTCCTCGTTTGGACCGAGGCTGTGATGAGGTCAAGAGCTGAGTGGTCCTGGCAGAACCCAAACTGGGTGTCCGTGAGCAGGTTATTGCTGAGTAAGTACTGCTTGATAGCACCGTTGATGACCCTTTCCATTATTTTGCTGATGATCAAGAGCAGACTGATGGGATGGTAATTAGCCTGGATTTATCCTGCTTTTAGTGGATGGGCAATTTTCTACATTGCCAGGTAGCTGTCCGTGTTGTAGCTGTACTGCAATAGCTTGGCTAAGTGCGTGGCAAGTTCTGGAGTACAAGTCTTCAGTATTATTGCCGGAATATTGTCAGGGCCAATAGTCTTTGCAATATCCAGTGCCTTCAGCCATTTCTTGATATCACGTGGAGTGAATTGAATTGAATTGTCTGAAGACTGGCATCTGTGATGCTGGGGTCCTCCGGAGGAGGCCAAGATGGATCATCCACTCGGCACTTCTGACTGAAGATTGTTGCAAATGCTTCAGCCTTATCTTTTGCACTGATGTGCTGGGATCCTCCATCATTGAGGATGGGGCTATTTGTGGAGCCTCCTCTTCCAGTTAGTTGTTTAATTATCCATCACCATTCACGACTGGACATGGCAGAACTGCAGAGCTTAGCTCTGGTCTGTTGATGTGGAATCACTTAGCCCCTTCTATCGCATGCTGCTTATGCTGTTTGGCATGCAAGTAGTCCTTTGTTGTAGCTTCATCAGGTTGAAACCTCATCTTAAGGTATGCCTGGGGCTGCTCCTGGCATGCCCCCCTGCACTCTTCATTGAACCAGGGTTGATCCCCTGGCTTGATGGTAATATAGAGTGAGGGATATGCCAGGCCATGAGGTTACAGATTGTGGTTGAATACAATCTTGCTGCTGCTAATGGATGTCTAGTTTTGAGTTGGTAGATCTGTTTGATATCTATCCCATTTAACACAGTGGTAGTGCCACACAACACAATGGAGGGTATCCTCAATGTGAGGATGGGACTTTGTCTCCTCCAAATACTGTCATGGACAGATGCATCTACACATGTAGATTGGTGAGGAAAAGTTCAAAAATGTTTTTCCCTCTTGTTGGTTCATTCACCACTTGCCGCATACTTGTCTGTTGTCTTCTGTCATTATTCCCTCCACAAATTTTTCTTTAAAGGGGATACATTTATACTGCTCATTGGAGCGATGTATATAGTGATCCCTGTATCTTTCAAACCACACCTCCACATATGTATATTTAATCACTAGGGAAGCTTGGGTCCAGCTATCAGAATTCACTCCGTGCCAGAAGTAGAGGGCGGCTAATATTAGTGAAATGCATCCAGATTTAAGAAGTTCTTGTCAAATTGGAACTTTAAATCAAGTATTTGCAAATTCCGATTTCGTGGCATAATAATCTTTTACCTGTAGTTGAACCCGTCGTGCTCACTAACTATGAGGGACTGATTGCTTGCTCCGAGTGCTATATTTATCAATCCTCCTGGCCATAAAAGGTCGGGACTCTGGCTTTGACATTCCACTGACGGGAGACATTATTTTTGTACAACCCTGGAGCCGAGTCTGCAGCCTTCTACCTCCCATCGCTTTCCTTGATTCATCATCCTGAGCCTTTATCGCCAGCATTTACACCAAAACTCCAACAATTATTTGACATTTGGTAAGCGCGCTTGGTTCTGAATCCGTTGAGCAGGAGTTTGTGATTTGAATGCTAGTTTTATTTGTTTAAAGTGTACGGCCCCGCCAGCGGCTGGCTGGTGCAGTTCTAAATGTACTTTCAACATGTAGCTAGCTCACCGGGCGAACTCCGTCAGAAACACTGGTTACTAATCGGTGTTTGGAGTAGGGTTTGGGTACACGTTTAGAAATGGGAATGAACTAAGATTTTTTTTTCAAATGAAGGGAATTCGACTGGGTATAAATTTTGTAAGAATATTTTTCATGACGGTTTTGAAATAGAGAAGCAAATACAGAAGAAAGGAAAGTTGGGTGAAAGACAAAATATTATGTTTTTCAGCAAAATTGTGTTATTGTAAACGTCAGTTCGCCCTGTCATTCCCATGGGGATTAGTTCAAACCATTAAGGGTAATTCGAATTCATTCGAATAGATCCCATTGTATTTTCATACAAAGCGTTACATATATACTAAAGCAACACTTCCAAATATGCAGCAGATTTTTCGACGTTCG
Organism: Carcharodon carcharias; assembly: GCF_017639515.1. Classification (NCBI taxonomy): domain Eukaryota; kingdom Metazoa; phylum Chordata; class Chondrichthyes; order Lamniformes; family Lamnidae; genus Carcharodon; species Carcharodon carcharias. Next base: position 123,384,823 of record NC_054472.1, on the reverse strand, counting down.
CATTTCCTATAATTAATAATTATAATTGATGCATAAAGCAAATGCATTGTTGCATTCTGTTGGCCACTGAAAAAATCTTTGAAACCTTAGCTGCGGCGTTTTAAATGTTACTTGCTTCGGCCATTCAAGGGTCAGACCAGAAAAGGGCAGAAAACAAACCGGGGCTGGCAGGCAGAGAATGCTAGTCCCTATATTTTACAACGAGCGCACTCCTCTATCAGCAACACGCTCGCAGCCATCCCGCATTCATTAATGTTGTTTTGTCAGCTTTTGAAATTAATAGAGAAAACTGTTGTACTTCGTGCCTGAATGTTTCTCGATTTGTCTATGAACAGATTTGGAGAATTGGTCCAGCTGACTGGGAACAGTTTGGATTTTACGTGCCCAGCATGTCCTCGGTATCTTTACCTTTCTACCAGAAACACCATCGGCACTATGACCGCGGTTATCGCAACACCCTGTTGTCGTCCACTATGCAAGAGTACCGCCAAGAGGAAAAGCGCAGTACTGCATCTCACTCCCACAAGTAAGACACAAGTTCGGGTCACACACACGCACACACTCTGCCCGGGGCCGCAAGACCGGCACGACACGGGGACCCAGATTTCACAAAAGGCTCTCCACAGATGGAAGGCTGATAACATTGCATTTTAAAGTATTTTATATCAATGCATCCCGTATTTAATAAAAAAAAGCTGAATCTTTGTAAATTCATGATGTGTTTGGATCTAGATTTCAGGGAATTATTAGCCTGTTAGATTTTCATTATCACATTACTTAATGATTAATCCTGCAGTTCAATCTAAATTAAAAAGCTCAGAAAACCGTGGAGTAATGTGCAAAACTTTTATTGCTGACCTTAGGTGAACTTTTATAATGGATTGACTATATTTAGTCGACTGTCCTTTGGAAAGCAGACACTTGAGGCTATGATCTGTTCATTAAAAAGGGTCCGGTAGCCTTGACAATCTCTTCTAATTACCCTGTCTGACGTTGCGAAGTGTTACTTTCTTGTCCTGCCGATATGCATGTTGCTTGTGTCCTTATATTCCACTCAACTCCATTGGATAGATAGGCTACTTTGAATTAGCGTTGTGATTTTAAAAAAAATGCTGGCAATCTGAACGGAAAATGGAAAGTGTTTGAAAATGCAAGCTAACCGTTTGAGCGGAACGATTCTCCAGGAATTGAGTTCTGGTGAACGACCCTATCCAAAAAAGGTAACGCTATTTTTAAATAGTGTGGGACAACCCCCACTGTACACTTGCAGCATTTTTTGTTTTGAATTGATGTTGTTACTCTTATTTTATACGGATCTCTAATCGTCCGGTGGGGAGGATTTTAAGTTGAAATCATGTTATGCAGCTCCCAAATGCGCCAGCCTCAAGAAAAGAATGTGCAGTGAAGGTACCTTAAGGCCACTCAACCCATGATCACCAGACATAATCTCTAGTCTAAAAGTATAAAAACAAAAAACTGCGGATGCTGGAAATCCAAAACAAAAACAGAATTACATGGAAAAACTCAGCAGGTCTGGCAGATCGGCGGAGAAGAACAAAGTTGACGTTTCGAGTCCTCATGACCCTACAACAGAACTGAGTAAAAATAGGAGAGGGGTGAAATATAAGCTGGTTTAAGGTGGGGTGGGGGGAGAGAAGTGTGGTGGGTGGGGGGTGGGGTGGTTGTAGGGACAAGCAAGCAGTGATAGGAGCAGATAATCAAAAAATGTCACAGACAAAAGAACAAAGAGGTTTTGAAGGTGGTGATATTATCTAAAAGAATGTGCTAATTAAGAATGAATGGCAGACACGCAAGGTACAGTGCTAGTCAGGGCTTGGCCTAAATAGCCAAGTGGTTATGGTACTGGGTTTGTAACCCCAAGATCAAGAGTTCAAATCTCACAATGGCAAACTATGAAACAATGTAACTTCATCTGAAACAGGTTTGTACTTGAAAGAGAAAGAGTTACAGCTCTAGTGGGGGCTTGGCCTAAATAGCCAGTTGGTTATGGTACTGGGTTTGTAATCCCAAGATTAAGAGTTCAAATCTCACAATGGCAAACTATGAAACAATGTAACTTCATCTGAATAGAAACAGATGGAAACAGGTTTGTACTCAAAAGAGTACCTTAGCTTGGCCTAAATAGCCAAGTGGTTATGGTACTGGGTTTATAACCCCAAGATCAAGAGTTCAAATCTCACAATGGCAAACAATGTAACTTCATCTGAAACAGATGGAAACGGGTTTGTACTCGAAAGAGTTACAAAAAAGAAAATGGCTTGGCCTAAATAGCCAAGTGGTTATGGTACTGGGTTTGTAATCCCAAGATCAAAAGTTCAAATCTCACAATGGCAAACAATGTAACTTCATCTGAACAGATGGAAACATGCTTGTACTCAAAAGAGTTACAATCGCAGCAGAGACCACTATCAAGAGTTCAAATCTCACAATGGCAAACTATGAAACAATGTAACTTCATCTGAAACAGATGGAAACAGGTTTACTCAAAAGAGTATCAAGAGTTCAAATCTCACAATGGCAAAACTATGAAACAATGTAACTTCATCTGAAACAGATGGAAACGGGTTTGTACTCGAAAGAGTTACAAAAAAGAAAATGGCTTGGCCTAAATAGCCAAGTGGTTATGGTACTGGGTTTGTAACCCCAAAATCGAGAGTTCAAATCTCACAATGGCAAACTATGAAACAATGTAACTTCATCTGAAACAGATGGAAACGGGTTTGTACTCGAAAGAGTTACAAACTGAACTTTTTATTTAAAAGATTATCATTTAAAAGATTATCAAGAGTTCAAATCTCACAATGGCAAAACTATCAAGAGTTCACTGCCCTCTTGCATGAGAGCTGATTGGTTGGTTTCCTTTAAACTTTGTTCTTGGTTTTACAGCTGACCCGAATTAGGGGCTGTGCCTGATTTATCCCAATTTTGTTGATTTGGTTTTCATTTAAAAGATTATCAAGAGTTCAAATCTCACAATGGCTTGGCCTAAATAGCCAAGTGGTTATGGTAAAAACAAAAAAACTGCGGATGCTGGAAATCCAAAACAAAAACAGAATTACCTGGAAAAACTCAGCAGGTCCGGCAGCATTGGCGGAGAAGAAAAGAGTTGACGTTTCGAGTCCTCATGACCCTTCGACAGAACTTGCGTTCGAGTCCAAGAAAGAGTTGAAATATAAGCTGGTTTAAGGTGTGTGTGTGGGGGGCGGAGAGATAGAGAGACAAAGAGGTGGAGGGGGGTGGTGGGGGTGTGTGGTTGTTGGGACAAACAAGCAGTGATAGAAGCAGATCATCAAAAGATGTCAACGACAATAGAACACATAGGTGTTAAAATTAAAGTTGGTGACATTATCTAAACGAATGTGCTAATTAAGAATGGATGGTAGGGTACTCAAGGTATAGCTCTAGTGGGTTTTTTTTATATATATATAATGGAAATAGGTGGGAAAAGGAAAATCTTTATAATTTATTGGAAAAAAAAGGGAAGGGGGAAACAGAAAGGGGGTGGGGATGGGGGAGGGAGCTTACGACCTAAAGTTGTTGAATTCAATATTCAGTCCAGAAGGCTGTAAAGTCCCTAGTCGGAAGATGAGGTGTTGTTCCTCCAGTTTGCGTTGGGCTTCACTGGAACAATGCAGCAAGCCAAGGGCAGACATGTGGGCAAGAGAGCAGGGTGGAGTGTTGAAATGGCAAGCGACAGGGAGGTTTGGGTCATTCTTGCGGACAGACCGCAGGTGTTCTGCAAAGCGGTCGCCCAGTTTACGTTTGGTCTCTCCAATGTAGAGGAGACCACATTGGGAGCAACGGATGCAGTAGACTAAGTTGGGGGAAATGCAAGTGAAATGCTGCTTCACTTGAAAGGAGTGTTTGGGTCCTTGGACGGTGAGGAGAGAGGAAGTGAAGGGGCAGGTATTGCATTTTTTGCGTGGGCATGGGGTGGCGCCATAGGAGGGGGTTGAGGAGTAGGGGGTGATGGAGGAGTGGACCAGGGTGTCCCGGAGGGAGCGATCCCTACGGAATGCCGATAAGGGGGGTGAAGGGAAGATGTGTTTGGTGGTGGCATCATGCTGGAGTTGGCGGAAATGGCGGAGGATGATCCTTTGAATGCGGAGGCTGATGGGGTGATAAGTGAGGACAAGGGGGACCCTATCATGTTTCTGGGAGGGAGGAGAAGGCGTGAGGGCGGATGCGCGGGAGATGGGCCGGACACGGTTGAGGGCCCTGTCAACGACCGTGGGTGGAAAACCTCGGTTAAGGAAGAAGGAGGACATGTCAGAGGAACTGTTTTTGAATGTAGCATCATCGGAACAGATGCGACGGAGGCGAAGGAATTGAGAGAATGGGATGGAGTCCTTACAGGAAGCAGGGTGTGAGGAGCTGTAGTCGAGATAGCTGTGGGAGTCGGTGGGTTTGTAATGGATATTGGTGGACAGTCTATCACCAGAGATTGAGACAGAGAGGTCAAGGAAGGGAAGGGAAGTGTCAGAGATGGACCACGTGAAAATGATGGAGGGGTGGAGATTGGAAGCAAAATTAATAAATTTTTCCAAGTCCTGACGAGAGCATGAAGCGGCACCGAAGTAATCATCGATGTACCGGAGAAAGAGTTGTGGAAGGGGGCCGGAGTAGGACTGCAACAAGGAATGTTCCACATACCCCATAAAGAGACAGGCATAGCTGGGGCCCATGCGGGTACCCATAGCCACACCTTTTATTTGGAGGAAGTGAGAGGAGTTGAAGGAGAAATTGTTCAGTGTGAGAACAAGTTCAGCCAGACGGAGGAGAGTAGTGGTGGATGGGGATTGTTCGGGCCTCTGTTCGAGGAAAAAGCTAAGGGCCCTCAGACCATCCTGGTGGGGGATGGCGGTGTAGAGGGATTGGACGTCCATGGTGAAGAGTAAGCGGTTGGGGCCAGGGAACTGGAAATTGTTGATGTGACGTAAGGTGTCAGAGGAATCACGGATGTAGGTGTGAAGGGACTGGACAAGGGGAGAGAGAAGGGAGTCAAGATAACGAGAAATGAGTTCTGTGGGGCAGGAGCAAGCTGAGACGATCGGTCTACCGGGGCAGTTCTGTTTGTGGATTTTGGGTAGGAGATAGAAGCGGGCCGTCCGAGGTTGGGCGACTATCAGGTTGGAAGCTGTGGGAGGGAGATCCCCAGAGGAGATGAGGTCAGTGACAGTCCTGGAAACAATGGCTTGATGTTCAGTGGTGGGGTCATGGTCCAGGGAGAGGTAGGAGAAAGTGTCTGCGAGTTGACGCTCAGCCTCCGCGAGGTAGAGGTCAATGCGCCAGACAACAACAGCACCACCCTTGTCAGCGGGTTTCATTCTCTCAGGTCCAACCCTGACATTGTCATCAAACCCGCTGACAAGGGTGGTGCTGTTGTTGTCTGGCGCATTGACCTCTACCTCGCGGAGGCTGAGCGTCAACTCGCAGACACTTTCTCCTACCTCTCCCTGGACCATGACCCCACCACTGAACATCAAGCCATTGTTTCCAGCACTGTCACTGACCTCATCTCCTCTGGGGATCTCCCTCCCACAGCTTCCAACCTGATAGTCGCCCAACCTCGGACGGCCCGCTTCTATCTCCTACCCAAAATCCACAAACAGAACTGCCCCGGTAGACCGATCGTCTCAGCTTGCTCCTGCCCCACAGAACTCATTTCTCGTTATCTTGACTCCCTTCCCTCTCCCCTTGTCCAGTCCCTTCCCACCTACATCCGTGATTCCTCTGACACCTTACGTCACATCAACAATTTCCAGTTCCCTGGCCCCAACCGCTTACTCTTCACCATGGACGTCCAATCCCTCTACACCTCCATCCCCCACCAGGATAGTCTGAGGGCCCTTAGCTTTTTCCTCGAACAGAGGCCCGAACAATCCCCATCCACCACTACTCTCCTCCGTCTGGTTGAACTTGTTCTCACACTGAACAATTTCTCCTTCAACTCCTCTCACTTCCTCCAAATAAAAGGTGTGGCTATGGGTACCCGCATGGGCCCCAGCTATGCCTGTCTCTTTATGGGGTATGTGGAACATTCCTTGTTGCAGTCCTACTCCGGCCCCCTTCCACAACTCTTTCTCCAGTACATCGATGATTACTTCGGTGCCGCTTCATGCTCTCGTCAGGACTTGGAAAAATTTATTAATTTTGCTTCCAATCTCCACCCCTCCATCATTTTCACGTGGTCCATCTCTGACACTTCCCTTCCCTTCCTTGACCTCTCTGTCTCAATCTCTGGTGATAGACTGTCCACCAATATCCATTACAAACCCACCGACTCCCACAGCTATCTCGACTACAGCTCCTCACACCCTGCTTCCTGTAAGGACTCCATCCCATTCTCTCAATTCCTTCGCCTCCGTCGCATCTGTTCCGATGATGCTACATTCAAAAACAGTTCCTCTGACATGTCCTCCTTCTTCCTTAACCGAGGTTTTCCACCCACGGTCGTTGACAGGGCCCTCAACCGTGTCCGGCCCATCTCCCGCGCATCTGCCCTCATGCCTTCTCCTCCCTCCCAGAAACATGATAGGGTCCCCCTTGTCCTCACTTATCACCCCACCAGCCTCCGCATTCAAAGGATCATCCTCCGCCATTTCCGCCAACTCCAGCATGATGCCACCACCAAACACATCTTCCCTTCACCCCCCTTATCGGCATTCCGTAGGGATCGCTCCCTCCGGGACACCCTGGTCCACTCCTCCATCACCCCCTACTCCTCAACCCCCTCCTATGGCACCACCCCATGCCCACGCAAAAAATGCAATACCTGCCCCTTCACTTCCTCTCTCCTCACCGTCCAAGGACCCAAACACTCCTTTCAAGTGAAGCAGCATTTCACTTGCATTTCCCCCAACTTAGTCTACTGCATCCGTTCTCCCAATGTGGTCTCCTCTACATTGGAGAGACCAAACGTAAACTGGGCGACCGCTTTGCAGAACACCTGCGGTCTGTCCGCAAGAATGACCCAAACCTCCCTGTCGCTTGCCATTTCAACACTCCACCCTGCTCTCTTGCCCACATGTCTGTCCTTGGCTTGCTGCATTGTTCCAGTGAAGCCCAACGCAAACTGGAGGAACAACACCTCATCTTCCGACTAGGGACTTTACAGCCTTCTGGACTGAATGTTGAATTCAACAACTTTAGGTCGTAAGCTCCCTCCCCCATCCCCACCCCCTTTCTGTTTCCCCCTTCCCTTTTTTTTTCCAATAAATTATAAAGATTTTCCTTTTCCCACCTATTTCCATTACATATATATAAAAAAAAAACCCACTAGAGCTATACCTTGAGTGCCCTACCATCCATTCTTAATTAGCACATTCGTTTAGATAATGTCACCAACTTTAATTTTAACACCTATGTGTTCTATTGTATTATTGTCGTTGACATCTTTTGATGATCTGCTTCTATCACTGCTTGTTTGTCCCTACAACCACACACCCCCACACCCCCCCCACCTCTTTGTCTCTCTATCTCTCCGCCCCCCACACACACACCTTAAACCAGCTTATATTTCAACTCTTTCTTGGACTCGAACGCAAGTTCTGTCGAAGGGTCATGAGGACTCGAAACGTCAACTCTTTTCTTCTCCGCCGATGCTGCCAGACCTGCTGAGTTTTTCCAGGTAATTCTGTTTTTGTTCAAGTGGTTATGGTACTGGGTTTGTAACCCCAAGATCAATAATTCAAATCTCACAATGGCAAACTATGATACAGATCAAGTGGGGGCTTGGCCTAAATAGCCAAGTGTTTATGGTACTGGGCTTGTAACCCCAAGATCAAGAGTTCAAATCTCACAATGGCAAACTATGAAACAATGTAACTTCATCTGAATAGGAACAGATGGAAACATGTTTGTACTCAAAAGAGTTACAGCTCTAGTGGGGGTGGGGTGAAATAAGACGAACAGGGCATAAAAGGTATAGATTTAAAAATAATGGAAATAGGTGGGAAAAGAAAAATCTATATAAATTATTGGAAAAAACAAAAGGGAGGGGGAAGAAATGGAAAGGGGGTGGGGATAGAGGAGGTAGTTCAAGATCTAAAGTTGTTGAATTCAATATTCAGTCCGGAAGGCTGTAAAGTGCCTAGTCAGAAGATGAGGTGCTGTTCCTTCAGTTTGCGTTGAGCTTCACTGGAAAAATGCAGCAAGCCAAGGACAGACATGTGGGCAAGAGAGCAGGGTGGAGTGTTAAAATGGCAAGCGACAGGGAGGTTTGGGTCGCTCTTGCGGATAGACCGCAGGTGTTCTGCAAAGCGGTCACCCAGTTTGCGTTTGGTCTCTCCAATGTAGAAGAGACCGCATTGGAATCAACGAATGCAGTAGACTAAGTTGGGGGAAATGCAAGTGAAATGCTGCTTCACTTGAAAGGAGTGGTTGGGCCCTTCGGTGAGGAGAGAGGAAGTGAAGGGGCAGGTGTTGCATCTTTTGCATATGCATGGGGAGGTGCCGTAGGTGGGGGTTGAGGAGGAGGGGGTGATGGAGGAGTGGACCAGGGTGTCCCAGAAGGAACGATCCCTACAGAATGCCGCCAGGAGGGGTGAAGGGAAGATGTGTTTGGTGGTGGCATCATGCTGGAGTTGGCGGAAATGGCGGAGCATGATCCTTTGAATGCAGAGGCTGGTGGGGTGATAAGTGAGGACAAGGGGGACCCTATTATGTTTCTGGGAGGGAGGAGAAGGCGTGAGGGCGGATGTGCGGGCGATGGGCTGGACACAGTTGAGGGCCCTGTCAACGACCATGGGTGCAAAACCTCAGTTAAGGAAGAAGGAGGACATGTCAGAGGAACTGTTTTTGAAGGTAGCATCATCAGAACAGATGCAACGGAGGCGAAGGAACTGAGAGAATGGGATGGAGTCCTTTACAGAAAAAGGGTGTGAGGAGCTGTAGTCGAGGTAGCTGCGGGAGTCGGTAGGCTTGCAATAGATATTGGTGGACAGTCTATCGACAGAAATTGAGATGGAGAGGTCAAGGAAGGGAAGGGAAGTGTCAGAGATGGACCACGTGAAAATGATGGAGGGGTGGAGATTGGAAGCAAAATTATTAAATTTTTTATTCCAGATTGGTACCTGGTAAAATTTATTAATTTTGCTTCCAATCTCCATCCCTCCATCATTTTCACATGGTCTATCTCTGATATTTCCCTTCCCTTCCTTGACCTCTCTGTCTCAATTTCTGGTGATAGACTGTCCACCAATATCCATTACAAGCCTACCGACTCCCACAGCTACCTCGACTACAGCTCTTCACACCCTGCTTCCTGTAAGGACTCCATCCCATTCTCTCAGTTCCTTCGCCTCCGTCGCATCTGTTCTGATGATGCTAACTTCAAAAACAGTTCCTCTGACCTGTCCTCCTTCTTCCTTAACTGAAGTTTTCCTCCCATGGTCGTTGACAGGGCCCTCAACTGTGTCCGGCCCATCTCCCGCACATCCACCCTCATGCCGTCTCCTCCCTCCCAGAACCATGATTGGGTCCCCCTTGTCCTCACTTATCACCCCACCAGCCTCCGCCTTCAAAAGATCATCCTCCGCCATTTCCGCCAACTCCAGCATGATGCCACCACCAAACACATCTTCCCTTCACCCCCCCGGCAGCATTCTGTAGGGATCATTTCCTCCGGGACACCCTGGTTCACTCCTCCATCACCCCCTACTCCTTAACCCCCACCTACGGCACCATCCCATGCATATGCAAAAGATGCAACACCTGTCCCTTTACTTACTCTCTCCTCACCGTCCAAGGGCCCAAACACTCCTTTCAAGTGAAGCAGCATTTCACTTGCCTCTCCGCCAACTTAGTCTATTGCGTTCGTTGCTCCCAATGCGGTCTCCTCTACATTGGAGAGACCAAATGCAAACTGGGTGACCGCTTTGCAGAACACCTGTGGTCTGTCCGCAAGAGCGACCCAAACCTCCCTGTCGCTTGCCATTTTAACATTCCACCCTGCTCTCTTGCCCACATGTCTGTCCTTGGCTTGCTGCATTGTTCCAGTGAAGCTCAACGCAAACTGGAGGAACAGCACCTCTTCTTCTGACTAGGCACTTTACAGCCATCCGGACTGAATATTGAATTCAACAACGTTAGATCTTGAACTCCCTCCTCCATCCCCTCTTTTTTTTTTTCCAATAATTTATATAGATTTTTCTTTTCCCACCTATTTCCATTATTTTAAATCTATACCTTTTATGCCCTGTTAGTATGATTTCACCCCACCCCCACTAGAGCTGTACCTTGCGTGTCCGCCGTCCATTCTTAATTAGCACATTCTTTTAGATAATATCACCACCTTCAACAGCTCTTTGTTCTTTTGTCTATGACATCTTTTGATTATCTGCTCCTAACACTGCTTGCTTGTCCCTACAACCACCCCTCCCTCACTTCTCTCCCCCCACCCCCCCACCTTAAACCAGCTTATATTTCACCCCTCTCCTATTTTTACTCAGTTCTGTTGAAGGGTCATGAGGACTCGAAATGTTAACTTTGTTCTTCTCCGCCGATGCTGCCAGACCTGCTGAGTTTTTCCAGGTAATTCTGTCTTTGTTTATAATCTCTATTCTGCTTGGTTGACTGCCAGCGGGACAAGAAAAAAAACGCATGTAAACTGGCTCAAATCAGCAAGAAGGTGGATCACTCTACCACCCCCGCCCCCAACACACACACAATAAACGTACGGGCAAAGAACCTTTAGTGCATCTGTCAAACAGAACAAGTGATGGCTTCACAAATTGCATTTGGAACAAGGAAAGCATCAGGCTTACCCTAAGAGGGAATTCCGTTAAACATGCATGTAAGTGAATGCAGGGAGTGTGGTAAATAAGATGGTTGTGCTGCAGACACAGATAGACATGTGGGATTCCTGGATACAAGGTTTTCTGAAATACAGGGAAGGGGCGAAAGGTCGGAGGGGTGGCAGTATTGATGAAGGAGACAATTACACTGCTGGAGAGGCAGGATGCAGTAGACGAGTCAAGGACAGAATCCATTTAGTTAGGAACATTAGAGTACCATTACATTACAAGTGGTATTCTGGGAAAGAAATAGAGGAATATGTTTTCAAAGATATTTCAGAGAAGTGCAAGAACTGTTGAGTAGTTATGGAGCCTTAATTATCCAAAAAATAGTACAGATTGGGATAGTAATAATGCAAAGGGCAGAGAGGCGAAAGAGTTTCTGAAGTGTGTTCAGGAGAATTTTCTTGGTCAGTATGTTTCTAGCCTAGCAAGGAAGGAGGCATTTCTGAATCTGGTTCTGGGGAATAAGTTGTGCCAAGTGGATCAAGTGCCAGTAGGACACTTTAGTTTAGGGGACAATGATCATAATGTCATAAGGCTTTGGTTAACGATGGAAAACAACAAGGAGCAATCCAGAGTAAATACAATAAATTGGAGGAAGGCCAATTTCACTTAGATCAGAATGGATCCGGCCCAGGTAAGTTGGAATCAAAGATTGGTGGGAAAAAATGTAGTGGAACAATCAGCTTCCTTTAAAGAAGAGATAGTTTGGTAAAGTTGAGGTACATTTCCATGGAAGGGAAAGGTATGACAAACAAAAGCAGGTCTCCCTGGATGATTAATGTGATAGAGAGCAGAAAAGGGGGTGTATGATTAATGTCATATGAACATATGAACAAGGAGCAGGAGTAGGCAATTTAGCTCCTTGAGCCTGCTGCTCCATTTAATAAGATCATGGCTGACCTGACAGTAAGCCCAAATCTGCATCCCACCTACCCCTGCTAACCTTTCACCCCCTTGCTTACCAAGATTCTATCCACTCTGCCTTAAAAATATTCAAAGACTCTGCTTGCATCCCTGCCTTTTCAGGAAGAGAGTTCCAAAGATTCATGTCAGGTTGATAATACAAGTGAGAAACAAACTGAACATAGAAAATTCAGGAGAGAAATGTAAAAGAAATAAAATCTAAGAGAGAGTTTGAGAAGAGATTGGCAGCTAGCATAAAAGGGAATCCAAAAGTCTTCTATAGGCACATAAATAGTAAAAGGGTGGTAAAAGGAGGAGTAGGACTGGTAAGAGACCAGAAAGGAGATTTACACATGGAGACAGAGGGTAAATGAGTACTTTGCACCTGTCTTTACCAAGGAAGAAGATGCTGCCCGAGCCATAGTGAAAGATGTGGTTGAGACATGGGATGGGCTAAAATTGGATAAAGAGGAAGTATTAAAAGGCTAGTTTTACTTAAAGATAAGTCACCAGGACTGGACAATATGCATCCGATATTGAGGGAAGTAAGAGTGGAAATTGGGAGGCACTGGCCATAATCTTCCAATCCTCCTTAGCTAAAGCGGTGGTGCGAGAGAATTGCAAATGTTATGCACTTGTTCAACAATGGATGTAAGGATAAACCCAGCAACTAGAGGTTAGTCAGTTTAACCTTGGTGGTGGCAAAGCTTTTAGAGTTGATGATCCAGGACAAAATTAACAGTCACTTGAATAAATGTGGATTAATTAAGAAAAGCCTGCAGGGATTTGTTAAAGGCAAATGTTTAACTAACATGATTGAGATTTTTGATGATGTGAGAGTAATACTATTGACATGGTGTACATGGACTTCCAAAATACGATGAGGTGCTTCATAACAGCAAACTTAAAGCCTTTGGAATAAAAAGGACATGTATACAAAGTTGGGTGAGTGACAGGAAACAGAGAGTAGTGGAGATTGTTTTTTGGACTGGTGGAAGGTATGCAGGTGGAAGATTTGGTATGAGGACCACTGCTTTTCTTGATCTCTATTAGGACCTAAACTTGGGTCTGCAGAGGACAATTTCAATATTTGCAGATGACGCAAAACTTGGAATTATTGTGAATTGTAAGAAGGAGAGAGATAGCCTTCAAGTGGTCATAGACATCTTGGTGAAATGGGTGGACACATGGCAGATGAAATTTAATGCAAATAAGTGTGAAATGATTCATTTTGGTACAAAGAACAAGGAGATATACAAGCAATATAAAATAAAGAATACAATCGTAAAGGGGATGCAGCAACAAAGCGAAGTGGGAATATATGTGCCCAAATCATTGAAAGTCACGGGGAAGGTTGAGAAAGCAATTAAAAAGGCATATGGGATCCTGGGCTTTATAAAAAGAGGCATAGAGTACAAAAGCCAGGTAGTTATGGTGAACCTTTTTAAAACACTGGTTTGGTCTCAACTGGAGTATTATATCCAATGCTGGGCAACACATTTTAGGAAAGCTGTGAAGCCTTTAGAAAAGGTACAGAAAAGATTTACAAGAATGGTTCAAAGGATGAGGTGGATAGATTGGAGAAACTAGGGCTGTTCTCCTTGGAGAAGAGAAGGTTGGGAGGAGATTTGGTAAAATCATTCGGTGTCTGGACAAAGCAGATATGAAGAAAATGTTCCCATTGGTGGAAGGTTTGAGAACAGGGACACCGATTTAAGGTGAATGGCAAAAAAAGTAAAGGAAAAGTTCACTAAATTAGTTTCTGGGATGGGGGGTGGGGTTGCCCTATGACGAGAGGCTGAGCAACTTGGGCTGATATTCTCTGGAGTTTAGAAGAATGAGAGGCAATCTCATTGAAACATACAAGATTCTGAAGGGGCTTGATAGGTGCTATGATGCAGTGGGTGGTATTTGCCAGGTTGATCAAATCCACAAGGGAAGCTTGACCACGCCATCACAATGGTTTTGTAATTTGTATTTATTATGAGAAGGTTTGTGCACTGAATTCAGAAGCAATGAGTCCACTAACATCTTGAGATTTTAGACTTTAAATTAAAACATTCATTAACAAAAGATAAGAGTAAAACACATTCAAACTATTATAATTACACAGTTGCTTAATGATAAGGATTCCCAAAATTTCCTAATTAGCCAGACTCCCAACTATGCACCCCCTTTAAGGCAATAGTCCAAAATAGATTTTAAATTTATACAGACAATCCAGCAAGGTTACCACAAACACCCATTCATCAACAGTGAAATTCCAAAGTCTTTTTACCTAACTGTGGATACTGGAACGGCAGGCTTCTGCAAAGTGGCTAGAGGCTTTTTTCCAAGTCTGTTTCACACGGTGTACCTTTCAGATCTCACACAACCTCACCTCATACAGCCTGCCATCCTTCTTTAAGGATGTCCTTGGCCCAACCATCTTCAGCTGCTTCATCAATGACCTTCTTTCCATCATAAGATCAGAAGTGGAGATGTCCGCTGTGATTGCACAATGTTCAGCACCATTCGCGACTCTTCAGATACTGGAGCAGCCCATGTCCAAATGCAGCAAGACCTGGACAATACCCAGGCTTGGGCTGACAAGTGGAAAGTAACATTCACACCACACTTGTGTCAGGCAATGACCATCTCCAACAAGAGGGAGTCCATTCATCACCCCTTAATGTTCAATGGCATTACCATCACTGAATCCCCCACTATTAACATCCGGGGGGTTACCGTTGACCAGAACCTGAACTGCACTAGCAATATAAATACTGTGGCTACAAAAGCAGGTCAGAGGCTAGGAATCCTGTGATGAGTAACTCACCTCCTGACTCCCCAAAGCCTGTTCACCATCTACAAGGCACAAGTCAAGAGTGTGATGGAATACTCCTCACTTGCCTGGATGAGTGCAGCTTCCACAACACTCAAGAAGCTTGACACCATCCAGTTCAAAGCAGCCTGCTTGTTTGGCACCACATCCACAATCATTCACTCCCTCCACCACCAACGCACAGTAGCAGCAGTGCGTGCCATCTACAAGATGCACTGCAGGAATTCACCAAGGCTCCTTAGACAGCACCTTCCAAACCTTCGACCACTACCATCTAGAAGGACAAGGGCAGCAGATAGATGGGAACACCACCACCTGGAGGTTCCCCTCAAGTCACTCACCATCCTGACTTGGAACTATATTAAAATCCTGGAACTCCCTTCCTAACAACACTGTGGGTGTACCTACAGCACTTGGACTGCAGTGGTTCAAGAAGGTAGCTCACCACCACCTTCTCAAGGGTAACTAGGGATGGGCAAAAAATGCTGACCCAACCAGCAAAGCATACATCCCATGAATGAATAAAAAAAAAATTCTTTCTCTTTAATCTGGAAATCCCATTGTTCCCCTATGTCTTTGGAATTTACTTTTCCCAAAGTATAAAAATCTTTTATGTTGCCATTATGGTCAGCACTTTTGGGGAAAATCAACATAAGAACCTTGCCCTATTTATCTCGCCAGTCATAAAAACCTTACCATGTCTCTTTGAAACTCTAACAACTTTTCCCCTTATCTAAAAATGCAAATTTCACTCACACCCTATCTGCTGAATTTACCATAGCTCACTCATTAACATTTTAAATGCCTTTTTACACCTGACTCTTTTGATGATTTCAACCTTGCAGTCTATCAGTCTCCAAGTTAATTAAATCAGCCACACACAGAACCACATACACACATAAGCTGACTTTACAATATCCCACAATAATACTATGAAAAATGTGATAGTTTCATGACAATAAGGTAGACAGAGTGGGACTTTTTCCGTCTGGTCGGGGGATCTTAAACATGGGGGCACAGTGTTAGGATAAGGGGGATGATAATAATTTAGGACTGAGGTGAGGAGAAATTGCTTCACTCTAAGGGTTGTGAATCTTTGGAATTCTGTACCCCAGAGTGTTGTGGATGCTCCATTGTTGCAACATTTAAGGGAATCAAGGCATTTGGGAAGCAGGCAGGAAAATGGAATTAAAGCCCAAGATCAGCCATGATCATATTGAATGATGGAGCAGGCTTAATGGGCTATATGGTCTACTCCTGTTTCTATTTCTTGTGTTCTTGTGTAACATGAGAAAAAACTTTTTCATGCCGCAAGCAGTTATGATCTGGAATGCACTGCCTGAGTGTGGTGGAGGCGGAGTCATTCATGACTTTCAAAAGGGAATTGGATAATTATCTGAAGAAGAAACATTTGCATGCCAATGAGCAAAGGGCCGGGGAGTGGGGCTAGCTGAGGTGCTCTTGCAAAGAGCCAGCACAGACCACAAGGGGCCAAATGGCTTTCTTCAGCATGGTAACCATTCAATGATTCTGTGATTAAAGGGATGGATGCCTAGTCCCACAGTTCACCACTCATAGTTCCAAGTGCCACCTCAATATCCAACAAGGCTACTTATTCTCCCTCCTTCCAAATTACAACACACCTATCAATAAACATCCTCACCCTAGTGCACACAATTTTGTGGTTGTGTACCATCATCATTGAATTTACCTACGCACATGGTGCAGAATGTAGCATGCCGAATGACACTTAGTCCATCATTCTGTGTTGGCAATGACCTAAAACAGTAATGTAAACTCCTGTACATCTTAAGAAAGAGAAAATAATAACAAATTGCATTTATATTTACCATCATTAAAAATCCCAAGGTGCTCCACAGGACTGTAATCTAATAAGGTTTGGCAGTGAGCCACATAAGGCAATATTAGGATAGGTAACCAAAAATTTGGCCAAAAAGCATCACAACATAGAAGAGTTTTTTTTTATTCATTCATGGGGTATGGGCATCCCTGGCTAGGCCAGCATTTATTGCCCATCCCTAATTGCCCTTGTTCAGAGAGCATTTAAGACACATTGTTGAGGGTCTGGAGTCACATGTAGGCCAGACCAGGTAAGGACAGCAGATTTCCTAAAGCACATTAGTGAACCAGATGGGTTTTTACAGCAATCGATAATGGTCGAAGTCATTAGAATTTTAATTTAGATTTTTGTTGAATTCAAATTCCACCATCTGCCATGGCTAGTCTCTGGATTACTAGCCCAGCAACAGTACCACTATGCCATTGCCTCCACACCCTCCCACCAACCCCCACCCAACTCCCCTGAGCCCTGGGTTAGAGAGGGAATTCCAGAAATTAAGGCCCAGCCGGCTGAAGGCACGACCAAAAAATGGAGGATGAAGGCAATATGGGATGTGCAAGAGGCCAGAATCGGAGCGGTGCATAGACTTTGGGGAATTATAAGGCTGTAAGAGATTATAGAACTAGGGAGGAGCAAGGCCATGAATGTTTTGAAAACAAGAATGAGAATGGTTCTAGGGATGAGGAACTTCAGTTAAGAAGGTAGATTGGAGAAGTTAGGACTGTTTTCCTTAGAGAAATGAAGGCTGAGAGGAGATTTGCTGGAGGTATTCCAAGTCATTAGGAGTCTGGACAGCGTAGATAGGGAGAAACTGTTCCCACTCGTGAAAAGATTGAGAACAAGAGGGCACAGATTTAAAGTAATATAGTGAAAAAAGAAATAGTGATATGAGGAAAAGCTTTTCCGTGCAGTGAGTGGTTAGGTTCTGGAATGCTCTGCCTGGGAGTGTGGTGAGGCAGGTTCAACTGAAGTATTTAAAAGGGAATTAGATTGAAAGGTTGTGCAGGGTTACGGGAAGAAGGCGGGAGAATGGAACGAGGTGTCTTGCTCATTCGGAGAACTGGTGCACACATGATGGACCAAATGGCCTCCTTCTGCGCTGTAACAATTCTGTGATTCTGTGAATTTTAAAATCAAGGCATTGCAGGACTGGGAATGTATGTCAGTGAATGTAGCGGTGATGGGTAAATGGCACAAGCTAGAATACAAAGAAAATTATAGAGAGAAAAGAAATTCCACTGTGAAATATTATTAAAGTATTAGTAATGTGTTTTTGTTAAATTCTTTTATATAACTGTTCTGACAAAGGTATTAACCTACTTTTGAAAATACCTTTATAACTAATATCACACAGCACTTCAACCCCTTGATATTAATTTCTTTTGCATTTGCCTTTGTTACCTCTAGACATGATTATTCTAATGCATTTTTGTCCAACTTCCCACATTCTACTGTCCATAAGCTTGAGGTCATCTGAAACTCTGTGGCCTGTGTCCTAACTTGGATAAAATCTCATTCACCCATCACCCTGTGCTTGCTGACCTACACTAGCTCCTGCTTGAGCAATGTCTTGATTTTAAAATTCCCATCCTCATTTACAAATCCCTCCAGTTGTCTCTATTTATGTAACTTCCTCCAACCTCCGAGATGCCAGTGCTCCTTCAATCCTGGCCTCTTCAGAATCCCTGGTTTAAATTGCTCTACCATTGGCAGCCATGTCTTATTCTCCCTAAACCTCTCCACTTTTCTTCCTTGCTTTCCTTCTTTAAGATGCTCTTTAATATCTGCTTCTTTGTCCAAGAAGGTTATCTGCTGTAATATCTGGCTCACTAACAAATTTTGTTTTATGACACTCCTTTGAAGCACCTTGGAATGTTTGACTATGTTAATAGTGCTACAAAGATACAAGTTGTTGCTGTTGTTGTTTGCATTTGCTGCTACAAGCTCCAAATAAAAAGCAAAATCAAGCATGTGTATAAACTTTTTTTTTGTGTTGGGCAGCCACATAGATGCACATCTTTTATTACATGCGGCCATTTAAGTGCATGGGCCCTTTAAATTTTTTTGTGAGGCCACACATGCTTG
Source organism: Carcharodon carcharias (assembly GCF_017639515.1). Lineage (NCBI taxonomy): Eukaryota > Metazoa > Chordata > Chondrichthyes > Lamniformes > Lamnidae > Carcharodon > Carcharodon carcharias. The sequence continues at coordinate 123,366,327 of NC_054472.1, read as the reverse complement.
GTAACTTAGACTGACTTGCTCTTGGCCTATGTGGGAACTTATGGGTGGCTGCGCAGCTTAGGCGAAATGTTGTTGGGCACATGTGGAATGAACATTGAAAAAAATACTTGCCCTATTTAAAATTTAGCTAAAGCACCAATTGCTCCCAAAGTAATGTAACTGTAGTAAAAACAGAAAGTGCTGGAAAATCTCAGCCAGTCTGGCAGCATCTTTGGAGGGAGAAGCAGAGTTAATGTTCTGAGCCCATATGACGCTTCTTCAGAGCTGGCAGTTTTTCTCCTGATTCCCTTTGACTCCAGTTTTTCTAGGGCTCCTTGATGCCACACTCAGCCAATTGTGGCCTTGATATCAAGCGCAGTCACTCTCATCTCACCCCTGGAGTTTAGCTCTTTTGTCCATGTTTGAGCCAAAGCTGAGCATCTGAGTGGCTCTGGAGGAACTCAGTGCCACCCAGCCTAGGAATTAGCATTCCCCTAAGTCAATGAAAGCTAAAGTGAGATTTAATAGAGATGTTCAAAATTATGGGGGGTTTTGATAGAGTAGCTGAAGAGAAACTGATTTCAGTGGCAGGAAGATCAGTTGTCAAAGGACATACGTGCAAGATAATTGATAAAAAAGCCAGGGCAGAGATGAGGAGAAACATTTTCACTCGATGAGTTGTTGTGATCGGGAATGCATTTGCTGAAAGGATGGTGGAAGCAGCTTAAGTGGTAATTTTCAAAGAAGAATTGGATGTATATTTTAAAAAAGGAAAATTTTGCAGGACTGAGGAAAGAGCAGGTGTGTGAGACTAATTGTTAGCTCTTTCAAAGAGCTGGCAAAGACATGTTCCTTTTTCACCTGTACGATTCGATGATTGTTTTACTAAAGTTGAACATGTTTTAGGTTTTTTGCTGATATGGGCTGATATGACATAAAAAAGCAACAGTCAATACATAGACATATACATTTGATTTTCAAGTACATATATCAGTCCCAATACTATACATAATTTATATCTTATATATGTATACAATTTTAATTATGGATATGGAGTATTATTCAAAAGTATAATGGTATTATAAAATAAATGTTCACGTAAGTTACACCTACTTTCATTGGTAATACCTGTTACAAAAGAAATCTCTTTTGGCTCCCTTTAATAATGCAACAGGAAATTGGCTAGTAATATATTAAAATCACATCTGTGTGTACTTTCTGTCAACTTTTCCACCTAAATTCTTATTTGCAAATATATCATTGAAACTGCCTTTAATGCACCTTAATTACAATTTATGGCCGGTGGTGGCACTGTATGGAAACAGAAATCTATGATGGAAATGTTAAAATAAGGACTGAATAGATAACTTTAAAATGGTAATAAGAGAATGTTTAATGATTAAAATATCTCTGTGCTTCAAACTATGCTTCAACTGAAGGCGCTATTTGATCTTGACTCAATACACAAATATCATGAGTGATTGACATGGCTCAGTCACAATGTGTTTTCTGATTGGGATCATCTCACATATGGGTTTGATCAGTTCTAGTGATTTGGGAAATGACTTATCGCCAATCAAGATGTCTGCTAACTAAACTCTGTTTTAAGCCTGCAGCAATGGCCCATTTTACACACTGTATAATAGGCTCCACTGATGCATTGCTTTGGTGGTGGTTTGGCACTGCACTTAATACCAGTACCAATTTTCAGTTGGAATTGTCATCTTTTGTGTTGTAATTGGAAATACTGTGGAAAGAAGTGCAATCAAAATAACTGCAGCTTATTCCCTTAAATTAATTAATTTATTATTTTCTCCTCTGGTCTCTTGGAGATACTGACTCAAGTTGGGGTAGAGCTTCACTGAACCACAGAGACCTGGAAATTCCCATAAGTGATCTTTGATCTCTGCTGAATTGTGAATTTCAGGGGAGTGAGTGAGAGTGCTATATTTTGTTTCAGTTTTTCTAAGCTGGGAAGGGGGCACATCAGCAAGGTGTCTACTCCTGATTGTTATCCAATAACATCTGGGGAAAAATATGAGAACATTTGTTGAAGATAGGATTAAGCTAGGCTATGAGGATCCCTCCCACTGTGGGGCAAGAGCAGGGGAAAGTCTGGACTAACTAGATAGCTCCTTCAAAGAGCCAAGACAGCAAAGGTGGGCTTAACAGCTTTTTTCTATGATTATATTTCATGAGAGAGGAATATATAGATTTACAGGCTGCAAGTCTAATAAAATGCAACCTTAATCTTGGAATTGCCTTGAGTTGGATAAGTGTCAAAGATTATAGAAGACCGGACAAATGATTTTGCTGGTTAAAATGTAGTAATGTTCCAATCACTGTAGTTAATTGGTGCTGAGAAACAAAACCAACTTAGCTTTAAATAGTATTTAAAAGTGACTACATGAATCATCAACAAGATCCTTTTGGTATGCAGCTGTGGTACAAAAGTGCCATGATTTGACTTCATTTGACTTTGATGAGTTCCGCATGCTTGTTGGTGTTGTACTTAAAGCTTGGCTGAATTTACTTCCTTTAAAAATACCATATAAATGCCTTAATGCGAGTTTAAGTTCTTGTTATTGTGCCCCGTTATGAGGTCACTGATGTGTTATTGACTCATAACACAAACACGCCAAACGCTATGACAATGAGTGGTAATCTAAACAAAGGGGTCTTTATTGAAGAATAGCAGAATTCCAAGACAGCTCATCACACACACATGTTATTTGATGATCAATACTGCTCCAATTACTGCATCACATGTTAAATTTCTGTGACGTTGTGTACCAAACCATTTACTTTTTCAACAGTATGTTAATCATTATGTTATATCAGCATTATTACAGCAGTCACTAAAATATTTTTTTTGATAAACAAGTGTTTGAAAAAAATGAAAGTATTTTTTCTGCCTCTCTAATTTTCTCCTCTCCTGAAGTTGACATCTCTTGCTAGGGGACAGCACCTTCCATGATAATTCGACTCTTGTGATCCTAGGCAGTTGGAATGACTTTGGGAAACAGGCAAACCGGATACTGTTCTTAGTTGACATTTACAATCTAGCACAGGCCACAAGAAAATTAAGGGGCGGCCTAGATGTTAGAGGGCTAATCAAGAAAAATAAAGGAAGTACATCTTCACTCAAACAGTATTAGAAATTTGGAAGTCTCTTCAGAAAAAGCTGCCCAAAATGGTTTGTAGAACAATTGTTGCTTTCAGGACTGAGATGAGATTTTGGTTAGGTAGGAGTACCAAAGGATATGGTGGAAAGGTGGGTAATTGGAAGAGGTAACTAAAGTAGTGGGTAGGAGAATTCTGAAGTTATATACTTGGACTTCAGAAGGCATTTGATAAGGTTCTTTATAAGAGAATTTTAGTTAAAGTTGAAGCTCTTATAATCAAAGGCAAATCATTGACTTGGTTATGAAATTGGAGCAGCAGGAAACAGAGAGCAGGGATAATGGACAGGCAATCTAAATGGGAGGATGCGATGAATACTTCCCAAAGGGATCTGTGTTTGGGCCTTAAATATTAACTGTATACATTAAAAACTGATGATGGGATAGAGAGCTACATACCTAAGTTTTCTGTTGACACAAAGATAGGTGGCAGTTTGAAGCAGTGTAAAAGGAAGCAACAAAATTACAGAGAAATATTAATAGATTAAGTGAATAGGAAAACTGTGGCAAATAAGTTTCTGTACAGGCAAATGTGAAGTCATCCACGCTGAACCTAAAAAGGGCAGATCAGAGTACCAAATGGTCCTTAATAGTCCAAATATGTTGATGATTAAAACATTATGAGCAAAGTACTGCAGATGCTGGAACCCTGTGATTCGATCCCTGTAGAGACCAATAACTTGAAAATAAAAATTTGAATTTCCATTGAATGACTGAAAGGATCACATGACAAGATTTCAAGTTTTAAGACTTCTGTTGTAATGAACAAACTAAATTGACATAACATTGACAACATTGACTTAAAACTATTTCAGTAGGCAACTTATATTCCAAACAACAGAAAAAGTCCCCCATTAGCATTTAAAACAACTGAAAATCCCCCTGTACAGTAATACTTTACTTAGTAGACACTTCATTCTTCAGGAACAAATCCAAAGTGATTCTTAGCTCCTTTTCCCTATTCCAACTGGATAGCTTCTAATTCCCAAGCTGACTTTCACTGTGTGAGTTACCCTGGAGATACTTTCCTTTAGCCAGAGCTAAGTGAACCTTCCAGCTTTATTTAAACCCTCACAACTTTGGTCTCTTCAATCTGGGTGTGAGCTCCCACCCGTGTTTTGCTTGTGAACAATAGAGGCTTGCTGACTCTATTTCTCTGCTCTCTCTTAAATTCTTCCAGACTGACCGTGTCTGTGATGTTCAGTGATATGTAGGAAAATTTTCAACGTTCTCTTACTATGGCTTCCTATGGACTCTTCGCCTCTCAAAGCCCAATTTCATGGCCACATGAATCACATGGGTCATGTATCCAGGTAAAATTCTAATTAGCTATCCTCTAGACGCCCCCCCCGCCAAAACTCCATTCTACCTTGGAATTAAACAGACAGTTCAAAGTATAACCATTTACAAAACCTGACATTCTTAACACCTCCCTGGGACTTGGAGATTAACAGTGTATCCGACATCAGCGCAGCTGCTCAGGTCATTGTTTATACGTGTGAACATCTTGCACCTTCCTCCCAATAAAGCAATCTGGGCCCCCCTTGAACCTTTAACAACTAAGCCTCCCAAACTTGATGCTGGTCACATGGCCCACTTCATTCCTCCATCTTAACCTAAATTAATGACCCTAAAACTTAGAGCCACACCTTACAGTAGTGAAGTTCAGAAACCCTTCTATGTGTAAAGGATGGTAGAAGTTTGGAACTCTCTTCTTCCAATGACAGTTGACCCTAGGTCAATTTTAAATTTTAAATCAGAGATTGATAGATTTTTGTTAATCAGAAATATTAAGGAAATGGGATAAGGGCAGGTGTATGGAGTTAGGTCACAGATCAGCCATGATCTTATAGAATGGTGGAAGATTTGAAGGGTTAAATAATTTACTTCTGTTCCTGTGTTCCTAAATTCCTAAATGAAGTTGAGGTGCAAATCAGCTGTGATCTAATTGAGTGGCAATACAAGCTTGGGGGCTGAATGGCCTATTGCTGTTCTTTCATTCCTAAGATAACAATCAGGGTTGAGAAATATGGGTGCCTTTTCTCAACCTCAGTCCAGGGACTTTGAATGCAATTGTAATGTCTTATCGTAGATCTCATTGAGATCAGCTAATCCAGCAAAAAAAACATTATTTTATATTCCTAATCAGCTTAGTTTCATGTTAGGTATTTGTTTGGTCACCTGAGAGATCAGGGAGTCAGTCTATAACCCATTCTATTCATACTGGAACTCGGAGTGATTCATGGATGATTTGAAATCAATAAAAACATTAAATATTCTATTATCTAACAGAATATTTTAGATAAATTTAGAAATTCAAAAGCCATTAGCTTTGTGGTTGTATTTCAGGGTTGGCTGTGTTACAACAACAACTTGTATTTAACATTATAAACCATCTCAAGGTACTTCACAGGAGCATCAAAGCAATATTTAACACAAAGCCACATAAGAAGACATTAGGAAAACCCACCAAAAGCGTGGTTAAAGTGATAGGCTTTAAGGAGCATCTTAAAGAGAGAACATAGGAAAAAGGAGCAGAAGTAGGTCATTCAACCATTGACCCTGTTCTACCATTCAACTAGGTCCTGGGCTAATCTACCTAACTGGCATTTTTCCTCACTACCCCCATATCCCTTGATGTCTTTACTATCTAGAAATTTATCAATCTCTGTCTTGAACATACTCAATGACTAAGCCTCCACAGCCCTCTGGGGCAGAGAATTCCAAAGATTCACTATGTTCTGAGTGAAGACATTTCTCCTCGTTTCAGTCCTAAATGGCCTACCTCTTATTCTGAGGCTGTGTCCCCTGGTTCTAGACCTTAGCCATGGGAAACATCCTTCCTGCATCAACCCTGACAAGCCTGTAAGAAATTTGTATGCTTCAATGAGATCGCCTCTCATTCTTCTAAACTCTAGAAAATATAGGCCCAGCCTCCTCACTCTCTCCTCATAGGACAATCCTGCCATCCTAGGGATCAGTCTGGTGAACCTTCATTGCATTCCCTTTATGGCAAGTATATCCTTGATTAGGTAAGGAAACCAAATCTATATACAATACTCCAGGTACAGTTTCACCAAGGCTCTATACAACTGCAACAAGACATCTTTATTCCTGCACTCAAATCCCCGTGCAATAAAAGGCAACATACCATTTGCCTTCAATTTGCTTGCTGCACCTACATGTTAGCTTTCAATGACTTATGAATGAGGCCACCCAGGTTCCTTTGCACATCAACACTTTTCAATCTCTCAACATTTAAGAAATACTCTGCACCTCTGCTTTTCCTACCAAAATGGATAAGTTAACATTTTTCCACATTTTTTGCCATTTGCTATGTTCTTGCCTACTCACTGCAGCCTGTTTAATTCCCTTGAAGCTTCTTTGCAACCTCAGCACAACTCCCACTCCCACCTAATTTTGTGTCTGAGCAAACTTGGAAATATTATATTTGATCCCCACATCCAAATCATTGATACAGATTGTGAAAAGTTAGGGCTTAAGCAATGATCCTTACAGCATCCCAATAGTCACAGCCTGCCTACTTGGAGGTTGAGTGGTGGAGAGGTTTAGGGAGGGAACTCCAATGTTTAGGGCCTAGGCAGTTGAAGGCATGACAGTCAATGGTGGAGCAAAAGGGACCAGAATTAGAGGAGTGCAGGTATCTTGGAGGGTTGTGGGGCTGGAGGAGATTACAGAGGTAAGGAAGGAGGGGCAAGGCCATCCTACCTGTTTGATCTATGTATGCAACAGTGAAGAATACCATCAATAAATTCTGTCTCAATTTGTTACTATTGCAGAGTAAGGTCCAAGTTTTCAGATGAACTGTCAGAGGCCTCTTCTGGAAGCCCTCAAATGAAGAGAGCAAAGCAGAACTACTATTCTGAAGGGTAAGAGAATGAAGCTGTTGGTTATATAGTGCCTGCCTTCAGAGAATGGTATGGCTGCACACCACGAGTAACACAATTATGCAGATAAGGGAATTAGAGGCTCTATTACTGTCTTAGGGATTAGAAAAGTGCTCAGGAGAGCATTCTAGCATCTATAGATGCATGTCAAATCTAACTGAACACCCTAGAGGTCACATATAAGTGCAAAGCCCAAATATGTTATTGGCAGACTATTACAATCATTATTTATTTTATAACTGTACATACTCTATGATTTCCAGATTTGTACATTTTCCATCAGTTAAATATTGGAAGGCTGAAGTCATTGGGGAAGAAATTTATTCACGTTGCACTACTTTGGCTGATTCACTGGGGTGGCAGCGCTGCAAGGCACTACCTGTGGAGCATTGGTATCTCCATTGATACCAATGAGGAACACCGCATGGAGCACACAAGTAGCAGCCTGCGATGCTGTTTGCGACTGAGCGGCGCTACACAGATGAATATCTACCCCATTATCTTCAAACCCTGCCACAAACCTTGTACCCTTTTTATTGATTGCATCCCCTTTGCCACCTGCAAGGACTGTTTAAAACTTTTCTGGTTCCAAACAGATGTAATATACTTGGATTTCCAAAAGGCATTCGATAAGCTGCCACGTAAAAAGTTATTGTGCAGGTTATGGGCTCATGGAGTTGGAGATAATATATTAAAGTGGATAGAAGATTGGTTAATGGACAGGTGGTGTGGAGTAGGGACAAATGGGGCATTCTCAAGTTGACAGCCTGTAACCAGCTCTTCTAGTTAGAACCTAGATTCATGTCTTAGATGAAGAGATGAAGAGTGATGTATCCAAGATTACTGATGATACAAAATGAAGTGAGAATGTAAGCTTTGAGGAGGGCAGAAAGAAGCTGCAAAGAGATAAAGATTGGTTAAGTGAATGGTCAACAAGGTGGCAGATGAAGATATTCACTTTGGTAAACAAAAGAAAAGCAGATCTTTTTTTAAAGAGACGAAACTTTTCATAGAGACTTGGGTATACTTGAACAAGGAACACAAAAAGTTAGCATGCAGGTGCAGCAAGCAATTAGGAAGGCAAATGGCATGTTGGCCTTTATTGTGGGGGGATTGGAGTACATGAATGAGGAAGTCTTGCTTGAATTGTACAGGGCTATTACAATTGGTGTTCTGTACAATTTTAATCTCCATATTTAAGGAAGAATATACTTGCAATGGAGGCAGTGCAGTGAAGGGTCACTAGATTGGTTTCTGGACTGACAGGGTTGTCCAATGATAAGAGGCTGAGTAAATTGGGTCTATATTTTTTGGAGTTTAGAAGACTGAGAGGTGATCTCATTGAAACATGCTAGATTCTGAAAGGGCTTGACAGGGTAGATACTGACTGGTTGTTTCCCCTGGCTGGAGAGTCTAGAATATGGAGGCACATGTCTCAGGATAAGGAGGCCAATCATTTAGGACTAAGATGAGGAGAAATTTCATCATTCAGAGGGTTGTAAATCTTTGGAATTCTCTACCCCAGAGGGTTTGGATGCTCCATCATTGAATAAATTAAAGGCTGAGATAGAAAGAGTTTTGATCTCTCAGCAAATCAATTTGGGGAATGGGCGGGGAAGTGGAGTTGAGGCTGAAGATCAACCATGATTATATTGAATGGCAGGGCAGGATCAACGGGCCATATGATCTACTTCTGCTCCTATTTCTTATGTTATTATGTGATATAACATCAGCATTCTCTTTCACCTTATATTGAATTTCCAACCCCATATCTTATCTAACACAAAAATCATCAAATTCTCCATCTCTATTGTCATTAGGCTCTGCCCTAGCCTCTTTTCATCTACCACCAAAACTCTCATCCATGCCCTTGTCACCTCCAGACTTTTTGATTATCCTAACTCTTCTGGCTGGCCTCCCGTCTTCCACACTCAGCGATCTTCAGTCCTTTCAACATACTGCTGTCTGGATCTGATCCGGCACCAAGTCCCACTCACCTATCATCCCTCTTCTTGTTGACCTATATTAACTCTGGTGATTCAATGGCTCTAATTAAAAATGATCATCCTCACATTTAACTCTCTACATTGCCTCAACACTCTCTGTCTCTATAATCTTCTCTAGCTCTACAACCCCACTCCCAAAACCTTTCATTTTTGTGACCCTATATTCTTGTGCATTTCCCATTGCCTTTGTTACATCATGCATATAGCCATCTAAACTTCATAGAATTTGCTTTCTAAATCCCTTTGCTATCCCACTTTCCTCTCCTCATTAAAGACTATCCTTAAAGTCCATCTCTTCAACCAAGCCTTTGATCATCCCGCCTAGTATTTCCTTTCGTAAAGTAGTTTGGGACTTTTTCCACATTTAATGCAAGTTGTTGTTGACTTATTTCCTAAAAGTGATAAATGAAGGAAAGGCATTAAATATAGCCAATGTGGATTTCCAGAAAACATCTAATAAGGTATGACACATATTAAGGTATATCTCAAATTAGAAAAGATCAAGAGAATGGTATGAGTGTAAATGTAACAGCTTTGACAGAAAGTTGGTTGTCATAAAATACAGGATAAAGGCAAATGAATGTTGTTTGGGCTGGAGAAAGATTGGACAAAATGTTCCCTATGGGTCATGAGTAGAAGCACTTTTGCTCTTGAAATATATTGATGACTTAGTTTTGGGCATGGTGGACACAATCTTGAAATTTGCTGACAACTCAAATTTGGAGTTAGCAAACAGCTCAGAGAGTGTAAAATGGTTAGTTGAATGGGTGGACTAGTGACAGGTTCAATTTAATGTGAATAAGCTAAGTTAATACATTTTGTGGAAAAAATGTAAGGAATGGGAGAATGTACTGAATGCTGAAGGGTGTGATGAAAAGAGAGATCACAGTGTTCAAATACATAATTCCTAGGAAGTGTGAGGGTGGGCAGAAAAGACCATACAAAAACCAATAGATTTTTTATTTCATAAATAGGGTCAGATAGTACAAGAGTAAATAGGTAATAATACATCTGTACAAAACATGTGTGAGCTACAATGTGCAGCTTTGGCACCTCATTATAAAATAAAGCCATTAAGAACTTAAAGTGTAAAGTCAGCAGGATGATCCCAGAGGTGGGATAGTTCTGGGAGACTTGAGAGACTGTTTCCACTACATCAGAGAAAGACAAGAGAAGATTTAATAGAGCTGTTTAACACTATGAAGATTCTGAATAAGAAAAGTCTGTTTCCTCTGGTTAGTGGGTCAGTGAAGCATCCTTGAAGGGACAGTGGCATGGTATTGACATTGGACGAATAATCCAGAGACCCAGAGTAATGCTCTGGGGATGTGGGTTCAAATCCCATCATCGCAGATGGTGGAATTTGAATTCAATAAAAATCTGCAAGTAAAAGTCTAATGATGACCATGAAACCATTGTCGATTATCGTTAAAAACCCACTTAATTCACTAACGTCTTTTAGGGAAGGAAATCTGTCATCCTTACCTCACCTGATCCTGATTTTCAATAATGTACAACCACATTACTCTTAAATGCTCTCTGAAATGGAATGGCCTAACAAGCCTCTCAGTTGTAAAAAACCACTAAAAAGCTAATAAAAAGGAATGAAATCAGATGGACCACCCAGCATCGACCTAGACACCAGAAATTACAACGGCAAACCCAGTCCTGTCAACCCTGCAAAGTCCTCCTTACTAATGTCTGGGGGCTAATGCCAAAACTGGGAGAGCTGTCTCACAGATTAGTCAAGCACAGCCTGACATAGTCATCCTCATGGATTCATACCTTACAGATAATGTCCCAGACATCACCATCAGCATTCCTGGGTATGTCCTGTCTCACCAGCAGGGCAGATCCAGCAGAGGTGGCGGCACAGTGGTATACAGTCAGGAGGTACTTACCCTGGGAATCCTCAACATCGACTCTGGCCCCCATGAAGTCTCAGGTATCAGGTCAAATATGGGGAGGAAAGCTCCTGCTGATAACCATGTACTGTATATCTACAGCTGATGAATCAGTGCTCCTCCATATTGAATACCACTCGGAAAAGCACTGAGGGTGGAAGGGTGCAGGATGTACTCCTGGTGGGAGACTTCAATGTCCATCAAGAGTGGCTCGGTAGCACCACTACTAACTGAGCTGGCCGAGTTCTAACTGACATAGCTGCTAGACTGGGTCTGCCGCAGGTGTTGAGGGAACCAATAAGAAGGAAAATCGTACTTGACCTCATCTTCACCAGCTCGCCTATTACAGATGCATCTGTCCATGACAGTATCGGTAGGAGTGACCACCATACAATCCTTGTGGAGACGAAGTCCCGTCTTCACATTGAGGATACCCTCTAACATATTGTGTGGGATAGATTTCAAACAGATCTAGCAACTCAAGACTGGGCAACCATGAGGCACTGTGGGCAAACAGCAGCAGCAGAATTGTATTCAAACACAATCTGTAACTTCATGGCCCGGCATATCCCACACTCTACCATTACCACCAAGCCAGGAGATAAATCCTGGTTCGGTGAAGAATGCAGGAGGGCATGCCAAGAGAAGCACCAGGCATACCTAAAAATGAGGTGTCAACCTGGTGAAGCTACAACATAAGGCTACTTGCGTGCCAATCAGCATAAGCAGCAAGTGATAGACAGAGGTAAGTGATTCCAAGACCAATAGATCAGATCTAAGCTCTGCAGTCCTGCCACGTCCAGTCGTGAATGGTGGTGGACAATTAAACAACTCACTAGAGGAGGAGGCTCCACAAGTATCCCCATCCTCAATGATGGAGGATCCCAGCACATCAGTGCAAAATATAAGGCTGAAACATTTGCTACAATCTTCAGCCAGGCGGGCCGAGTGGGTGATCCATCTTGGCCTCCTCCAGAGGTACCCAGCATCACAATTGCCAGTCTTCAGCCAATTTGATTCACTCCATGTGAGATCAAGAAATGGCTGACGACACTGGATACTGCAAAGGCTATGGACCCTGACAATATTCTGTCAATAGTACTGAAGACATGTGCTCCAGAACTTACCGTGCCCCTAGCCAAGCTGCTCCAGTACACCTACGACACTGAAGTCTATCCAAATCCAACCCGGCCATTTGCTGACCCGTTAGTCTACTCTCAATTATTAGTAAAGTGATGGAAGGGGTCATCAAGCGACACTTGCTTTGCAATAACCTTCTCACAGATGCTCAGTTTGGTCTCTGCCAGGGTCATTCAGCTTCTGACCTCATTACAGCCTTAATTCAAACATGGACAAAAGAGTTGGACTCCAGAGGTGAGAATGACTGCTCTTGACACAAGGCAGTATTTGACTAAGTGTGGCATCAGGGAGCCCTAGGAAAACTGGAGTCATAGGGAATCAGGGAAAACTCTCCACAGATTGGAGTCATACCTAGCACAAAGGAAAATAGTTATGGTTGTTGCGGGTTAATCATCTCAGTTCCAGGACATCACTGCAGGAGCTCCACAGGGTAGTATCTAGGCCCAACCACCTTCAGTTGCTTCATCAATGACCTTCCTTCCAACATAAGGTCAGAAGTGGGGATGTTCATTGATGATTGCACTATATTCAGCAGCTTTCATGACTCCTCAGATACTGAAGCAGTCCATATCCAAATGCAGTAAAACTTGAGCAATATCCAGGCTTGGGCTGACAAACGGCAAGTAACATTTGCGCCACACAAATGCCAGGCAAAGACTATCCCCAGCAAGAGAGAATCTTACAATCACCCCTTGATATTCAAGGGCATTACCATTACTGAATCCCCCATTATCAACATCCTGGGGGTTACCATTGACCAGAGACTGAACTGGGCTAGCCACATAAATACAGTGGCTACAAGAGCAGGTCAGAGGCTAGGAATCCTGTGGCGAATAACTCAGCTCCTGACTCCTCAAAGCCTGTCCTCCATCTAAAAGGCACAAGTCAGGTCTGTGATAGAATACTCTCCACTTGTCTGGATGAGTGCAGCTTCAACAACATCCGAAGCTTGACACCATCCAGGACAAAGCAACCTGCTTGGTTGGTACCCCATCCACAAACATTCACTCCCTTCACCACCGATGCACAGTGGCAGCAGTGTGTACCGTCAACAAGACGCACTGCAGAAACTCACCAAGCCTCCTTAGGTAGCACCTTCAAAATCTACAACAACTACCATCTAGATGGACAAGGGCAGCAGACACATGGGAACACCATCACCTGGAAGCTCCCCTCCAAGACACTCACCATCCTGACTTGGAAATATATCACTGCTCCTTCACTGTCGCTGGGTCAAAATCCTGGAACTCCCTCCCTGGCAGCACTGTGTGTGTACCTACATGACAAACTTCAGCAGTTTAAGAAGGCAGCTCACCACCACCTTCTCAAGGGCAAGTAGGGATGGGCAATAAATGCTGGCTTTGAGACAGTGAGGTAAAAGGTAAGAAGAAATGTATTTACATGAAGTATTACTGGAGTATCAAATGCTTTGTCACAAGGTTGAGACATAAAGTCCTGCACTTGCTACAGGAAAGTAGGACCAATATTTGAAGCAGGGAAAAAGTACAGGACTATGGGGGGCCAGCAGGCAATGGGACTAATTTTGTATTAGTCTAGTATCAACATAATGGGATGAATGACTTCCATCAGTGGTGTAAAGTTATATGGTTTTAATTTCAAGGCTATAATAGGTCAAGAGTAAAGTTTGTTATCATAAAATGTGACTGTACTTACAGAGTAGCTTGTCCATTGGCAAACTGACAATAATGTAATTGAAGTAACCAATTACAACGTGAAAGAGAAATACAAGATAAAAGAAATCAGGGCAAGCTATACATAGGAAACAGTAATGTTGATAAGAAAGATTTCACTTACGTGTCATTTGTCTTTGTTTAGCCATGAGCATATCAGTGGAGTTACTGGCACAAAAGATGAAAGAATCCGACAGTCTAAAATGAATCTTTTCGATGGAGAATCTCATTTTTTCCAAAGAGATGCTGCTGAAGAACATAGTGTTCAGAAGTCTGCAATGCACAAGTCAAGAAAAGTTGCCATCCGGGAGTCTGCTGAACACATTTCACTGAATAAACAGGTGAGTTTAAAGAGCGGTATTCAATCCAGTCAGCAGGCTTCAGACACTAAAAACTCAGTTCATTTCAGTGGAAGGAATAAGAATTTTTAGTAGGAGGAAAAGTTTATGTACAACAATCCCATCTCTTTTTGCTAGGTCAGCTCATCTCTTCCCCATATCCCCATAATCCTAACCCTTACCCCTTTCTTTTGAGAAATTACAACTAGTTGCCTCTAGAACCCATTAATAACAGAAGATCAATGGTCTTCACTGGTAATTAGTTCTCAGTTCTATGGCTGTTTGGGTAAAAATGTTTTGCCTTCCTTTCCTTCTTGCTCCTAACTCCCTAATTTATAAATGCTTTGTGGTATTGATTTTCTTCCCCCTTCCTGTCCTCTTCCTCTCTTGAAGATACTAGACTCGAACTTCTGTTTGTCACTTTAATCCAGGGAATGCAGTCATTTAAATTTTAGAAGTGAGTGCAAGTACCTGTGCTGTTGAAACCAGAGAGTCTGCCCCTCTTAGACAATATATCTTGTACCACGCTTTATTGCTTCAAAAGGGGAAATCATGGCTGATCATCCCAAAGAAAGTACGCAATCTACAGCATTCAATCCCTTGCTTAGATGATTGGATGGTGAGAGTGGAAGCTGTATTCTCAATTTTAATTCAGGGGTGGGAGGGGTTTGAGAGAAGCAGTAAATTCCCCTGATCTCGGCATTGTGAGGCACAGGAGATTTTAGATCCTGGAACCCCATCTGCCTGTCTTTGGTCAGCTGCCTGCCCAAAACTAGCAGGAAATTACAGATGGTTGGTGGGACAGCATGGAATGTCACATTGTGGAAGGCTGCCCACCAGGACTGCCAGACCTGCTGAGTTTTTCCAGGTAATTCTGTTTTTGTTTTGGATTTCCAGCATACGCAGTTTTTTTGTTTTTAGGACCATAGGAATGATTGCCAGCAATGAGATAAGTCAAAGAGTGGGGGCTTTGGAATGGTCTAGCAAGCAGGAATGAGTAGTGTGGGAAATCACAATCAATGGCATTTCACAGTAATGAGTTAATCTGCCATTTGGCTAAAATGAACGATGTTCTTCATTATTACATACTATTTACATATGTACAAAGATGCAAAGGAGGAATAACAAACAACAGAGTAAGGCATTGCAGTTAGAAGCTGTAGAAACCAAGAAGGCGTGAATGCAATTTCTTGTTACTGACACTATCTCAGTGTGTTAGTGACAAGAAAACAGTTTTACAGCTTCTGACTTCACACATGGCAATTTGAGCTATATTATTCCAATGCATTTAAAAACTGGGGAGGCAGCTTTAAATTTCTGAACTTAATGCCCAAGGTCCGTTGAATATGTCCTTTGCATCTTTATTTTAGTACGTTGGAATTACAGTGCCCTTTTAAGCAGCGTGCGTTATTATTTTAGCATAGCATTCTTTTCCCGTTAACAAGCATGGTCATAACATTAACTTATATTTACATAGCACCTTCAGAATAACAGAATATCCCATTGCTCTCCATTGTTCAACATCAGGCCAAAGCAGAAATAGGAGCTTAATTAAGAGAGCAGAAAGCTTGGTTGAACAAGTAGGTTCAAGGATGTTTTTGAAGGTGGGGAGAGATGTAACAAGATGGAGATTAAAGTCTGTAAAACTGAGGAATGAGGAGAGGTTAGCAAAGATACAGGGGAGATAGGAGGGATGAACTTTGTGGGACACAATATGGGTAGCAGACTTCTGGATGTATTAGTGTTTATGGAGTTTGGAGGAATGAGAAATAAGACATTGAAAAAAATTCAGTGACAAAAGCATTAACTAGGCCTGTATTCACTGGAGTTTAGAAGAATGAGAGGGGATCTCATTGAAACGTATAAAACTCTGACGGGGCTGGACAGACCGGATGCAGGGATGATGTTTCCTCTGGCTGGAGGACATAGAACAAGTAGTCATAATCTCAGGATATAGGTAGGCCATTTAGGACTGAGATGAGGAGAAACTTCTTCGCTCAGAGGGTGGTGAACCTGTGGAATTCTCTACCAAAGAGGACTGTGGGAGGCCAGGTCACTGACTATATTTAAGAAGGAAATAGATAGATTTCTAGGCTCTAATGGTATCAAAGGGTATGGGGAGAGAGCGAGAGTATGGCATTGAGATAGAGGATCAGCCATGATCATATTGAATGGCACAACAGGCTCGAAATGCCAAATGACCTACTCCTGCTTCTATTTTGCTATGTTTCTATGAGTCCTCAGTTGGGTAGCCTGTTGGAGAGGAACGAAAGGTTGATGATTGACTGGACACAGGGATGGAGGATAGACCTTTTTTTAGCAGTTTTGAAAGGGGGAGGAATCTCTTCATGAATGATTACAGTAGGGAGAGTAGTCTTTTTGGAAACAGGACTTTCCAAACCTTTTTCTGACGCAATGATTTGGCTGCAACCTGTTGAAACATTTCTTGTACTGACCTGATGTGGACACCATAGCCATGTTGTAAATGGTGTGGGTGACTCCAACAGTACACAAATGTTATTAACCTCAAAATTTAGCAGAGGATCAAAGGCACATCGATGTTGGGGATTTTGGATGATGGGGGGATAGAGTTTAGAAAGTTTGCTAACCCCTCTTCAGTCCTAGAAGCTCTCCCCTGGAAACTCATCCTCTTCCTGTCACCAGAAGCATTTACATTGATGATGTACAATTGACAAAGGACACACTATTACCTTCTCTGTGAAATATTAAATGAACAATGAATTTCTGTGATGCTGATGGGATTGGGCCCCAATATTTCATGGGCCTCCAAAACAGAAGGATGGAAAGCGAGCCCCTTTTCCCATTGGCTCTGCAGTGGAACCTATAATCCCTCCCAGCACATTACAAAAGGTTAAATGCAAAAGCAGTGCTCATAGTTTGCAGGTCTTAAGCCCAACTGTCCCACAGTAAAAATTGAATCTGAAATCTGAGCACATTTAGTAAATGCAAAATGGTAAATTAAAGAAAAACAAGAATTGGCCAAGATTAGTGCCAAGATGCTGGTGTGTCTATTTCCACAGATGGACCATAGGAATCAACAACTTTTCATTTGCAATATAAATCATTCATTCTTCATGTTAACATCACAATGCTTTTGAAAAGACCCACCAACCGTATTGTCATAATAATGAGATCCGCAGAGGTAAAAGTTTAACTGGGCTTGCATACTGTTTTTGCAACCGCTGATTAGGCCATGAGATATCATGGAAAATCTGAGACAAGCACGTCCTCTCAGTGGAGCCCATTTCCCTGAGGGTTCCAAACAGCTGTTATGCCCCTCAGTTGTACATGGAAGTGTTCTAATATCTGTTTTAAATGGCCTGCCCAGCCACCTAAAAAATCAGGTTGTAAAAATCCCTGCCGAGTGGGAACAGACTGGATATTTCACCCACCCCAATGTGACTGCCCACCTGCCACAAGGAGGGTGAAACTTCCCCACAGTGACTCATTGTCATGACACTTGCATCATGACAGGCTATAATAGTTTTCTACATACTTTTCCATAAAGAACTTGAAGAATGCTGACTTCTCTTAATTGCATATGCTAATATTTTCTTTCAGAATGCAAATTTGACTGCTTTTTTGATTAATTTGTAAAAGCGGATGTACAGTATTTAACTGACAGTGTTGCTAATGCTGAAATGTTTTGCACTGGATCAGCCTCATGTTTTTCTGCGTCTCACCTCAGATTTACGATACTCAAGAATTTCACAGAAGACTGAGAGAGGACAGCCTGCTTCGTATGCCTGAGTTTATAATCAAGCCAAGATCTCACACTGTCTGGGAGAAGCAGAATGTGAAGTTACACTGCACTGTCTCAGGTTGGCCTGAGCCTCGGGTTACATGGTAAGTAATAACTTTTATTATATACAGACAATATATCACCCCATCCTATTTGTCTACCAAAGCAAGATAAAATTCTACCTATTTAGAGAAAGTAAACTATGAAAACGCAGTCAGCTCTACCTTATCTTTCTAAATGTATTACTAAGGTAGAATGGATTTGAAAGGAGGGCTTCAGGCTAAATATTATAAACAGCATGGACAAACTTCATTGACACCCGATACTGGAGATTGAAGAATTATATTCGAAATTGGCAGGGGGCAGCACATATTTAAAACTCAACCTGAGCCACGTCTACCAGCAGGTAGAGTTGGAAGAAGGCTCTAGGGAATTTGTGACCATCAATACACATCGAGGATTGTATCAATATATTTGACTACCCTTTGCGGTCTCATCAGCGAGTGCTATTTTCCAAAGTACCATGGAAAATCTGCCTTAGGGTCTGCCCCATGTTGTTTATCTGGATGATGTCTAACTGATGAAAACAGCTAATTTGGAGGAGGTGCTGAAATACTTCTCATAATTGGGGGTATGCTTGAAATGAGAAGAATGTGTTTTCCAAGCTATAGAGGTAGTTTACTTGGGCCATAAAGTCAACATGCAGGGCGTGCATCTTTGTGGAAGGAAAGGTCAAAGGCTATTCGCAAGGCACCTACACTGAAAAGCACTACAGAACTAAAAGCCTTCTTAGACATGGGCCAGAATTTTGACGTTGGCGCGCAGGGGCGGGCCTGACTTGCCGTTGCATAAAATGATGCAGGGTGACATCACCATGCGTCACTTAGATCTTTAATTCAGCGGGTGCAGTGGAGGCAGCTGCACACCTGCTGAACTGTCAAAGGCCTGTTAATGCCATTAAAAAAAACAATTAAAGTAATTATCATAGAAGCATAGAAATATAGAAAATAGGAACAGGAGTAGGCCATTCGGCCCTTCGAGCCTGTTCCGCCATTCATTATGATCATCGCTGATCATCCAACTCAAAAGTCTGCTCTCGCTTTCTCCCCATATCCTTTGGTCCCTTTCGCCCCAAGAGCTATATCTAACTCCTTCTTGAAAAGATACAATGTTTTGGCCTCAACTACTTTCTGTGGTAGCGAATTCCACAGGCTCACACTCTCTGGGTGAAGAAACTTCCCCTTATCTCAGTCCTAAATGGTCTACCCCGTATCCTCAGACTGTGACCCCTGGTTCTGGACTCCCCCACCATTGGGAACATCCTTCCTGCATCTACCATGTCTAGTCCTGTTAGAATTTTATAGATTTCTGTGAGATCCCCCCTCATTCTTCTGAACTCCAGCGAATATAATCCTAACCAACTCAATCTCTCCTCATATGTCAGTCCCGCCATCCCAGCAATCAGTTTGGTAAACCTTTGTTGCACTCCCTCTATAGCAAGAACATCCTTCCTCAGATAAGGAGACCAAAACTGCACACAATATTCCAAGCGTGGTCTCACCAAGACCCTGTATAATTGCAGCAAGACATCCCTGCTCCTGTACTCGAATCCTCTGGCTATGAAGGCCAACATACCATTTGCCTTCTTTACTGCCTGCTGCTCCTGCATGCTTACCTTTAGCGACTGGTGTACGAGGACACCCAGGTCTTGTTGCACATTCCCCTCTCTCAATTTATAGCCATTCAGATAATAATCTACCTTCCTGTTTTTGCTACCAAAGTGGATAACCTCACATTTATCCACATTATACTGCATCTGCCATGCATTTGCCCACTCACTCAACTTGTCCAAATCACACTGAAGCATCTCTGCATCCTCCTCACAGCTTACCTTCCCACCCAGCTTTGTGTCATCTGCAAATTTGGAGATATTACATTTAGTTCCCTCATCTAAATCATTAATATATATTGTGAATAGCTGGGGTCCCAGCATCGATCCCTACAGTACCCCACTAGGCACTGCCTGCCATTTGGAAAAAGACCGTTTATTGCTACTCTTTGTTTCCTGTCTGCCTACCAGTTTTCCACCATCTCAATATACTACCCCCAATCCCAAGTGCTTTAATTTTATATGCTAATCTCTTATGTGGGACTTTGTCGAAAACCTCCTGAAAGTCCAAATAAACCACATCCACTGGCTCCCCCTCATCAACTCCACGAGTTACATTCTCGAAAAACTCCAGTAGATTTGTCAAGCATGATTTCCCTTTTGTAAATCCACGGTGACTCTGTCTGATTCTGCCACTGTTTTCCAAGTGCTCAGCTATTAAATCTTTTATAATGGACTCTAGAATTATCCCCACTGCCGACATCAGGCTGACTGGTCTATAATTCCCTGTTTTCTCTTGACCTCCCTTTTTAAACAGTAGGGTTACATTAGCTAACCTCCAATGTATAGGAACTGTTCCAGAGTCAATAGAATCTCAGAAGATGACCACCAATGCATCCACTATTTCTAGGGCTACTTCCTTACGTACTCTGGGATGTAGATTATCAGGCCCTGGGGTTTTATTGGCCTTCAATCCCATCAATTTCTCCAACACCATTTCCCTACTAATACTGATTTCTTTCAGTTCCTCCCTCTCACTAAACCCTGTGTTCCCCAACATTTCTGGTATGTTATTTGTGTCCTCCTTTGTGAAGACAGAACCAAAGTATGTATTTAGTTGGTCAGCCATTTCTTTGTTCCTGTTTCTGACTGTAAGGGACCTACATGTGTCTTCACCGATCTTTTTCTCTTCACATACCAATAGAAACTTTTACAGTCAGTTTTTTTGTTCCCCACAAGCTTACTCTTGTACTCTATTTTCCCCTTCTTAACCAATCCCTTGATTCTCCTTTGCTGAATTCTAAACTGCTCCCAATCCTCAGGTCTGTTGTTTTTTCTGGCCAATTTGTATGCCTCTTCCTTGGATCTAATACTATCTCTAATTTCCCTTGTAAGCCATGGTTTGGCAGCTTTCCTATTTTACTTTTGCACCAGACAGGAATAAACAATTGTTGCAGTTCACCCATGCGTTCTTTGAATGTTGCCATTGCCTATCCACCGTCATCCCTTTAAGTAACATTTCCCAATCCATCATAGCCAACTTGTGCCTCATACCATTGTAGTTTCCTTTATTAAGATTCAGGACCCTAGTCTCAGAATCAACTATGTCACTCTCCATCTTGATGAAGAATTCTATCATATTATGGTCGCTCATCCCCAAGGGGCCTCGCACAACTAGATTGCCAATTATTCCTTTCTCATTACACAATACCCAGTCTAGGATGGCCTGTTCTCTAGTTGGTTCCTCAATGTATTGGTCCAGAAAACTATCCCGTATACACTCCAGGAATTCCTCCTCTATGGTATTGTTACTAATTTGATTTGCCCAATCTATGTGCAGATTAAAGTCACCCATAATTACAGATGTTCCTTTATTACATGCGTCTTTACTTTCCTGTTTAATGTCATTCCCAACAACACCAGTACAGTTTAGGGGTCTATATACAACCCCCGCTAACATTTTTTGCCCCTTAGTGTTTCTCAGCTCTAACCGTAAAGATTCCACATCATCGGAGCTAATATCTTTTCTCACTATTGTGTTAATTTCTCTTTAACCAGCAATGCAACTCCACCGCCTTTTCCTTTTTGTCTGTCCTTCCTAAATACTGAATACCCCTGGATGTTCAGTTCCCATCCCTGGTCACCCTGCAGCCAAGTCTCCGTAATCCTGACTATATCATACCTGTTTACTTCTATTTGCGCGGTTAATTCATCCACTTTATTGCGAATGTTCCTCGTGTTAAGGCTTGTCTTTTTAACATTACTTGTCCCATTCCCACTATTTTTCACTGAGGCCCTGTTTGATTCTTGCCCTTGATTTCTCTGCCTATTGCTTTTCTTATTCCCCTTTCTGTCTTTTGTTCTTGCCCTTGATTCCCCCTCCTCTGACTCCTTGCATAAGTTCCCATCCCCCTGCCATTTTAGTTTAAACCCTCCCCAACCACTGTAGCAAATATTCCCCCTAGGACATCAGTCCCGGTCCTGCCCAGGTGTAGCCAGTCCAATTTGTACTGGTCCCACCTCCCCCAGAACCAGTCCTAATGCCCCAGGAATTTGAAACCCTCCCCTTCACACCATCTCTTCAGCCACGTATTCATCCGATATATCCTGCTATTTCTACTCTGACTAGTATGTGTCACGGGTAGTAATCTTGAGATCACTACCTTTGAGGTCTTATCAACGCTGCCCGTCCAATCTTAAGGTTGACGGGCAGGTGAGGAGCCCAAGTGGCCTTTATGTTTTTCAGGAAACCTCATCCACAGGTGGGATGAGATTTCCTGAAGGTTTTATTAAATAAATAAATAATTTTTGCACAATTCATAAACATGTCCCAGCTCATGGGACACTGTCACATTAGGAGACATGTGTAAATAATTTTTATTTTTCCTTATTCAAAAATTTCAATATGTACTTAATCTCCCTGAGGCAGCTCCGTGCCTCAGGGAGATTTCTGAGCTCTTTCGTGTGCATGCACGAAAGAGCGCAGGCCCTGACTCTCCCTCCTCCCCCACCACCTGCACAGGTAGTGCTGAGCACTATTGGCTGCGCGTCATGCTAGGTGGGCATTAATTGGCACGCCCGCATAAAATGGCAGTGCACAGCCGATCGCGGGTTGTGATCGGTTCTGCGCTCGCCCCCGCCCGCTCCCACCCAGCCTGCCTGACACAGACCCTAAGACCATAAGACATAGGAGCAGAAATTAGGCCATTTGGCCCATCGAGTCTGCTCCGCCATTCAATCATTGCTGATAAGTTTCTCAACCCCATTCTCCCACCTTCTCCCCGTAACCTTTGATCCCCTTACCAATCAAGAACCTATCTATCTCGGTCTTAAATATACTCAATGACCTGGCCTCCACAGCCCTCTGTGGCAATGAATTCCATAGATTCACCACTCTCTGGCTAAAGAAGTTTCTCCTCACCTCTGTCTAAAAGGTCTTCCCCTTACTCTGAGGCTGTGTCCTCGGGTCCTAGTCTCTCCTACTGATGGAAACATCTTCCCCACATCCACTCTATCCAGGCCTTTCAGTATTCTGTAAGTTTCAATCAGAACCCCCCTCATCCTTCTAAACTCCATTGAGTATAGACCCAGAGTCCTCAAACGTTCCTCATATGTTAAGCCTTTCATTCCTGGGATCATTCTCATGAACCTCCTCTGGACCCTCTCCAGGGCCAGAACATCCTTCCTGAGATACGGGTCCCAAAATTGCTCACAATATTCTAAATGTGGTCTGACCAGAGCCTTATAAAGCCTCAGCAGCACATCCCTGCTTTTATATTCTAGTCCTCTCGAAATAAATGCCAACATTGCATTTGCCTTCCTAACTACCGACTCAACCTGCAAGTTAAACTTAAGAGAATCCTGGACTAGGACTCCCAAGTCCCTTTGCGCTCCAGATTTCTGAATTCTCTCCCCATTTAGAAAATAGTCTATGCCTCTATTCTTCCTACCAAAGTGCATGACCTCACACTTCCCCACGTTGTATTCCATCTGCCACTTCTTTGCCCATTCTCCTAACCTGTCCAAATCCTCTGTAGCCTCCCCGCCTCCTCAATACTACCTGTCCCTCCACCTTTGTATCATCTGTAACTTAGCCAGGATGCCCTCAGTTCCTTCATCTAGATCATTAATGTATAAAGTGAAAAGTTG
The DNA here is from genome assembly GCF_017639515.1 of Carcharodon carcharias. Lineage (NCBI taxonomy): Eukaryota > Metazoa > Chordata > Chondrichthyes > Lamniformes > Lamnidae > Carcharodon > Carcharodon carcharias. The sequence goes on along the minus strand of NC_054472.1, from coordinate 123,342,658 downwards.
TGGTCCCAACACTGACTTCTGTGGAACTCCACTAGTCACCGGCTGCCGTCCTGAGAAGGACCCCCTTATCTCCACTCTCTGCCTCCTGCCAGACAGCCAATTTTCTATCCATGCTAGCATCTTGCCTCTAACACCATGGGCTCTTATCTGACTGAGCAGCCTCCTGTGCGGCACCTTGTCAAAGGTCTTCTGGAAGTCCAAGTAGATAACATCCATTGGCTCTCCTTTGTCTAACCTACTTGTTACCACCTCAAAAAATTCTAACAGATTTGTTAGGTATGACCTCCCCTTGATGAAACCATGCTGACTTTGCCCGTTTTTACTATGCACTTCCAAGTATTCTGAAACCTCATCCTTATTAATGGACTCTAAAATCTTACCAATGACCGAGGTCAGGCTAATTGGTCTGCAATTTCCCGTCTTTTGCCTCACTACCTTCTTAAACAGCAGGGTTACATTAACGATTTTCCAGTCCTCTGGGACCCTCCCTGACTCCAGTGATTCCTGAAAGAAACTTACACAGGTAAGTTTCTGGCCTGTAAGTTTAGAGCTGAAGGTGATTGAAGAAGCATACATTGTGTTAGTGCTCTGTCCTTCGTTCCAATAAACTATCAGTGTTTGTTCAGTCAATCAGTCTCTCTGCCTGTATAGTTTCAAGCACCAACAAATGTGTTAATATCAAGGGGGCAGCTAGCGCTCGCCAGACAACATGAACCTGATAACCAAAAGCGTAAAACTCAGTTATCAAATTGAAATACAGGGAGAATTAGAATTTGAATCCGTTAAATTCTGAGTGGCAAAACCATTTTATTTATATTTTAAAAATCTCTTCACTACTAACTCATTGTTCTTGCCTCCATGCAACTCACCTGAAACCTGACAGCTGCTGAACTCCATGGTTGCCTCACTGAAAATTGCAGAATTTTCCTGAGATGGTCATGTAAATTAGCTTGTTAATAGGAATGAGCCTATTCAGGGTCTACTCGATCCCCCACCAGCGGGAAAATAGCAGATGATGGAAATGGAGGTGGGATTTCCAGCCAGGCCACTCAACAGCCATTTTGTTTGCTGTCCCTCCACCGTTCCCATCCAATCGGGGATGGGAATATTCCAGTCCAGGACTTGAGCACTCTAGTGCAGTATTGAAGGAGTGCTCACTGTTAGAGGTGCTGCTTACATATGAGATGTTAAACTGATCGAGGCTCTGCCTGCCCTCTTTAGACGTTAAAGATCCTATCACAGTATTTCAAAGAAGGGCAAGAGGGAGTTATCCCTGGTATCCTGCCCAATATTATTCCCTCAATGAACATCACAAAAACAGGTTATCTGGTCTGCTTATTATCACATTGCTGTTTATGGGAGCTTGCTGTGTGCAAATTTGATGCTGCACAGTGACTACACTTCAAAAGTACTTCATTGGCTGTAAAACACTTTCAGATATCTCGTGGGTTTGAAAGTCAGTATATAAATGCCAGCCTTCCAACTTCCAGTAATCATCTTTTTGGTAGGTCTTTGCTATCTATTATTATCTTGTCCATAACTTACATTTTTTCTTTAAAATAACCTTTACATCATCTGCTTAGTGCAAAGTATTCATTTAATACTTTAGCCACGTCCTCTGCCTCTACATGAAAATTTCCATTGAGTCCTTAATAGGATTTAATTTATTGTTGTCTGCTAATCTTTTCTCTATCCTCTCTTTGGGCTGGGTTTAATGCAGCCAATTGTGACAGGGACAATGGCGGCTGGGCCCACTGAATCACGGGAGGGGCCCCACTTCAGTCACCCGGTGACGGCAAAACCTCCCCCAATTAAGTCAGAGGGTGGAAGATGTTGACACGAGATTCCTGGCCCAGGTTTTGGGCTCAGGCAGCTGAAAGCACGACTGCTAATAATAAAGCGTAATTCTGAAACATCCTTTCTGGAACAAGGGTAATTGTTTCCCGTTTCCACTTTCTACCCCAGTTATCCTTACATCCTGTCTGATTAGAACTGCCAGTTGTGGACCGGTGCCCATTAAGAGCTGGACTGATTTTGCCTCAGCCTATAGAACATAGGATTTATCAGAATGCGAATAGAACACATTTCTTAATAAGACCATGCTACTGAGCAGTACTGAACAACATTTTTATTTAAATTATTTTTAGGAATTGGTGTTGATATATCTTTTATTTTTGGATTCATTACTGTTTACTTGCATATATAATGTTCATGATTGGGAAAAGTATCAGTGTAAAGCAGTAGTGATACTTAACAAGTTTACATTTTAACTCCATTTTTATTCCAATACTCAGGTACAAAAACAATGTGTCCATCAATGTCCACACTGATCCTGGGAAATACATCATCAACAGTAAATATGGTGTTCATTCTTTGGAAATTAACAAGTGAGAAGCTATTTTCTTTCTTTAATCTAAGATCAATTAGTTTGTGTTAAAAGAGGACATAATGTTGGTAATTCTGTCAATAATTCAGTAACAGCTGCAGTGTGACTTAGACACAAATGGAGGTGAGAAATTGTATCTAACAAGAGTCCATTATTAGCAGTCAGATGTTTTGCAAAAAGAGTCCTGACAGTTGTACTTCTGTTAACAATTTCTTAATAATGCACAAGTCTTAATGGGCACTATTAACTCTGATAGATGGAGTGAGATAATCAATTTATCTCTTTCTGTCCTACCTTTCCTAGTTGCACATACCAATGAGTGGGGCCAGAATTTGCTGGAGTGGAGCACTTAACACTGTCTGTAATTAGCTGCACCTGACCTTTCAGCTTAAAACATTTTTGCCCACAACATTGCTGTAATTGCAAGCTGGTAACTGTTCAGTGAGGGATGCAGGGCATGCATGAATGGAGCAAACAACAAAATCCCCTTAACCAATTAGATTTAACAATTGTGAACTGAACAGAGGAAGAACTGAGAAGAGTTAAAGTGGGTGAATTCAATGTCAGATCAGGTACAAAAAAAGGAAGGGAAAAAAAGATTTGATTGAGAGGGAGAAAATGAAGCAGGAAAAGTATGAAAAAAAACTTGAAATTGACATTTTTAAAATCTCCCCAAAAAATTCAAAATGTGAAGAGTAAGACTCCATACTTGCAATAATTAGTTTTCAGTGCCAGAGAAGTTTGATTGGCAGCAATTCACATTTATAGTGTCAATAAAAGTGTTCTTACACAGCCCTAAATATCTGTAACAAAGACAGAATTACCTGGAAAAACTCAGCAGGTCTGGCAGCATTGGCGGAGAAGAAAAGTGTTGACGTTTCCAGTCCTCATGACCCTTCCACACACCTAAATATCTGTGGCAGATTTAGTTTATAACTACCACACATATACAGTAACTGCATGACATTCAATGCATGTTGATGCTGAGCTTTGTGAAAATAGCATTTCTGCAATTGGCAAAGTGGTGCAAATCGGGCAGCAACATTTAAATATTTACATTTAACAGTGTATCTGCTCCTCGTCTGATGTTGCTGTATCATCTACCCATGGATAACGGCAAGCACCATTTAGCTTCACTGTTAATTTGACAGCAAATTCTGGCTGTTGTAAATTTGATAAGCTGTTAACGAAATTGTGAATGGTGCAAATGCTATGTTTGGATTTCATAGTAAAACTGACAATTGCTCTGTTATAATTGGCTGCTGACTTCAGCAGCCTGCAGCTTCTGCCTTTACAGGTGACTTGTTCATCTGCTTTCCAGGCTGAACAAATGACATTTTCCGAACTGTTACATGTGACGAGTTATCTTACATGTCGCAAATGCACAGTGGAAAATTATGGGACCTGTTCCTGGCAGTCAAGGTACTTGACTGAATGCAAGCACTTGGAGGATCAACTGTAAAGGAGAAATCTGGGTAGCAGCAATGCCACCAAATAAGTAAAGAGAGAAGTGTTAGAAATTGTCACTCATTTGAAGGCAAGGTACAACAGTTAGATTCACAACCAGAATACAATCTGATACAAGTTGAATATTCAGATTACTGTGTTACTTGCATGCTATAAAGGCTTAATTCTTTTCAAAATTTTTTTAGAGTAAAGCCAGGTTACAAGTTACTGTCAAATATGACATGACCCAGATAATTAGAACAATGACCTTGAAGTTACTCTACATGAATTATGAATGTCATACACTTAATGCTTATAGTTACTTTAATGGAGACATAAACCCCTTGATTAAAAACCTCTGCTAAATTAGTGGACAAATGAAATTCAGCCAAATGCATTAAGGCTTTATATCCTAATGTTTGTAATTATAACTTTCAGGTTTTGTTTGTTTTCATTTTTATTTTTAAGAAATTTCTATAGGCTTAAAAATTAGTTTTATAACATTAATAATCATTATCTTAGACTTGCAATAAATTGATATTTGGGCCATTAAGTGACAATCCAGAACAGTTTGACAAGTATTATTTTGTCAATAATTCAGGTGTTCATATTTAGCTACTTAATTTAGGTACGACAAAAATATAGAAGAGGGAAATAAAAGATAGACATTGGCATGCGCAGATCATTTTACACTTGGGTTCAGAAAAATCTTTCTTAAGAATGGAAGAAAGTGTTACATTCGGCAAAAAATGAAATTTAGGTAAAAATTATGCTTTAGTTTTGATTTTGTTTGAAGAAGAATTTGTAAGTATGTAGCATATTTCAGTACTCCCCATTGAAAACATAGAAATAAACAGAAAGATTTATGGCACAGAAGGAGACCATTTGGTCCATCATGTCCATGCCAGCTAAAGAAGAGCTATCCAGACAAATCCTACCTTCCAGCGCTTGGTTGGTAGCCCTGTAGGTTACCGCACCTCAAGTGCATATTCAGATATTTTTCTAAATGTAATAATGGTTTCTACCTCTACCACCCTTTCAGGCAGGGAGTTCCGGACCCCTACCGCCATCTGGGTGAAAAAATTGCTCCTCAGCTCCCCTCTAATCCTTCCACCAATTCCTTTAAATTTATGCCACCTGGTTAATGACCTGTCAGCAAACGAAAATAGGTCCATTCCATCCTATTTATTCTACCTAGGCACTTCAATTTTGTTCACTTTATTTAAATCTTCCCTCAGCCTTCTCTGTTCCAAAGAAACCAATCTCATCCTATCTAATTTTTCCTCTTGGCTAAACTTCTCCCTCCCTGGCAACATCCTTGTAATTCCATTCTGTACCCTCTCTAGTGTGATCATATGCTTCCTGTAATCCAGTGACCAAAGCTGTATGCAGTACTCTAGTTGCAATCTAACTAGCGTTTTATATAGTTCTAGCATAACATCGCTGCTCTTACTCTAGGTCAATAAATGAAAGCATCCCCTATGCTCGACTACCTTATCTACCTCTTTTGCTACCTTCAGGAATCTGTAGAACCTTTGTTCCTGTCCACTTCAGAATCCTAACATTTGTTGAGTATTCCTTTGCCTTGTTTGCCCTCCCCAAATGCATTACCTCATACTTTTCTGGATAGAGTCCCATGTGCCACTTTTCTGCTCACCTGACCAGTCCATTGATATCTTCCAGCAGTCTGCAGCTTTCCCCTTCACTATCAACCATATGATCAATTTTTATATCATCTGCAAACGATTCATGCTCCCTGCATTCAAGTCTAAATCTTTGATATATGCCACGAACATGAAGGGACCCAGCCCTGCGGAACCCCACTGGAAACAGCCGACCAGTCACAAAAATACCCACCCACCATAACCCCTCGCTTCCTACCATTGGGGCAATTTTGGATCCAATTTGCTGCCCTTCGATCCAGTAAACATTTAATTTACTGACCAGTCTGCCATGTGGGACCTTGTCAAATGACTTGCTCAAATCCATGCATACTACATTAAATATACCATTCTCATCAACTCTCCTTGTTACTTCCTCAAAACATTCAACTAACTTAGTCAGACATGTCCTTCTCTTGAGAAAGAACATAAGAACATAAGAACTAGGAGCAGGAGTAGGCAATTCAACCCCTCGAGCCTGCCCTGCCATTCAATATGATCGTGGCTGATCTCATTTCGGCCTCAACTCCAATTTCCAATTTCCCGCCCTCTCCTCATAACCTTTCAACCTGTTACTAATTCAAAATCTGTCTGTCTCCTCCTTAAAATTATTCAGCGTCCCAGCATCCACTGCACTCTGAGGTAGTGAATTCCATAAATTCAAGACCCTTTGAGAAAAGTAATTCCTCCTCATCTCTGATTTAAATCTACCACCCCTTAGCCTAAAACTAAGGCCTCTCCACAAGGGGAAACATCCACTCCATGTCTACTTTGTTTATCCCCTTTAGCATCTTATATGCCTCAATTAGATCTCCTCTCATCCTTCTATACTCTAGCGAGTATAGGTCTAAACTGCTCAATCTCTCCTCATAAGACAAGCCCCGCATCTCTGGAATCAATCTAGTGAACCTCCTCTGAACCGCCTCCAATGCAACTACATCCTTCCTCAAGTAAGGGGACCAAAACTGTGCACAGTACTCCAGGTGCGGTCTCACCAATGCCTTGTACAGTTGCAACAGTTCCCTATTTTTATACTCCGTTCCTTTAGCAATAAATGCCAAAATTCCATTTGCCTTCCTTATTATCTGCTGTACCTGCATACTAGCTTTCAGTGATTCATGCACGAGGACACTCAGATCCCTTTGTACTGAAGCATTATGAAGTTTCTCTCCATTTAAATAATAAGTTGTCTTTTTATTCTTCCAACCAAAATGGATAACCTCACACTTATCCATGTTAAACTCAATCTGCCAAATTTTGGCCCATTCACCTAATCTGTTCATATCCATTTGTAAATTTCTCATTTCTTCATTGCAACTTACTTCCCCACCTATTTTGGTGTAATCTGCAAATTTAGCTATAGTATCTTCTATCCCTGAATCCAAGACATTAATTTAAATTGTAAATAGTTGGGGTCCAAGGACTGAACCCTGTGGCACCCCACTAGTTACAGCTTGCCGTCCAGAAAAAGACCCATTTATCCCGACTCTCTGCTTTCTGTTGTTTAATCAATTCTCCATCCAAGCTAATATATTACCCCTTACTCCATGTGATCTTATCTTGTGTATTAATCTTTTGTGTGGCACCTTATCAAAGGCCTTCTGGAAGTCCAGATATACTACATCTACAGGATCCCCATTATCCACTTTACGTGTCACATCTTCAAAGAACTCTAGCAAATTAGTCAAACACAATTTACTCTTCATAAAACCATGCTGACTCTGATGGATTGCATTTGACTTTCCAAATTACTTCCTTAATAATGGATTCCAACAATTTCCCAACAACAGACATTGAACTAACTGGTCTATAGTTTCCTACTTTATGTCTCCCCCTTTTTGAATAAGGCATTATATTAGCATTTTTCCGATCCTCTGGATCCTTTCCGGAATCCAGGGAATTTTGGAATATTATAGCCAATGCATCCACTATCTCCACTGCCACTTCCTTTAAGATCCTGGGATGCAGGCCATCAGGTCCTGGGGACTTGTCACCCTTTAATCCCAATAGTTTGCTCATTACCATTTCTCTAGTGATGTTGATTGTTCTAAGTTCCTCCTTCTCTATGCCCTTTGCACTACCTGTTACTATTGGGGTGGTACTAATGAGATTCACCGTGAAAATTGAGGCAAAATATTGATTAAGTGTCTCTGCCATTTCTGCGTTCCCCACTATTAACTCCCCGGTCTCATCCTCCAAGGGACCAATATTCACTTTAGCTACTCTCCTTTTATATACTCGTAGAAGTTTTTGCTATCAGTTTTTACATTTTGTGCTAGTTTTCTTTCATAATTTACCTTTGCTCTTTTTATTTTTCTTTAGTAACCCTTTGTTGATCTTTAAAAGCTTCCCAATCTTCCAGCCTGCCACTGACCTTTGCAATTTGGTATGCCTTAGTTTTTGCCTTTACATTATCTTTAACTTTCTTGCTTAGCCATGGATGCTTTTCCCACCTCTTATCATCTTTCTTCTTCTTTGGAATATATTTTACTTGGGAGGAATTGAATATCTCCTTAAATATCTGCCACTGCACATCAACTGTCCTGCCTTGTAGTCTTCCTGCCCAATCCACTCGGGCCAAATCTGCCCTCATGCCTATGTAATTACCTTTGTTTAACTCCAGAACACTAGTGTGGGACTCAAGTGTCTCGCTTTCAAACTGAACTTGAAATTCTAGGAAGCTATGATCACTCTTCCCTAGAGGATCCTTTACTATGAGGTCATTAATTAATCCCATCTCATTACACAAAACCAAATCCAGAATAGCCTGCTTCCTGGTTGGTTCCACAATGTATTGCTCCAAGAAACAATCTCTAATACACTCAATGAACTCTCCCTCGAGGCTACCCTTGCCAATTTGATTAGTCCAGTCTATATGCATATTAAATTCACCCATGATTATTGCCGTACCTTTCTTACATGCTCCCAGTTTATATACTCCTGGTTTATACTGTGCCCTACTGCTGAACTACTATTTGGGGACCTATAGATTACTTCCACCAGGGACTTCTTTCCCTTGCTATTTCTTACTTCTACCCAGACTGACTTTACGTCTTGCTCTCCAGTGCCTATATTGTTCTTCACTATAGCACTGATCTCTTTCTTTACTAACAACATTACACCATCTCCTTTTCCTCCCTGCCTATCCTTCTGAAACACTGAGTACCCTTGGATATTCAACTCCCAAACTTGTTCTCCCTGTAACCATGTCTCAGTAATTGCCACCAAATCATACCTATTTATCTCTGTCTCTATTTGCACTGTTAACTCATTAGTTTTATTCCGAATACTGCGCGCATTCGGATACAAAGCCTTTAAGTTTTCCCTATTGTCAATTTTCCCTACTCTTATATGATTCTTTGGTGCAATATGGCATTCACACACTCTGTCCCTTCCTTTCACTTTTTGGTAACAATCAGCCTCGTCACTAACCTGCACTCTTACCCTCTCCTTAAACTTCGATTTTTGTATATTTCCATGCAACTGAACTCTTCCCCCCGGTATTTAGTTCAAAGCCCTATCTACAACCCTAGTTATGCGATTCACCAGGATACTGGTCCCAGCATGATTCAAGTGGAACCCGTCCGAATGGAATAGCTTCCTCTTTCCCCAGTACTGGTGCTAATGTCTCATTAATTCAAACCCATTTCTCTCACACCAATCTTTGAGCCATGCATTTACCTCTTTAATCTTATTGACCCTGTACCAATTGGCTCATGGCTCTTGTAGTAATCTGGAGATTATTGCCTTTTTGGTTCTGCTTTTTAATTTAACCCCTAGCTGCTTGTATTCCGTCAGCAGAACCTCTTTCCTTGTTCTATCTATATTGTTGATACCTACATTGTCCACGACAACTGGATCTATTCCCTCCCACTCCAAGTTCCTCTGCAGCCCAGATGAGATATCCTTAACCCTGGCACCAGATAGGCAACACAGCCTTCGGGACTCTCGATCCTGGCTACAGAGAACACTATCTATTCCCCTAACTATACTATCTCTGATTACAACTACATTTCTCTTTTCTCCCCCTACTTGAATGGCTCCCTGTACCACGGTGCTATGGTCAGTTTGCTCATCCTTCCTATAGTCCCCACTCTCGTCCACACAGGGAGCAAGAATCTTGAACCTGTTGGATAAGGGCAAGGGCTGAGGCTCCTGCAGTGCTACTTCTATGTGAAGGTCTATGCTGCACGTCGTCATCATCCTCCTGCAACTGAGTGACTATTAGGGCCTCCACTGCATCTTCATGACAGGAGCATTCTCACAGAGAATATGTGCGCTGCTATTAGCCAGACTGGAGTCAAACGTTCATGGATGCAATGTAAGGATCTTATGGTGTCTTCTCACTGCATGTCGTCATCATTCTCCACAAATTGAGCAGCTATGAGGGCCCTCTGAGAGTGCCTGCCTTGTTTGGCCTGTGACTGGGCTCCTTCATCTCCTCCTCACTGGCTCCTTTCTCTGATACAGCGCCAGGTTGTAAAGGGTGCAGCAGACAATGACGATGCGTGACACTGGAGCCTCATTTCCAGCATCCCGATGGTTTGCTCCATCAAGGTGTGAGTTGCAGCATGAGCCTCATTATAGCTTCACTCTGCTGAAGTCTGAGGCCACCACACAGGTATCATCAGCCCTTGTCCCCAAGGAGCCATCCCTGCAGTTTCTTTGGACCCTGGGAGACTTCAGGGATCTGTGACCAACTGAGAATGTAGGAGTCGTGGACACTTCCTGGAAACCGTGCACAGACCTGCAGGATGTGTTTGTGGTGGTCGCACATCAGCTGCACATTCAGCGAATGGAATCCCTTGTGGATGACATAGAAACCCAAGATCTGGGAAATCCAATCATTCTTGCATCCTGACTGTCCTGGTCCCAGGCGAAATGCAGAAAGTTGTGTGCCATCGCGAAGATGGCATCCGTGACCTCATGGATGCCAACCTGTGGAGCCCTGAAAGGGACCACTGGCATTGAAATTGAGCACCACTGTCACTCACTTTCACAGTCACTGGTAGTGGATACCTCCATGTCCCTGTGGCTCCAAATCCTGCAGTTGCTGGCAGACATGACCGACCTATTCCCTAGACATGTGCAGTCGTCAACAACACAGGTTGTTTGTCATCTGCAGGAATGAAAGGCTGCGTCTATAGACCCTGGGTCTAGCTAGGTGCTGACCAGCGACGGCTCACTGTAGCTCTTCGGGAGTCCCAATTGCCCCTTCTTCCAGAGAGTGCTGCTCTTCCCTCTGTGCAACCAGGTGCCTCAGTCGCTCTCTTCTGTGTCGTCTTCGCTCTCTGTATGTCACAATGCATACAGCTAGTTCATCAGGCTCCATGCTACTAATGTACTCCTCCTGCAGGATGAAAGAGAGAGGGTTGGCATGGTGTACTCAGAGTCTCTCTTGGTTAAGTCTGAAGGCCCCTTAACACGTCCCGGAGAATGCTGGCCTCTGGATGGCCAGAGATTAATGTACTGCATGGCTGCCCGAAACCTCATCCAACTGACTGATTGGCTGCAGCTTCCCCCACTGGACTGCATTCTATGCTCTCAGCTCAGGCGCAAGTATTCCCCTAACCTGCACTGCAAGGCTGCACTGTTATCTTGAATCATGAGGGAGACTGGTCCAAACCAGGATGATAACATTGCAGGGGACCACGAGTGCCTCCACCAGTGATTGCTCCATGGCCAGCTTTAACGAGGAGATTGTACAATGTGCCCAGTCACCCAATTGTTCTGCAGTTCACTAAAATTCTTATTAGTTTGCAGTCTGTGTCCAAGGGATGAAAAGCTCTAGAGCACTTGGTGGCACTTTGATGCCTGTGCATTGCTTGAGTGGGTAGTTAAGCTAGAGGCCCAATTGCAGTCATGTCAACGTGGCTGCGCCTGAACTGTCTCACTGCAGAGGAATGGTCACTTCATACAAGGTGTTGCTAATATGTGGCTGCTTCCCTCACCGCCGCCACCCCCCCACAACATGTGCTTGTGCCACCTTCAACCGCAGCGCATTCTTTGCGCCCCACCCCCACCGTGCCTCAACTTGAAGTCCAACAAGTGTCCCTCATGAGCACTCCACAACGTTACTATGCACTCACTTCCAAGTCACCCTCAAAGTGCAGCCCACCAAGCACATTCCTTCTATATGCTGTTGAGAAAGACATCGGCGTTCAGTCACACCAATGTGGGCGGACGATCCAGCGTAGGGGGAATGATTCCGGCAGGCTGGCCTTATAATGATATGCAGATGTATTACACTGAGGCTGCTGATATCCAATGGCAGGAAATGCAGCCTGCCATTGATGGGCTGAGTAGACGATTGCAAACTGGTTTCATGATGTTGTGAAATTGATTTTTGGCTTTTTCGCCATATTGTCCACTCATGCCACCTAATAGGTTGATGCCAGCGGGCACAGATGATTCAGCCATAAGTCTGGCGGTGGGCAGGAAATTCAACATATTCCCTGTTGGTTGGTGGGATGGCTGAACACGCATGATCTTCGGTTGATCACCTCATGAATTATGCATCTGAGGAGCTTGACAAATCTCATGGTGGGGAAGGCAGGAAGTCATCCGCCGCACATTTACCTCATGGGGTCAAAGGTCCTGGTGCCATATTTAAAGGGCACCTAGACAGCCATCCACTCAATGCAGGCCTGAAGCCCTGTGTTACTCCTACAGAGTCCTAATGGCCACAGCTCATACTGGAGAAGCTGGCTTATGTGAGCAACCACATCCTGGGACATACAAGGAAGCCTCAAATATTTGCCTTTCTTACACCTCTGGAGAAGAGCAATGCCGGTGATACACCCATAGATGGGCCATTGCAGTGGTCCAGTTTGTCAGCTTCTTGGCCTTATAGAGGCTCTCCTCTTGCTGCATAGGCCCTTGTTTCTCCTGGCCCTATGCCAACCTGCATGGTCCTTCTCCTCATCTGGATGAGAGTCATTACCAAAGCAGGTTTGCCTGCATCATCGATGCCTCAGTGGATGTGTGAATGAATTGAAGTGATACATTTAGTGAGCACGTCCTTTCCAGGTTTCTCTCCATCTAAAAGCCAGCAGGCCAGTGCTAAGGCCTTTGCCTGGCATCTGTCTAGACATGGCATTCCCATCCCACCCCTTCCAGGTAAAGGACATCCTGGAGAACCAGAGACAGATGTTCCTCCCCTTCACACATGAATACATATGGTGACGTCGTTCTGTGGCTGGGGTGATGAGAGCCATGTGCAAGAAGCCTCACGCAGACACTTTTCTGCATGGCTCCGCTACCCCTGAGACTCTATAGGTGGGCAACCTGCAGCCCATCAGGTTTCTGAGCGTGGCCCGTGAGACATTTTGCTGACCATTGCCCATGCACAGCGCTGCCAGATTCTGCTGGTTTCTGTCTGCGTAGTTTATTTCCTGCCAGTATTACTAAAGTAATAGTGCGTGTGAAGTGGGGTGCATGCTGATTGCACACAACATTGACTGTAAGTACCATGTGCTTCCTCTGCTTCCAACAAAATGCTGCTATGATTCAGTCGGCGTGCCCCTTCTTATTCATGGATGCTTGGTTAGTGCACATGCCCCATTTCAAGCGCAGCTCACTGAGAGGAAGGAGGGCCAATCATGTGGCCCACTCACTAGCCTAGGTTTCCCATCACTGCTATAGAGAGGCCGTCACCTTGGCAGCATAGAAAGACGAACTGCAAGATCCCTTGTCAGCCAAGACCATTTACCCAGGAGAATGGAGTTTGGAGTCGGGCGTTTGCTATTGTCCACCAGCTGTGCCCCTTGGACACATCCACCTCCCTCCCGCCTTTCATCTCTGCCTCTGACAGCAGCCGATAGCATATCACACAGAATGAACGGCAGCTCCACACCTTGCTGGGATCTCGATGTTATGAAACCCCTGAGTTGGGAAGAAACCTGCTGCAATGTGGGCTTAGAGGAGAACATACAGTTGCCTCATAATTATTAGGGTGTCCCTTCAGTTAGCCACTTGAGCTGACCTTGAACTTCAACCACCCGAAAAGACCCTCCTCCCACCTTGTGGGATCTCACTGACTAACTGTATGGTCAAGGTCAGATTGGAAAAAAGGCGCACGTCACCTTTCAAACTCAGTCCATCACCTTCTACCTGCCCCCTGTCACCCACCAATTTCCCCCTATCACCTTGACCCCTCCAGCATCAACATTCCTCTCCCCCCATTATCCTGGACCCTATCACGATCTATCTCCACATGCCTTTCCTCTCCTCAGAGCCAAAACCCATTACAATCCCCATGCCCAACCTGACCTTGCCCCCTCCTATTATCCAAGTCTTGACCCCACCGTTATCACCCCCCACCTTCCCCCCACCCCAGATAGAGCTTTACCTACCAGACTCTCACTCCGGACCTGCCACCCTTCCTCATCCCATTCCCCCTCTGACAGTGGCTGTTGCGTCCCATCACCAATACCCTGAGCTCACCTGCGCAGTAACCCACCATCAATATCACCGACACTGCTGTCTAAGAAAATTTCCCCCCGTCTTCCCGGACACTCTCTTTCCCTTCCCCAGTAATCCTGCCTCCCCTGTCCAGCCTTCATTCCACCCATCCACTATACCGACCTTTGCCCCTGGATTTCGAGCCTTCGCCTGCCTCCAGTGACCAGCCTTGGCACAGTGTTTGTTACCGACACTCAAGTGAAGTTATGCAATGTCGTCAAGCAGGAGAAACCAACATCTACTGACCTCAAAGTCATGAAAGAGATGAAGCTTGCCAGGTGCACACCACTTGGGTAACTTACTTTGGAGAGTGAGCTTCATTCTGGCGAGGTGACCTTTTAATTAGCATGCATGAGATGCTAATGAATGCAGATGGGGTTCTCGACAACTCAACCCACTCTTAACCAGCCGTCAAAGTCTGGAGAACAAAATTCCAAACTAATTTTCAGCTGGCTGGAAACTGGCTTTTTCAATCATGTCAAATTAAGTGCCCCTGCCCGCCACAATTGAAAATTCCGAACATGGTTAGGTTTTCCTTGATTTTGCTTGCTAATACTTTTTCATGCCTTCACTTTGCTTTCCTAAATTCCTTTCGATGTTCACCCTCGCACTTCCTGTAATCCACTAGACTTTTTGCAATACAGTAAGTCCTCACTTAATGTTGTGGTTGTGTTCCTGACAATCACGATTTTAAGTGAAACAATTTTAACTGAATCATGGGTTCCCATAGGAATCAATGTTTAACATTGGAGTTAGGTTCCTTCAGACATTTCTTGTCCAGAAAAACCAATGTACAAGTTGAAATATTATACCGTACCTGTGTAGCACTTTGCACTCCTTGCTGAAATAACTAAAATATAAAATAAGTATTGTATAAATTCAACTTAGATAACACTCCCTCTCGTTCTTCTTAGGCAGCCCCTTGGGTTTGAGGATGAAATGCTTCCACTCTGGTTCGATAGGTTCTGAGATGGCTGATAAATCCAATGCACAATCTGCAGACTGTGCCATATGTGGGCAGCTGTTGCTTGGAGGGTCAGTTAGATGAGTTCTGAAAAAGAGTCATATTGGACTCGAAATGTTAACTCTGTTTCTCTCTCTACCCTTGCTGCCAGACCTGCTGAGTTCTCCCAGCACTTGCTGTTTTTATTTCAGTTAGATGAGTTGTTTAGTGGTTTTTCCACATTCTCTGCCACCTTGACTTCACCTTTGCATGTACCTGACAAAGTGTCTCTGTGTTCGGTGCCTTCCTGAATGAACCTTGTCCCATTTTAGTCGGTCACCATGAATCAGAGGAGATGTTTGACCTCTTCAGGGATGCTTTCAAGACAGCCCTCAGTGGAGGTGGCTTTGCGTGATTAGCATCTTGATGTAGGGCATGTTGGTTTGGGAGAGGACCCTGCGGTTGTACCACCTTTCTTGCCACTGCATTTGGAGGATCTTTCAAAGGCACTGCTGGTGGTGCCTCGAGGTGCCTGCTGCAGGTTTTCCAAGTCTCAGAAATATAGATGGGAGTGTGACAATCACTGTTGCCTGGTGAACGATGACTTTTGAGATCCTGGTCCTTTTCTTCTGAAAAGGCCAATGACTGGAGATGGAGTGATTTTAATTTTGAGTTGAGGGCAGCATACAACAACCAGGTCATGGTGGAGTTAATGAGACAAAGCTCCAAGGTCGTCAACAACCTTGAAAAGCCTTCTCCGGTAGATCTCCTTGTAGCAGAAAAGTCTTTTCCCGGTAGATCTCCTTGTAGCAGTTAATGCCATCACTGATCATGCTGTTCACTTTGACACTACTCTCTGTTTGAGTCATCCTCCATGAAGATTTCCAATGCCTCTTCTATGAGCTAGAAAGCTCTTGATTAAGCTTGAGGGGATGGTGTTTCAGCACAGTCTTCTCTTCATCTCATTGACTTTCTAGTTCCATTAATTCTTCATTGGACAGTTCCACACCAAGCAAATCCACTACGTCAGCCAGCCTTCCTGGCCAAGGTGATGATTTTATGATGAACCTCAGGGACAGCATCATGACATTCTCTGTGGTCACTGACATGCCTGGGCTACAATTTCAGCTTGGCACTGTTCCCAATGACGTGACTTCATCCCATGAATCAGCAATATTGTAGATGCCCTTGAGGATGTTGTAGCCACACCAAATCTCTGTGACAGATGGCGGCATTCTCACCATCTGCTGCCTTGATCAGCTGGGAGAAGGTGTGGCGTAGTAATCCTTAAACATTGCTATTGCTCCTGGATCTATGGACGGTATGAATGAAGTCATGTTGGGTGGTAAGAAAGTGATCTTCACATTTTCAGACATTTCATCAAGGCTGACAGGATGACCTGGGCAATTATGCAAGAGGTGCAATATTTTGAAGGCAAGAATTTTTTTGGTGCAACATTCCCTCCAGGCAGGGTGTCATATAGAGATGTCATTCAAGCTTTCTTATTTGAATGCCAAATGATGTGCAAATGTTCCATGGAATAACCGCTCAATGCCTGTGGTGTCTCAGACTAGTACATCACTAAGGGCTTAAACTTAAAATCTCCTGCAGCGTTTCCAACAAGCAGAACAGTCAGGCGATCTTTGGCAGCATTAAATCCTGGCATCGGCCAGAATCATCTCAGATTTGCACTAAGTGCAGTAGGAGGCTTGAAAAATGACATTTTGTCCGCCAACCACAATGGCGAGTTTTCACGCTGTGTTGTCCGCCTTCCCCCTCATTAATTATACAGCCATAGGAAACACAGTCTCACTGGTGGGTGGCCTCTGAATCACCCGACATGCTGGTACCTCACCATTTCCTCAGTCCAGGTGCCATATCTAAAGTGCAGCCATGCTCACAGTTCTCAATGCTTGGAGCCAAAGACTGCCCCAGTGAAAGCCAAGAAAGGTTCAGTGACTGGTCACTGGAATGCCTTTTGGAGGCCTGCCGTGATGTCCTCCACCACCCCCGCTCTGGCCGCAGGAGGTCCAGCAATCTCATCGCTCCAGCTTGGTAGGCGATGGCAATGATGATCAGTGCCAAAGCTACACAGAAAAGGTTGGCCATCCAGTGCAGAAAGAGGATGAATGATCTCAGCCGTGCAGTCAGGGTAAGTCAACTATTTCATCACTCTAAACTCACACGCTCACAAGGCCATCACACGTTCACTGGCATCTCATTCACTGCCAGTTCAAGGGACATCGCCATTCATTCTCTCACATACACCCGCACATTTCCATCTGGCCTCCTCTCCTCTGGAGACCTCCTCCTCAGCCCTCACCATCTTGAGGATACTTGCCCAGATCAACATGTGCCCCCACACACACCCTGGGATACCCCCTTTCCCCCCAGCACTGTATAAATTTCCTGATGTCAGCACTGGATAGGTGAAAGGGGGACAGGGCACCTTGACCACCCTCCAGGTGCCCCTTCGCCTCAAGGAGGCAGGAAGATGCCATTGGGAGGAGAAGCTCCAGCCAGGCAGCCTGGGACTTCATCCCAGGATACTCTAGGGGTGCCCAGCCACTCCACTTGCCCTCTGCAAGTGACCCCATCAACTCCAGCAGGTCAGGCTGAGGAGCAGGAGACCCTTAGCATGCTGGGGTCCTTTAGGCCTCAGGCCACCATAGGATGCTCATCAAAGTCATCATAATCAACAAGGCAATGCAATCAGCAGTATGCCTCCACCTCAGCTGTGGATGTCAGTCTGCACCTAGACATAGTACTAGAAAAAGAAAGATAAACAAGTTTTGAAGGCACGTAGGTGGCGCAGGTGTACAACCATTGTGTTTCTACTTTTAGCACTTGTAAATATATGTTTACTTGCACAGTTTGGAAGCATCCTGGATTCCATCTTGCTGCTAGTTGCTTCAATGATCACAGACATTTAAGGCTGTGGAATTTGAGCCCTCATCAGAGTCTGATAATGAAATCCTATGGATTCAGCAATCAACATAGTGATTACTCAATAATCCCACATGTACATGATTAAGCAGTGCCCATCATTTGTGAGTGTGCGGACTTGGGCACACATCACACAAGCTATTACTTGCATCTTACCACGTTATGACCTCTGAAAATAATGTCTACACAGAGTGTTCAGCAAGATCATTGCACCTCCTGTTGCTGTTGCCCTGATGTGAAATCTGGGTGGGTGCAAGGAATACTCAACGGGGGTTAAACATGCTGTGCGGCTGACAAGGAACACTGTAGATGTAGTTTCAGGATTGAAAGAGTGAATTTCTACACAGTCTTCTGAGCAGGCTTCCCTATATATTTGCAGAAAGCTGAGGTGGGCACATTCAATTGTTACCGGCCGTCTTTGGTGATTTGTCTGTTTGAGCTAACATGCAGATGAGGGATCCAAGTAAGGAGGCAATGGGTAAGTTAGCCTTGATTCAAGAGGGATTGAGTGTAGGATTAAAGAGGTGTGTGTGTAGTTGATTGCAGCCTTTGTCAGACCTCACATGGAGATTAGTTTCGGACTCGAAACTTTAACTGCATTCCTGTATTTCTCTCCTCAGATACTGTCAGACCTGCTGAGTATCTCCAGGTATTTTTATTTTTGTTTTGGAATTCCAGAATCTGCAGTTTTTTGCTTTTATCTTAGTGTTTAATTGACTGCCACTTCTCTTCAAGGAATGCGTACCTTGTAGAGGTATTGCTCTTTTCTCCGACAGGATACCTCTTTTCTATTTTTCCTTAGTTCTGATGAAGAGTTATTCGGACTCGAAACGTTAACTGTATTCCTCTCCGCAGATGCTGTCAGATCTGCTGAGTTTTTCCAGGTATTTTTGTTTTTGTTTTGGATTTCCAGCATCTGCAGTTTTTTGCTTTTATTTTAGTGTTTAATTGACTGCCACTTCTCTTCAAGGAGTACCTACCTTGAAGAAGTATTGCTTTTCTCTCCAACAGGATACATCTTTTCTATTTTTCCTTAGTTCTGATGAAGAGTCATTTGGACTCGAAACGTTAATTGTGTTCCTCTCCGCAGATGCTGTCAGATCTGCTGAGTTTTTCCAGGTATTTTTGTTTTTGTTTCACATGGAGATTTGTTTGGCCTGCTTGCCCCCTTATTAAGGATTGCAGTAGACCTCAAGTAAAGGGTTTGCAAACACAGTGCACTGGACTTTATTGAAGGACAGGGGTACCAGTTCATTAGGCAAGAGAGAGTAGGATGGGCCTGTGTGCTGGACTGTGCCGAGGACTGAGGCTATCCATGTGAAGCATCAACAGCTCTAACAGGGCTCTGCAGGCTCCATGCAGAAAAGATGTTTACCTTGGCTGGGGTGCCCACAATGACATATCACAGTCTCGCATTAATCCTAAAACCATCTAGGATTGAGATTTGTAGGAGTTAGTGAGTGGAGGGTTCGGAGTAGTTGCAACCCAGTAACCCATAGTGTACGTAAGGAACTCTCCATGAATGGACTGTAAAGTAATCTTGAAATTTTCTGACATGAAGAAGATGTCAAGGGATATGGGTTTACTATGGGTGAGTAGCGATCAGGAGTCAGAAACATGATCTTCCCTGATCAATCTGCATGGAGGAGCGATCTTGAGAGGCCAAATGGTGTTCTCATGCTGTTCCTCCCTGTGCACCCATATATCTGCTTCTGCCTGAAAGAGCTCTCTGCCAGGTCGGCCCCACTTTGGGAGCAGGTGTCAGGTGACATGAGTGCATCCCTGTCGAGTTTAGGTTTGATATTGCTTCCAAGTTGCCACGTACACGGACTTTGTTAGGGCCTGGGATAAATCTCATTTCTCCTTATAGGTGCCTGAGGTTGCAGTAGAACAGAGTGCTTTGCAGGTTCTAGTGCGTGCATTTAGCACCAGGGCTCTGTACATCAGCACAGTTTGGCACATGCAAAGGATCAAACCAACAGCAGGGCAGATGTTAAGTAGTGCAATTTAATTCAGCTACCTTAAATCAAGGTACATTAGAACAAAGTTTAATGTCTATTACCAAAAAGGAGCTGGAGCCTGCCAGCCTCCAGAGGATAGAAAACCAAATAGTAAAGGAAATGAGGAGGTGGTGGCACAGTGGTAATGAAACTGGACTAGTAATACAAGTGCCCATGCTAACGCTCTGGGGACATGGGTTCATATCCCACCACAGCAGTCGGTGGAATTTAAACTCAAGAAATAATTCTTGAATCTAAAGTTAGTCTCAGTAATGGTGTCTGTGACCATGAAACTACCATCAGTTATTGTAAAAACACATCTAGTTCACTAATGCCCTTTAGGGAAGGAAATCTGCTGTCCTTACCTCGTCTGGCCTATATGTGACTCCAGACTCACAGCAATGTGGTTGACTCTTAACTTCCCTCTGAAATGACCTAGCAAGCCATTCAGTTCAAGGGCAATTAGGGTTGGGCAATAAGTGCTGGCCTTACCGGTGACACCTACCTCCTATGAAAGAATAAAACAGGTGTCTCAGCAGCTTACTCTACCTGGAATCTGTTAGCTATCAGATTGTCACAGGCTTGTCTGCCATGCCGTACCCTTGCAGTGTTCCTTTGTGACAACATGGCCCTCGTCATCACCATTCCCTTCACCATCCTCATCATTGGATGAGACACTCAATTTGTCATGTCTTCCTCAGCCAAGATATGTTTTGTAGCACGAGGTTGTGTGGGGCAGTAGGCAACGATGATCCAGAACACTGTCTGTGGTGAGAGATTGGAGAGCCCTGCCTGAGCAGTCTAAACATCTGAACCTCGTCTTCAGGAGGCCTATCATCTGCTCAATTGTGGACCAGGTGGAGGCATGTGTAGCATTGTAGCTCTCTTCAGCAGCAGTCACCTCTAGCAAACTTAAATATATAAAAACAAAAAAACTGCGGATGCTGGAAATCCAAAACAAAAACAGAATTACCTGGAAAAACTCAGCAGGTCTGGCAGCATCGGCGGAGAAGAAAAGAGTTGACGTTTCGACTCCTCACGACCCTTCGACAGAACTTGCGTTCGAGTCCAAGAAAGAGTTGAAATATAAGCTGGTTTAAGGTGTGTTTGTGGGGGGCGGAGAGATAGAGAGACAAAGAGGTGGAGGGGGGCGGGTGTGGTTGTAGGGACAAACAAGCAGTGATAGAAGCAGATCATCAAAAGATGTCAACGACAATAGTACAATAGAACACATAGGTGTTAAAATTAAAGTTGGTGACATTATCTAAACGAATGTGCTAATTAAGAATGGATGGTAGGGCACTCAAGGTATAGCTCTAGTGGGTTTTTTTTTATATAATGGAAATAGGTGGGAAAAGGAAAATCTTTATAATTTATTGGAAAAAAAAAGGGAAGGGGGAAACAGAAAGGGGGTGGGGATGGGGGAGGGAGCTTACGACCTAAAGTTGTTGAATTCAATATTCAGTCCGGAAGGCTGTAAGGTCCCTAGTCGGAAGATGAGGTGTTGTTCCTCCAGTTTGCGTTGGGCTTCACTGGAACAATGCAGCAAGCCAAGGACAGACATGTGGGCAAGAGAGCAGGGTGGAGTGTTGAAATGGCAAGCGACAGGGAGGTTTGGGTCATTCTTGCGGACAGACCGCAGGTGTTCTGCAAAGCGATCGCCCAGTTTACGTTTGGTCTCTCCAATGTAGAGGAGACCACATTGGGAGCAACGAATGCAGTAGACTAAGTTGGGGGAAATGCAAGTGAAATGCTGCTTCACTTGAAAGGAGTGTTTGGGTCCTTGGACGGTGAGGAGAGAGGAAGTGAAGGGGCAGGTGTTGCATCTTTTGCGTGGGCATGGGGTGGTGCCATAGGAGGGTGTTGAGGAGTAGGGGATGATGGAGGAGTGGACCAGGGTGTCCCGGAGGGAGCGATCCCTACAGAATGCCGATAAGGGGGGTGAAGGGAAGATGTGTTTGGTGGTGGCATCATGCTGGAGTTGGCGGAAATGGCGGAGGATGATCCTTTGAATGCGGAGGCTGGTGGGGTGATAAGTGAGGACAAGGGGGACCCTATCATGTTTCTGGGAGGGAGGAGAAGGCGTGAGGGCGGATGCGCGGGAGATGGGCCGGACACGGTTGAGGGCCCTGTCAACGACCGTGGGTGGAAAACCTCGGTTAAGGAAGAAGGAGGACATGTCAGAGGAACTGTTTTTGAATGTAGCATCATCGGAACAGATGCGACGGAGGCGAAGGAACTGAGAGAATGGGATGGAGTCCTTACAGGAAGCAGGGTGTGAAGAGCTGTAGTCGAGATAGCTGTGGGAGTCGGTGGGTTTGTAATGGATATTGGTGGACAGTCTATCACCAGAGATTGAGACAGAGAGGTCAAGGAAGGGAAGGGAAGTGTCAGAGATGGACCACGTGAAAATGATGGAGGGGTGGAGATTGGAAGCAAAATTAATAAATTTTTCCAAGTCCTGACGAGAGCATGAAGCGGCACCGAAGACCATGATCCCACCACTGAACATCAAGCCATTGTTTCCAGGACTGTCAGTGACCTCATCTCCTCTGGGGATCTCCCTCCCACAGCTTCCAACCTGAAAGTCGCCCAACCTCGGACGGCCCGCTTCTATCTCCTACCCAAAATCCACAAACAGAACTGCCCCAGTAGACCGATCGTCTCAGCTTGCTCCTGCCCCACAGAACTCATTTCTCGTTATCTTGACTCCCTTCTCTCTCCCCTTGTCCAGTCCCTTCCTACCTACATCCGTGATTCCTCTGACACCTTACGTCACATCAACAATTTCCAGTTCCCTGGCCCCAACAGCTTACTCTTCACCATGGACGTCCAATCCCTCTTATCCTCCATCCCCCACCAGGATGGTCTGAGGGCCCTTAGCTTCTTCCTCGAACAGAGGCCCGAACAATCCCCATCCACCACTACTCTCCTCCGTCTGGCTGAACTTGTTCTCACACTGAACACTTTCTCCTTCAACTCCTCTCACTTCCTCCAAATAAAAGGTGTGGCTATGGATACCCACATGGGCCCCAGCTATGCCTGTCTCTTTATGGGGTATGTGGAACATTCCTTGTTGCAGTTCTACTCCGGCCCCCTTCCACAACTCTTTCTCCGGTACATCGATGATTACTTCGGTGCCGCTTCATGCTCTCGTCGGGACTTGGAAAAATTTATTAATTTTGCTTCCAATCTCCACCCCTCCATCATTTTCACGTGGTCCATCTCTGACACTTCCCTTCCCTTCCTTGACCTCTCTGTCTCAATCTCTGGTGATAGACTGTCCACCAATATCCATTACAAACCCACCGACTCCCACAGCTATCTCGACTACAGCTCCTCACACCCCGTTTCCTGTGAGGACTCCATCCCATTCTCTCAGTTCCTTCGCCTCCGTCGCATCTGTTCCGATGATGCTACATTCAAAAACAGTTCCTCTGACATGTCCTCCTTCTTCCTTAACCGAGGTTTTCTACCCACGGTCGTTGACAGGGCCCTCAACCGTGTCCGACCCATCTCCCGCGCATCCGCCCTCACGCCTTCTCCTCCCTCCCAGAAACATGATAGGGTCCCCCTTGTCCTCACTTATCACCCCACCAGCCTCCGCATTCAAAGGATCATCCTCCGCCATTTCCGCCAACTCCAGCATGATGCCACCACCAAACACATCTTCCCTTCACCCCCCTTATCGGCATTCCGTAGGGATCGCTCCTTCCGGGACACCCTGGTCCACTCCTCCATCAACCCCTACTCCTCAACACCCTCCTATGGCACCACCCCATGCCCACGCAAAAGATGCAACACCTGCCCCTTCACTTCCTCTCTCCTCACCGTCCAAGGACCCAAACACTCCTTTCAAGTGAAGCAGCATTTCACTTGCATTTCCCCCAACTTAGTCTACTGCATCCGTTGCTCCCAATGTGGTCTCCTCTACATTGGAGAGACCAAACGTAAACTGGGCGATCGCTTTGCAGAACACCTGCGGTCTGTCCGCAAGAATGACCCAAACCTCCCTGTCGCTTGCCATTTCAACACTCCACCCTGCTCTCTTGCCCACATGTCTGTCTTTGGCTTGCTGCATTGTTCCAGTGAAGCCCAACGCAAACTGGAGGAACAACACCTCATCTTCCGACTAGGGACTTTACAGCCTTCCAGACTGAATATTGAATTCAACAACTTTAGGTCGTAAGCTCCCTCCCCCATCCCCACCCCCTTTCTGTTTCCCCCTTCCCTTTTTTTTCCAATAAATTATAAAGATTTTCCTTTTCCCACCTATTTCCATTATATAAAAAAAACCGCCACTAGAGCTATACCTTGAGTGCCCTACCATCCATTCTTAATTAGCACATTCGTTTAGATAATATCACCAACTTTAATTTTAACACCTATGTGTTCTATTGTACTATTGTCGTTGACATCTTTTGATGATCTGCTTCTATCACTGCTTGTTTGTCCCTACAACCACATCCCCCCCCCTCCACCTCTTTGTCTCTCTATCTCTCCGCCCCCCCACACATACACCTTAAACCAGCTTATATTTCAACTCTTTCTTGGACTCGAACGCAAGTTCTGTCGAAGGGTCATGAGGACTTGAAACGTCAACTCTTTTCTTCTCCGCCGACGCTGCCAGACCTGCTGAGTTTTTCCAGGTAATTCTGTTTTTGTACCTCTAGCAAACTGATGTCATTAGCCAGGTCATCTTGGGCTATCCCTTATTCCGAAGGAGCCAGCCTTGAAATTGTCAAGGTCATTCAAAAACTTGTGGCACCTGGGAGTGGGTCAGAATGTAGGTGTCGTGAGAGTTTCCTGGGAACCAAGCACAAGCATGCAGAATTTGTCCTCTGTGATCACGTACCAACTGCACATTCAACCTTTTCTATTGATGAATGTGATTTGCTGTTTCCAGGGAGCTTTCAACGCCCCAAGTATGCAGTCAATAGCGCCCTGCACTTGTGGGAAACCTGCAATTGCTGCAAATCTCAATATTCTTACAGACTGGCTTTTGGGATCCAGGTGTAGTGGGACAAATTGGTGCACTGTGCTGAACAGAGCATCTGTCACCTCATGGATGCAGTGTGTGTCACTGACTGGGAGATACCGCACACATCCCAAATGCAGCCCTGGAAGGAACTACTGGCAAAGAAGTTTAAGGCAGTGGTGACCTTTAATGTCACCGGCATGGGATTGCCTCCAAGTCCTTGTGGCCTCAGGTCATCATGGAGAAGCTGACAGCTATAAGTGACCACATTCTGGGATATCCTAAGTTGCCTCCGGCAAGGTACACCACCTACAATATACCCGTGGTTGGGCCAATGCTCACCATTGCTCTGGCTCCAGGTTTCCAGCATCCTGAACTTCTTGAGACCCCGCTGCTCCTTGCTGCTCAGGCCATGGCTCCTCCTGGCACTGTGCCAATCTGTGACTGGCCCTCTTCCTCATCTGGCCAGTGGCAAGGCAGGGTTGCCTAGCACTTGCATCATCTAGGCCTCCGTGGATCTGTGAACAAATTGCAGAAATCAATCTAGTGAGCATGTTCTTATCAGGCTTGCCTCCATCTCTGAGCCACCTAGCCAGTGCTAATCCCTGTGCCTGGCTTCCATCTATACATGGCATCCCCACCCCACTCCTTCCAGGTAAAGGACATCCTGGAGGAGCAGAGATGGGTGTTCCTCGTGTTCATACTTGACTGTGCATGCAGATGTTGCTCTTTGACCAGGGTGATGAGATACATGTGCGAGAACCCCGCCTCAGACATTATTCAGCTTGTGCCCATTTGCCCTCAAGACTCTATAGAGAGTCCATTGCATTGGCAACTTAGAAAGACTCACTACATGAGCCCTTGTCAGCCATGACCATTCAACCGGGAGGATAGAGATTTGGAGTTGGGAGTTTGCTGCTGTCTTTCAGCCGTGCCCCTCAGAGACATCCACCTCCCTCCCTCCCTTCATCCCTGCCTCTGATAGCAGCAGATGGCAAATCGCACAGAATGAATTGCAGCTCCATACCTTGCTGGGATCTCGATATTATGAGACCCATGAGTCAGGAACAAACTTACTGCAGTGTGGGCTTCACCATAGAGAGGAAAACATAATTGAGCATTGTAGACATTCAATTGTCTCATGATTATTAGGGTGCCCCTTTAGTTGGCCAATTGTGCTCACCTTGAACTCCACCCACCCAAAAAGATCTGCCTCCCACTTCGAGGATCGCAGTTTCAGAGTGACAGTGTTGTATAGCAGAGAATGCCAAAATGCTGCTCGTCACATTTGAGACTCACTCCATTAGCTTCTACCTTGCACCTGTCAACCACCAACCTCCTTCCATCACCCTTGACCCATCCAATATCACATTTTTCTCCCCCCTAACACCCTGGAACCTCCCCTGGTTAGCCTTGCACCTATAACCTTCACCCTCCACATGCCTTAACTCGCCTCTGAGCATACACCCATTACTGTTCCTGTGCGCACCCTGACACCTCCCATTATCTAAGCCATCTGTTTTGTCCGTCCCGTAACCTCCCCCCACCATCTATTGAAACCTTCAGCTACCCGACTATCACCCTGAACTTGACTGCATCCTACTTCGCCCTCTCTGTGTGACTGTTCCCTCCGCTGCCAGTACCCTCAGTTCAACTCCCAGGACTCCACTGTAGACAGCAGTGACCTCATCCTCTAGTACCATTTCTCTCCCATCATCAATGTTCAGAAATTCCCTCCTCTGCCCAACCACAAGACCCCGAAACCCAACAAGCAAGCACTTCCCTCCATCACAGGTCACTGCACCCTCGCATTCCATCGCTGCTTCTGTCCCTGCTCTGGACAGTCTGTCTTCCTTCCCCAGACAACTTCCCTCCCTGCACCGGACAGTCTCTTCCTTCCCTGGACAGCCTTCCTCCCTGAGCCTGCTTCCAGTGTCCATCACCCGCTCCATCCTTCGCCTCTCATCTCTAGCCTCTGCTCCAGACTTCCACCCTTAGTCTGCCTACCATATCCAGCCTCCACTCCACCCTTCACCCCCTTAGTCTGCCTGCCTCCTATGTCCAGCCTTTGCTCAACTTGGCCGACCGACACCCAATCTGAGTCAAAGTCTGAAATTTGAGAGCAGTCCCCAGGAAGGGCAAAGCAGTGGCTATTCACTTCAAAATAATGGAACAACTCAGGTACATGCCACTGATATGGAACCATAAATATGAACCATCTCATTTCTGACTGGCAGGGAACTTGATTCTGGGAAGGTGGCCTTTTAATGAGCATGCATGACACACTAATGCATACAGAAAGGCTTGCTGACATTGTTTGCCTTTAATCCGCCTTTAAAGTCCTGAGAATTTAATTGCTAAAGTTCATCCCGCTGTTGGGAAACTGATTTCTTGCCTCCCACCAAATTAAGATTCCCTGCCTGTCAAGCTTCCCACTGCTGGCAGGACAAGAAGATTCCGCCTTCCGACTGAGAACACTCACTCTGCTCATCCTGTAGGTCTTCATAGAGGTTTTTGGCTTTTGCTTGCATGACCAACAAACTAAGAGGCATTAGTGCAGAGTGGAGCTTAAGAAAGCAATTAGGAGAGCAAAGAGGGGATATAAGAAAGCTCTGGCTAGTAAAAGCAGGGAAAATCCCAAGATATTCTATAAGTATATCAATGGGAAGAGGATAACCAGGGAAAGGGTAGGGCCCATAAGGGACCAAGGGGGAAATCTATGCGTGAAGCCAGAGGACATCGCTAAAGTGTTGAATGAATACTTCACATCCGTCTTCACCCAAGAGAATGAGGATGAAGGTATTGAACTCGGGGAGAGAGACTGCAAGATTCTTAAGCAAATTGATATAGGGAGTGACAAGGTATTGGAGGTGTTGGCAGGCTTAAAAGTGGACAAATCTGCAGGTCCGGATGATTTGTGTCCCACGCTGCTGAGGGAGGCAAGGGAGGAGATTGCAGGGGCTCTGACCCAAATTTTTAATTCCTCTCTGGCCACGGGGGAGGTGCCAGAGGACTGGAGAACAGCTAATGTGGTTCCAATATTTAAGAAGGGTTGTAGAGATAAGCCTGGGAACTACAGGCCAGTGAGTCTCACGTCAGTGGTAGGGAAACTATTGGAGAAAATCCTGAAGGAGAGAATCAATCTCCACTTGGAGAGGCAAGGTTTGATCGGGGATAGTCAGCATGGCTTTGTCAGAGGGAGGTCATGCCTAACAAATTTGATTGAATTTTTTGAGTAGGTGACCAGGGTTGTAGATGAGGGTAGTGCAGTTGATGTAGTTTATATGGATTTCAGCAAAGCCTTTGACAAAGTCCCACATGGGAGACTTATAAAGAAGGCAAATGCACATAGGGTACAAGGTAATTTGATAAGGTGGATTCAAAATTGACTTAGTTGTAGGAGACAGAGGGTGATGACAGAAGGTTGTTTTAATGACTTGAAGCCAGTGTCCAGTGGCGTACCACAGGGATCTGTGCTGGGTCCCCTATTATTATTTGTCATTTATATAAACGACATAGATGACTATGTGTGGGGTAAGATTAGTAAGTTTGCGGATGACACAAAGATTGGCCGGGTGGTTAACAGTGAGGTTGAGTGTCTTGGGCTACAGGAAGATATAGACAGGATGGTCAAATGGGCAAGTAAGTGGCAGATGGAATTTAATCCAGAAAAGTGTGAGGTGATACATTTTGGAAGGAATAATTTGACAAGGAAGTATTCAATGAACGGCATGACACTAGGAAGTTCTGAGGAACAAAGGGACCTTAGCGTGTGTGTCCATAGATCTCTGAAGGCGGAAGGGCATGTTAGTGGGGTGGTGAAAAAGGCATATGGGACACTTGCCTTTATCAATCGAGGCATAGCTTACAAAAGTAGGGAGGTCATGTTGGAGTTGTCTAGAACCTTGGTGAGGCCACAGCTGGAGTACTGTGTGCAGTTCTGGTCGCCATATTATAAGAAGGATGCGATTGCACTGGAGGGGGTGCAGAGGAGATTCACCAGGATGTTGCCTGGGATGAAACATTTAAGTAATGAAGAGAGGTTGAATAGACTTGGGTTGTTTTTGTTGGAGCAGAGAAGACTGAGGGGCGACCTGATCGAGGTGTACAAGATTATGAGGGGCATGGACAGGGTGGATAGGGAGCAGCTGTTCCCCTTAGTTGAAGGATCAGTCATGAGGGGACATAAGTTCAAGGTGAGGGGCAGGAGGTTTAGGTGGGATGTGAGGAAAAAGCTTTTTACCCAGAGGGTGGTGACGGTCTGTAATGCACTATCTGGGACAGTGGTGGAGGCGGGTTGCCTCACATCCTTTAAAAAGTACCTGGATGAGCACTTGGCACATCATAACATTCAAGGCTATGGACCAAGTACTGGTAAATGGGATTAGGTAGGTAGGTCAGTTGTTTCTCACGTGTCGGTGCAGACTCGATGTGCCGAAGGGCCTTTCCTGCACTCTGTGATTCTGTGATCCTGTGATCCAGACTGCCAAGAGTCTTTCCATGTTCTCCATTATGGTGTTTCTAGTCTGATTCACCCTGCCAACACTTAAAGGTGTGACACTTTGCGCACTTCACTTGATTTTTGTCAGTTTACTGCGGATTGTTCCCATTGATGTAGGGGGTGCTCTGCCAATATTGACTGCTCGTTCTCCAGCCTCAAGATGCTATGAAATATCCAATTTCACTGCTAGGCTGATGGTTTTTCTTGTTTTCTTAGCAGTAACAGGCTCACTATTGGCTGAGTGTTTGTGACTCATGTTATTCCAAGGGATTGCAGCATGAAGTCACAAACCTGACAGGGAATTAGGGGCTTTAAAATGGTTTCTCCTCAACTTCAGGAAATGGCTCTCTTACTGGCTTTAAAATGTCCTCTCTGCCTTACCTGCTGCAGAGAACAAGGGCCAGACTTGGAGGCTCCAACATTAATTGGAAGACTGCAGAGTCAGCTTCCTGAAGGTTAAGTACTGTGCACCCTCTATTTTTCACCCAAACAAGCTTGAGACATGAGGAAAGCATTTTACCTGTGTACAGTCATAAATGCCTCTCTCTGCCTCACCCAAAGTAGCAGACTGCGTGGGGCTCCAAATTAAAATCAGCTTGCAGTGTCAAGAAATGAGCCTTTTCTTCACGGAAATGAGCAGCCCAGGCTTCAACTTCCCTGTTGATTTGGA
This sequence comes from Carcharodon carcharias, assembly GCF_017639515.1. NCBI lineage: Eukaryota > Metazoa > Chordata > Chondrichthyes > Lamniformes > Lamnidae > Carcharodon > Carcharodon carcharias. The sequence goes on along the minus strand of NC_054472.1, from coordinate 123,312,664 downwards.
TATTCTTTCTTGAGAACTTTGCTTCAGAGCATTTAAAAAAAAAATCTCAGTTACCTTGAGTGCAGATGAAAATCTCTAATTGCACTTGATTCAAATGGCACCGATTGGATCATGGGACCCAGCGTTGCAGCGACGTGAAACAATGCAACGACGATGCATAATGACGACATGCAACGGCGCAAGATGAACTTGTATCCAAAATGACAATGCAAATTGGGAATACCAGCCCTAAAGACTGAATGACTTTGATGCGAAATAACATAAAGCAAGATGACTTAAAGTGAAGACTTACTGTATTCAAATCTTGGCATCTGAAAAATGTTTTCTTCATTTTCCTTATCCTACTATGGAACCCCTTTGACATATAGGGGAGTATAGATTTGTGAGGCCCATCAGCTTTTCTTTGTGGGAAAATATTTGTTCTGTGCACTCCCTGGCTCCTCCTTAATGCCTCCCACTGCTCTGTCATGTCTGCTGATTCCTACTTCTCTTTCTGGCTTGTCAGCACTATGTTGAAAATCCCAGAATTTGTATAAAATTGTTTAAAATTTGCAGAATAATCATGTCCCCATATAATAGTCCTTTCACAAATGAATCAGTTATGAATATTTGCGTGACTCCATAGAAAGAATTCATAGAAAGTTGCCAAATTTGATGCCCTGATCAGAAAGAAACACATTCACTTCTAAGAAGGACAGCCTTAAATTTCATTCTACTGTTATAAAGTAGCCAAATATGACAGTGTCACAATAGAATATGCCAATATTGTGAGTGCCACAACTTCAAGGAAGATGCAAGTTATGCCCCATTCAGTTCCTATGATTCAATGGTACTGTCAGAATTTGGATCCTTGGTATATCTATAATCGCCGAATTACATCTTACGCTTCTTTAATGCAAAATGAATGTGGCTTTTGAACCCTGGGTGCTAACAAAATTTTAAGGGCAGTGAAAGAAAGTGATTGAAAGTCCTCCCCATGCCCTCTTGCGAACAACTGCTTGAAAGTGTATTTATATATCACAATCAATAGTCAAAAGATTTCTAATGTTAGCAAATTCAGCCCATTAATTGCAACAGGAAATATTTTTGAAATGGATGCCTCAGTGAATGCAACAGCAATCAGATATTTCAACACCTATATAAATATCACTACATGACTTAACTTAAACATAGTGAAGATTCTTCAATCCATGTTCATTATTTGCTGGCTGGAAAGTCAGGGAAAACAGCAACCATTGTGTAAACTTAACAGAGCGATGGATCCTGATGATCTTCTAAAAATCTGCTTGAAATAAAATGATTTTACTATATAGCATTGTCCAACATTGAAAATAATTCATCCATGCTGGCATTTCCAAGGCTCAAATTAATTAGAACTGCTAAGCCATTACCTTTCAGTCAAATAGTGCAGGAATCTATTATCACCAGTTATAAATAGCTAAATGTTAACATCAAAACGACAGAACTGCCCTGTTTGTCTGATCAAACCCGCTCCCTTCTGATTTAGGTAATGCTCATTCAGCTATAAAGTTGCTATTTTTAAATATGTTCAATGATTATGCTTTTATTGGTTCTATTTATAATATATAAGTTCCGCCTGATACAGTTCCACCTATGCAGATCCTGTTGTAATGTAAGGGAACATAATAGCCAATTTGTGCACAGAAATGCCCCTCAAACAGCAGTGAGATAAATAAGCAAATAATCTGCTTTAACAATGTTGGTTGAAGGATAAATGTTGTGTTATGATCCCAGCTGATATTAACCCTGGACAAGCCTGATCTCCGATTGGAACCCAGCTTGATGGATCCTAACTTTTAATTGTTTGTTTAGATATGTGGAGAGTAGCTATTGAACAGAGTCACAGGATGAACTTTTAACAAAAGAATAAAATATTTATTCAACAAGAAAAGATGAACTAGATTACAATACCCTTTCACTCACAACTATACTTTTATAGATATATACAGATTTGTAAGGATAACACAAGTTACAAAAGGTATCTTATACTCTAATGTACACAGTCCATGTAAACCAATAGGCACCTTGTGGTCAGGCACACCACACTCTGAAACCAAGTGACAGATGCCACTCCAGACAGATGCTGCCCCCAGATGTTTGTCCCACCATGAGTCAACCAGTCTCACTGAACTCTGTCTTTCACATGACGGTTTCCAATCTCCACTCTCAAGAACTCGCCTTGGAATCTTTTCCCAAATGGACACTTTCTCTCAGGTGCCTTCTGCAAGGGTTCACTTCCAGGGTTTCGAACTCACCTTCTGATGTTCCTCTTCCCTACTCACCACATGCATTCAAGCTATCTTCCATGCATCCTCTCTCACTGACTCAGCCATCAACTGAGCCATTGCTTCACAGGCCATAGCAACATGTTACAGACCTTCAGTTGTCTGTTTAGACCTTTTTGCCTCTTGCAAGCTGTTCTTGCTTTAAATCTGCTTTCTGCAGCATTTGTCTGTTTAAATCTGAAGCTTGGAGCCTTCCTCTCTGCCCTTCCCTCTTAACTTCATTAGCAGGACCTTTTCCAGGTCCCTGTCCTTCCTTTGACTAAAAGGTCTTCTTGGGACTTTCTCCTGTTTCACTCCCCTGGATTTTTGTAGCCTTTTCTTTCGCATGGGACTTGATATCTGTTCCCTTTGCTCCAGTCTCTCCTGGCAGCTACTTTCAACTAACTTTAGCTTGGGACTGGTTATATACCCCTTCTAGGTTACTTCTGCTTCACAGCTGTCTTCAAACCAACTGATCTCCTCTCCAACAGCTTCCAAAACAAACTGCTGTTTCTAGCTTTTCTGTGTGTGTGTCTGTGGGAGGGATCTGCCTCCCTGGGCCCCTGTTGCTGGGCAACAGTCCAATTCTTCTACCCTTGTTTGTTTAACTTAGCTTAAGTTGTAAAACTCTCATTAGAAATGCAGGCACCTTATTTGAAGTGAACCTAAAACTCAATTTGAGCTTTCTTAACACACAAATACAGAAATACAAATCAAACTTAACATTAAAGCTAAAACTCATTCCTGACACCTATAAATACCAATGCAACTTACTTAAACTGTCTCTATTTCCTAACAATTGGTTCACACACCAGGACAAAACTGCCTTGCTGCTTTTCAACTAGTGCTGTAAGATTCTTTACATTGGAGTGAAAAGGTACACAGAGCCTTGGTTTAATGTTTCATCTGAAAGATGGCACCTCTGATATCACATCACTCCCTCAGTACTACACTGAAATGTTAGCTTAGATTATGTGCTGAAGTCTCAGAATTGATAAGAATGTTTCCACTAATCAAATGCTGACACAAGAAAAATTGTACTGCTGCAGTTATGGGCAGTATTTTATGGTCCCATCATGGCTGGGACTGAGCTGTAAAATGAGGTGAGCCATTCAGAAGTCCATTGACTTCGGCGGATCTGTAAAATTCTGCCAGTGTAAAATTCCACCCTCCATTTCTTAACTTTTTGCCTCCTCCAATTTTGTCTCTGATATTCTCCCTTGCCTTTTGTGGGCTCCAGACCGTTACTCCACCGAGCACATTGGCTTTCTGGTAACTCAAGAGTTCTATGGTAATGCAAAGCCAATTTATACAATAAGGCCACACAAGTTCTGTGATGAGTAAAAGCAGATTTTGTCCAGTCATCAGAGTCACAGAGAGACTCTGGACTCTGTCTGGATGCTCTCAGATAAGAAACATTGGAAACATTAGTGTAGAAAGCAGAAATCCATAGAAAGTATCCAGTAGCTAGCACTCATGGGAATATCGTGGTGGATCTCATTGCATTTGGCAAGTAATGGGATCACCAGATAGTACATTAAGTGGAAGCTAAACACAGAGTGAATGCCAATCATAGAATCTGAGTTGTTAAGTTCAATTATTCCTCAGTTAACTCAGCACAGATCAAAAATCGAACTGGCAACGTGTCATGTCGCAGGGCATTAGCTGTGCCAACTGAACCGCTAGGACAGCTTAACATGCAGATTTTGTTTTAGAAATTAAACAAAATCAATTCTTTAGAACTTACTTTTTGAAAGGCATGGCAAATGGAGCTGATCAGATACTAAATGGTGATCATACTTACACAACTGTATCCCAACCAGTCTTCTGGGGAGGAGGAAAAGGAAAAAATGAGTGAATTAAAAAGCTAAATGTGGAGATAACTTTACCAAATGCTCTACTTAGTTTTGTTTTCTTTTGCGTCTAATTCTGCCATCTGGTTCTATTTCAGATGTGACTTTGATGACACTGCCCAATATCGGGCTTCAGCCATGAATGCAAAGGGAGAGCTTTCAGCTTTTGCATCAATTGTGGTAAAAAGTATGTCCACAAAATGAATTTTTCACGTTAATCTGCTTTAGTAGCTTGAATATAGTTTTGCACCAACAAACCTCCATCTGTTTCTTATTTGTTTCAGGATTCAAGGGAGAGCATGGTGATTTCTCATTCCATCCTGGAAGATTTGCACCTCCTTCTTGTAGGTATCATATTTATTAGTATAACCAGCTTGAATGTAGTTACTTACTCCTGGATTAAAAAAAAACAGGATAATATCTGCCCGATCTGTTGACATGCACAAAAGTTCATCCAATAATCTGTAGACTTTAAAACCTGAAACTTGGGGCAGTATCATCCCAGATTTGCACAAAGTGCGGGAGCGGGTGGGAAAAAAGTTTGTTTTCCCCGCCAGTTGCAATGGTGGGTTTTCATGCCATATCGTCTCATTCCCGCCTCATTCATTATGCAACCACAAGAAACATGCCTTATTGCTGGCGGGAGCCTCCGATTTGCATGCCATGCCATTACCTCACCTCTTGCTCATGCAGGGCGCCATATTTAAATTGCAGCCACGCACACACTTCTCAATGCTTGCAGCCAAGGACTGCTGCAGTGAGCACATGGCCCCAAAAATCAGGAAAAACGGAGCCCCCCCCGATTCAGTGAGGACATCTTCTGGACGCCCTGGAGGCCTGCTACAATGTCCTCTGCCCCCGCTCTGGCCACAGGAGGCCCATCAATCTCACCACTCCAGCTTGAGAAACGGTGGCAGAGGTGGTCATTGCCAATGCTACACAAGAAGTCAGCCACCCAATGCACAAAACGGATGAATGATCTCATCTATGCTGCCAGGGTAAGGCAACCATCTTTTCACTCTAAACCTACATACTCACAAGCCCATCACACATTCACTGGCGTCTCACTCACTGCCAGCCCAAGGGACATCACCACTCTCTTTCTCACACACACCCTCACATCTCCATCTGGCCTCATCTCTTATGGAGACTGCTTCCTCAGGTCACTTGCACAGCTCAACATATGCCCCCACACACACCCTGGGATACCCCCCCCCCCCCTTCCCCAGTACAGCCCCCACACTGCTGCCTCTTCCCTTGCCTAAGGCCACATCTCCCCTTCCCCAAGCAAGCCCCAGTCCTGCAGCCAGTGAAAAGCCACCACCACCTTACGGCTGGCCTGAAAGGTAGAGACCTGACCGTGAGCCCCCTAAAAGTGATGTGATGCTCCTTGTGAAACCTGGTGCTGATGACTGCATGTTTTGCCTGAAGCAAGGTAGTTAAACAAACCTCAACCTCAAAGTCCTGAGCAAAGTGCAGCCCACCAGGTGCACATTGCTTATGTACAGTTGTGAAATACGTCGGCGTGCAATCCTGCCTATGTGCCCGGATGGTCCAGCATGGGGGGCATGATTTCAATGAGCTGGGCTTATAATGAGATGTTAAAGCATTGAATTAGGTTTCCGATGGCGGGAAATGCTACCTGCCATTGATGGGTGAAGAGGATGATTGCAAACTGGTTTAACGATGGTGTAAAACCAAATGTTGGCTTTCTCAGCATATTATCCCCCCTCCACTTGCCATGACGCCCGATGCCAAAGGGTCTGGAAAATTCCAGCCTTGGCATTACCTAACTAAGATATTTTATACAGTTTTCTGCTCTTTTCAACTTTTTTGATACACTGGCTCTTCATAGCTTTCTAAATTAAAAATGACATTGCAACCAGTTAATAATGAATTCTGTGGTTGCTGATACTGGGCCACTTCTGGTTTGGTCGATTACAGAGGGTGCAATATGCAGAACACAACCAAAATATCATTCAACGTATTTGAAGAGAAAAGCACAAAGAACTCCAGGCTGTAGAATGTCAGATCATTAGTTGACGTTGTGAACTTTATGCAATAGAAAAAAATAGCTTAATTTAAAATAAACCTTAAAACATTAGACTTCAACACTAGACAGGTTTGAAAAAAACATTGGTAAGGTTGAATCAGTGATACTAAGGCATAATTTCCATAAAAAACAAGAAAAAAATGAATGTTTTACATCTGAAGTAAAAACAAACTATGCTGGAAAGCACGACTGGCTGATCAGCATTTTGAAGAGACCTATGGATTGATGTATTGCGCTTTTGTCTTCCTTAGAACTGATGAACGTCAGGACGGGGAAAGTGATGGACATAGCAGTTTTCAATTCTTGTGACCATTGATTATTCTCCTCTACCCTCTGTTTTGAGAATGTCTTGACATCCCTGTAGTCTAACCATAAGCATTTTTCTAGCCTGACTCTACAAGCTCTGAACAATGAACAGACCTAAAATATAAATCTTTCTTTCTCTTTCAGATGTGGATCAACCTCATTTTTAACTCCAGCGCTTTTTATTTTGGACCTTTTTGTAACTTAGTACATTTAGACCTGAGGTTTTAACATTAAGAAAATATTATCATTATAAACGTAGTTTCATTTAGTTGTGCAGTCTAGTGGCATTTTATTGTATCTGAATTTACCATACAAAATTTTGGTGTATTATATTGACAAATAAGATCAATATCATTTTTTTTCTGTTCCATAAAACTGCCATGCCTTTGCATTTCATTAAAATAACTAAAGTACAAAAATGTCATAACTTTAAATCACTCCAAAAATAACCTGGGCACATTCTGTTAATGAACACTTTATTCCATGTAATAAATAGGTTGTCAGCCTGCCTTATTACCAATACCACCAGTGGTTTGGTTGATTGTTGCTAAATATGTGCCCATATCACACTGGTACAATTGGTTCTAACCTTAGCCTTGCTAACTTACGGCAGTAGCTGCCAAAGGGTTTGTGAATGGAAAATAAAGATGATATCCTATCTTGTACTGGACAGATCTGGCAAACCATATACCCAATTGTAAACCTTCCATGTGTTGAAAATAATGCCTGGAGAGCGCAACTCACTAACTGTTTGCAGAATATCCCAATTCTAAGTAACTGCTCGCAAGGACATCTATCAAGAATTACTTGTGAGAATTAGAAAGGGAACAATGAAAGAAAATGAAATGAAACAAAATACTACAGTGAAAGGAAAGTGCTAAAAAAATAATTAAACTTCTTTTTTGAACAGATGACTTTTTCCCTGGTGATGCTCATATGAAGTTTGATGTGCATATCGTTGATAAGTTTGAGGTGTCATTTGGTAAGGAAGGAGACACGGTGAGCTTGGGCTGCACTGTTATCGTTCACCCCAACCTAAAGCGATTCCAGCCAGAGATCCAGTGGTGGCGCGATGGTAAGTGTTGTCTGTGTGTTGGAGGAATCGTCATGAAATTGCAGTTAATTGGCAAGGCACGAAAGATCAAACCACTTAAAAACAGTTACTTAATTATCTCGCCTCCTCCCTAACAGCATGGAATATTACTGAAGTATATGCAGTGCTCATACCCTGGCCCCCACTTCCCCATTTCCCCCCGCACCCACCACCGTATCTCATCAAAGTGTCCAATCTTCATGTGCGAGCTTATGGCCAGGATTTTACAGTCGGCGTATGGGGCGGACCTGACACGCCAGCACGAAAAATGATGCGCGATGATGTCGGGCATGCGTCCCAACATCATCACGCTGTCTTGCGATGTTTTGTTTGGCGGGTGCACGCCGATAATTAAAAGGCCTATTAAGGCCATTAAGGAACTGATTAATTTTAAATTTACACTGCCCACCCAATCTAACAGTTGGTGGGCAGGCGAAAAGGCCAAGCGGCCTTTACATTTTTTAGGAATCCTCATCCACGAGCTGGATGACGTTTCCTAAATCTTTTACAAATAGAATAAAAACTTTTTTTGAAAAATACAAACATGTCCCATCTCATGTGACGCAGTCACATGAGGGGAAATGTTTCATTACATTTTTATTACATTTAATTATTTTTTTCAAAAGCGCTTCAATCTCCATGAAGCAGCTTCATGCTCTGACTCTCCCTCCTCCCCCCGCCCGCACAAGTAGTGCTCAGCATTACCACTCGTGTATTACGCTGGGCAGGCCTTAATTGGCCCACCCGCGTAAAATGGCGTTGCGAAGTTGATATTGGGCGGCAGTCGGCTCTGCGACCACCCCCGCCTGCTCCTGCTGAACCTGCCCAACATGGGAAAAATTCAGGCCTATAGATAATGAGTAACAGCAAGCTCTTTGACTGTGGGATCTTGCCACTAAATCCAAACACAAAGACAATAAATAAAAAACATCTAGAATTGTAATCTCTTTGTATTAAGCTCCATACTTGCTCTACTCTTACAATTCTACCCTTCTCCATTTTATTTGCCAGGTGTTCAGTTACAGGCATCTGAATGGGTTCAAATGCACTGGAGCGGTGAAACTGCCACACTGACTTTTACTCACCTAAACAAAGAGGATGAAGGATTGTACACCATGCGTGTGTTGACAAAATCTGGCTATGAACAACATAGTGCATATGTGTTTGTCAGAGGTACGTGTGCAAATAAACATGTCAGCCCATATGTCATGCGGGAGCCTGGACAGCAGCTGACAGCAGGCTTTCCCACTATGTGAGTCATCAAGTTCAGCCCAATCTTAGTCTCACTCAGCTCCACATCGTGCACTTAGCAGTAGGAATTACTAAATAATGAGAAGCTGTTTTCTGCCATGCAGCCACGCCCCATAACTAGAGGCACTGAGAGCAATTGTAGTATTTCTGCCATCACCAAGGTTGCAAACGACAAACTCAGCACGAGCAGTGATTGTAGTTGGTGTCCTTCTAATCTGATAGGGAACAGCGCCGCAGTAAGTGTGCATTTAACAAGTGAACAGGCTTCAGGTATTTGCTATGCCTGCTACATTGGACAGTAAATACTGCAATCTGTGAGAGAAATGCATTGGACATTGTCAGATAGGAAAATAGGAGCAGGAGTAGGCCATTCAGCCCATTGAGCCTGCTTTGCCATGCCAGACAATCATGGCTGATCATCCACTGCAATGCCTTTTCCCTACATTATCCCCATATCCCTTTAGCCATCATATTTAAAAATCTGTCAATCTCTATTTGAACATGCTCAATGACTGAGCTTCCACAGCCCTCTAGGTAGAGAATTCTAAAGATTCACAACTCTGAGTAAGTAAATTCTCCTCATGAACTGGTCATCAGCTCCTTGGATAATGGCATGAGACTGCTTTAGGGCAAATAGAATGCATTGTATCCTGCACTTGAATCTGTTGAATTGCTAAGTCCCTTTTCGTTGACAGTGGCCCAGGTGCTTGCTATATTGCTGCTGCATTTCCCAGAAATGAGAGAAACAATTGTTAAGTGGGAAGTGGTTAATTAACATAGCCAATGTAATCAGAAAGCTTGTGTCTCATTTACAGATACTGATGCAGAAGTTGCAGGGGCCCCAGCAGCTCCTTTAGATGTCTATTGCTTAGATGCCAATAAGGATTACGTAATTGTAACTTGGAAACAGCCAGCAGTTGACGGTGGTAGCTCCATCCTTGGTTATTTTGTTGACAGGTGAGTGGCGAAAGAACAAAACAAAAACAGAATTACCTGGAAAAACTCAGCAGGTGTGGCAGCATTGGCCGAGAAGAAAAGAGTTGACATTTCGAGTCCTCTTGACCCTTCAACAGAACTGAGTGAATATTAGGAGACGGGTGAAATTTAAGCTGGTTTAAGGTGGGGGGCGGGGGAGAGAAGTGGGGCGGGGGGGGGTGGTGTGTTTGCAGGGACAAGCAAGCAGTGATAGGAGCAGATAATCAAAAGATGTCACAGACAAAAGAACAAAGAGGTGTTGAAGGTGGTGATATTATCTAAACGAATGTGCTAATTAAGAATGGATGGCAGGACACGCAAGGTACAGCTCTAGTGGGGGTGGGGTGGAAAGGCTAAAAGGCATAAAAGATATAGATTTAAAAATAATGAAAATAGGTGGGAAAAGAAAAATCTATATAAGTTATTGGAAAAAACAAAAGGAAGGGGGAAGAAATGGAAAGGGGGTGGGGATGGAGGAGGGAGTTCAAGATCTAAAGTTGTTGAATTCAGTATTCAGTCCAGAAGGCTGTAAAGTGCCTAGTCGGAAGATGAGGTGCTGTTCCTCCAGTTTGCATTGGGCTTCACTGGAACAATGCAGCAAGCCAAGGACAGACATGTGGGTAAGAGAGTAGGGTGGAGTGTTAAAATGGCAAGTGACAGGGAGGTTTGGGTCTTTCTTGCGGACAGACCGCAGGTGTTCTGCAAAGCGGTCTGTCCGCAAGAAGGACCCAAACCTCCCTGTCTCCGTAAAAATTCTCCTCATCTCAATCCTAAATGGCTAATCTATTCTGAGACTGTGACTCCTAATTCTAGACTCCCCAGCCAGGGTAACATCTTCCCAGCATCCACCCCCATCAAGCCCCTTAAGAGTTTTATAAGTTTTACACATCTCATTCTTCTAAATTCCAAGGAACAAAGGCTTAGTCTACTTAATCTCTCCTAAAGGACAATCCCCTCTTCAAAGGAATCAATCTATTGAATCTTTATTGCACTCACTCTAAGATTTGTATATCCTTTCTGAGGTAAGGAGACCAAAACTGTACACACTACTATAGGTGTGGTCTCACCAAGGCCCTATACAATTGTAGCATGACTTCTTCATTCTTATCCTCCTGTCCCTTGGTAATAAAGGCAAATGTACCATTCGGTTTCCTAAATGCTTGCTGTACCTGCACATTAACTTCCTGTGATTCATTTGCAAGCACATCCAGGTCCCTCAGAAGGCCAACATTTCCAGGCTCTCACTATTGAAAAATATTCTGCTCTTCTATTTTTTTCCCCCAAAGTGGATAACTTCACACTTTCCCACATTATATTCTATAAGCCGTGTTCTTGCCCATTCATTTAACCTGTCTATATTTCTTTGCAGCCTTTTTGTGTCCTCGTCACAACTTACTTTCCCACCTAACATGGTCAGCAAAATTGGACATGTTACACTCAGTATCTTCAACTAAGTAATTGATATATCTCTCCTTCTTCTGTCCCTTTAGCTCTCTGTCTTACTCCACTGTCCTTTTGGGTGGCATGTAGATGGTATCATTGTGATGTAGCAGACAGAAGAGTCACTAATGGCTACAGGCTGCTTTTAGGATGTGAGTTCTGCAAATGATGCAAAAACCATAGAAATTTCAGTGACTAAGAAACAAAAGGCAATGCAAATAATTTCAGAAAACATTTTAGCAATTTACTGGAACTGGTGGCTAGATTATGCAACCTTTGGGGTGATATGTTTTCACCTTAACATCACCCTTGAAAATACTTGTCATAGCACCACCTGCAGGAGTAACAGCTGGAACTTAAGTGAATTTTTAATGAAATGTACATTCCACATACTAAATTTAATATATTTTGCAAATATTTCCAAAGTTTTAGTTTTGAGATTTTTGAGTGTGAGCTTGTGCAACGTTGCATTTTAGGTGAATAATAAAAACACCAACTTTCCCCCATCCTTGTTATAAAGTGCCAGTCGTTGATAGGGCTGTGTCACTACAGACCCAATTTTCTATGCTTGCTCGTGCTAACCAAACTTGGCTCAATAGCAGAACCTTCCAGAGTTATCTTTTACTTTCTGAGCTTCCACCTGAAAATGTACATTTGGATGAGGTACCAGAAGCTCTTTATTCTGCAAGCAAGTAGCACTGAAAAAAAGTGTGTTTAGACAGTATATAAATGTCCTTACATGTGTTGCACAACTGTAGTCTGCAATATTTTTGTACATTAGTGATGGCAGAATGATTTCAGAATGGTAATTGACTACCTCCACTAGATTTTCTGTTTGTTCCTGCAAACAACTTAATTTCTTTGCTTACAGATGTGAAGTGGGAACCAGCCATTGGATTCAGTGTAATGACACCCCAGTGAAGTTTGCCCGCTTCCCTGTCACTGGCTTGGTAGAAGGTCGTTCTTACATCTTCCGTGTACGTGCTGTCAATCATGTTGGAATTAGCAGGCCATCCCGTGTATCTGAGCCTGTAGCAGCCTTGGATCCTTCTGATAGAGCAAGGCTGAAGGGTATGTCTTTTTTCTCAATGATTGTTTACTCTGAGAGAGGAACTCATTAAAGAGTGACTCTTTTGATATCTTCATTGTTTGGCAATGCTCTTAATGTGAACGACAACAGGCCAAATAGCAACTCCAACTTTCGCTACTCAGAGTGAATCTACGCTGCATGTAAAGTGATAGAAAGAAAAAGTAAAGCACACCAAAGCTGTTGCAATCCTCTGTGGTATGGTAGCACAGTACATTAGAGCGCCAAGACCTGGTGCCATCGAAACAGTGAAACAAAGATTTGATCTACCATGCGAATGAGTTCCTGAATCAGTGAATCAGCCTGAGGGTGGGATCTCCTTACTGATTGATGGAACGCAGGGAGGATGAATTCATGTGTCACCTGGTGTCTGGCCCAGAGCAGTGTTTGAAACATACCTGGTTTCTTATATATCAAAAATATACAAACATCACGCCTGTCTAGTGCTAGTTGATTTATCATTAAGCTGCACAGGGACAGACAAGGTACAGGGAAGAGTTAAGTGCTTTGGCCAGGGTTGATTTTATTCTCCCTGGAAGAGACACGATGGGGCAAGGCCCTTTTTCTCCACAGTGATGCATGCAAGGGGGAGTTTCATTGAGTCAGGCTCATTTCCAGCTCTGTGGTAGAGGAAGTGAGTGCCTTGACCTGTTCTGTCCTCAAACAGAATTTGGAGGCCAATGCATGTCATAAATCTACTGGCCCCATTTTGAAGCAATATCTCCACATTAAAGCCAATTAAATTAATTTAAAATAAGCCACTGATGAACTGTTCTAAATTCCTGCTCTTTATTTCTTATCTTCTGTTCAGTTTTTAATCCAATTTCCTATTCTTTCTCTAAGTTCTCACTCTTTAACCTCCTCCGATAGTCGCCAGTGTGTAACTTTGTCAAAGGCTTTCTGAAAGTTCATGTACACCACAGCTACTGCATTTCCCCCAGTGAGCGGAATCCCTCCGTCCCAGCAGCAGTGGGAAGTTTGGTGAGCGGGGGGCCTAATTTAGCATGAGGTCAAAAATCAGTTTCCCAACATCAGGATGAACTTTTGAAATTCCATTCTTGGGACTTTAAAGGCACGTTAAAGGTGGGTTCAGCTTCCTGTCGAACAATACCAGGAAGCTCTTTTGCAAGCATTAGCATGAAATGCATGCTCATTAAAAGGCCACCTTGCCAGAATTAAATTTCCCATCCAAATTAAGGTTTCTGCTAGTCAGAAATTACTTCGTTCACTTCCATGACAGTATATAAGTGGTGTGCACCTGGCATGCTTCACTTCTTCCATGGCTTTGAGGTGAGTAGACGCTGCTTTGACCTTCTTGGGGCCAGCTTATTCCCTGATTCATATCGGGTGCCAGTAGGACAAGCTGTGTGAAGGCTGGACATGGGAGGCAGGCAAATGGTGGAAGGGGTTTTGTAGGGTGGAGTGGAAATTGGATGTGGGAGGCAGGGGAAGGGGGGAAGGGGGAAGGGGGAGGATTCTCCAGGTAAAGAAAGAGACTGTTCAGGAAAGACTATCCGGGAAAGGGGAGGAAGTAGCAAGGGAATGTGAGGATGTAATGACATGGGATAGAGGAAAGGGCCTGAGGTCGGGGGATACTGTGGATGGGTGGGGAGGATGATGGGAGAGAGCCAGGATAGTGGGAGAGAGATGGTCCTAGAGGGAGGGATGCATGGAGTCAATGGTGGGGTTCTGGGAGTTGAACTGAGGGTACTGGTCTGGGAAGAGAACAGTCACAGTTAGTGGAGAGAGTGGGATACAGTAGGGTGGCAGGTCCAGGGTGATAGCCAGGAATGTGAAGGTGTCATGGGTGTGGGTCATGGGAAGTGGACTACACAGGTGGCTCAGATAATGGGAGGGGTCAAGGTCAGGGTGGGCATGGGGACAGTTACAGGTATCCGCTCTGGAGGGGAGAGAAGGCATGTCGAAGTGGATGGTAATAATGTTCAGGCTAACTGGAGGACATTCAAAGATGACAGAGGGGAGAGGAATGGTGATAATGAGTGGGCGAAGGGTGATGGAAGGAAGTTGGAGGGTGACAGGGGGAGGGTGGAAGGCTGTGGAGTGAGTCTGAAAATTAACAGCACCATTTTTCAAGTAACAAGAATGCAACACATTCCATGTAAAACTGTGATACCTAGAATTGGGTGGAGGGACTTTTCGGGTAGGTGGAGTTCAAGGTCAGCACAATTGGCCAACCTAATAATCATGAGGCAACTGGATGTCTACAATGCTCAGTTATGTTCTCCTCTCTATGGTGAAGCCCACATTGCAGCAGGTTTGTTCCTGACTCATGGGTCTCATAACATCGAAATCCCAGCAAGATGTGGAGCTGCGGTTCATTCTGTGCGATTTGCCATCTGCTGCTGTCAGAGGCAGGGATGAAGGGAGGGAGGGAGCTTGAAGCCTCCAAGGGGCATGGCCTGAAGGACGGCAGCAAACTCCCGACTCCAAACCTCTATCCTCCCAGGAGAATGGTCATGGCGACAAGGGCTCACGCGGTTAGTACGTTGCCAAGGCAATGGTTTCTCTATAAAGCCTTGAGGTGGTGGAGGCAAGCTGAATAGTGTCAGAGGGAGGATTCGCACACATGGCTCTCATCACCCTGGTCAAAGAGCTCTCCATATGCAGTCAGGTACAAACGGGAGGAACACCCATCTCTGCTTCTCCAGGATATCCTTCAACAGGAAGGGATGGGGTGGGGATGCCATGTCTAGGAGGAAACCAGGCACAGGGCTTAGCCCTGGCTTGGTGGCTCTGAGATGGAGGCAAACCTGTAAAGAATATCCTTCAATTCATTCATCAATCCACTGAGGCCTGGATGATGTAGGCTTCAGGCAACCCTGCTTTGCCACTGGCTCTCATCCAGGTAAGGAGAAGTAGGGCCTGTTGCAGGTTGGCACAGGGCTAGGAGAAGCAATGGCCCGAACAGCAAGAGGCAGCGGTCTCAAGAAGGTCAGGATGCTGGCAAACAGGGTCCACTGCAATAACGAGCAATGGCCGACCATGGGTATATCGCAGGCGATGCAGCTATCCACAAATGAGTGAAAGGCAAAGCTGGAGGCGCCTTAGAATGATCTGGAATGTGGTTGCCTACATCTGTCAGCTTCTCCACAATGACCTATGGCTGCAAGGACTTGGAGTCCCATGCCAGTGGCATTGAAGATCACCGCCACCATAAACTCTTTTCCAGTGGATCCTTCCGGGGTTCCACTGGGGACCTATGTCGCATCTCCCATTCAGCGACACACAGGTGCTCCCTGGAGGTGACAGATGCCTTGTTCAGGAGACTGCACCAATTTGTTCAATTCCACCTCGATCCCGAAAGCCAGGCTGCTAGAACATTGGGATTTGCAACAATCGCAGGTTTCCTGCAAATGTAGAGTGTAATTGACTGCACACATGTAGCCTTGAGAGCACCCTGGCAACAGCCAGTCTCGCTCATCAATAGAAAAGGATTCCACTCTTTGAACTCATATGTGATCACAGAAGGCAAATCCTGTGTGTTTGTGCTTGGTTCCCAGGAAGCTCTCACAATGCCTACATTCTGACCCACTCGCATGTGTCACAAGTTTTTTGAAGGACCTCGGCAATTTCATGGCTGGTTCCTTGGGGATAAGGGATGCTCCCAGAAGACTTGGATGGTAACGCCAATTCACCGTTTGCAAATTGCTGCGGAGGAGAGCTACAATATTGCCACCAGATCCGTGATTGAGCAGATGATTGGCCTCGTAAAGATGAGGCTCAGATGTTTGGACCACTCAGGCAGGCTCTCCAGTACTCATCACAATGTCCAGGATCATTGTTGCCTGCTGCACCCTGCACAAGCTAACGCTACAAAGTGGTGGTGGGAGGGTTGCTTGGCTGAGGGAGACACGGAGGACTGAGATGCCACCTCATTAGGGGAAGGGGATGGAGCTGACGAGTGCCAGGATGTCGACGAGCCATATGCAGAGGCATAGCAGGGCAGACAGGCAGACACTGATAGGCAGAGTAAGCTGCTGACACACTTCTTTAACTTTTTTGTTTTCTATCCTCTGCTGGCTGGAAGGCCCCAGCTCCTTTTCGGTTACAGACAATATACTTTGTTTTACTGTACCTTGATTTGTGATAGCTGAATTAAATTGCACTAGTTACCATCTGCCCTGCTGTTGATTTGATCCTCTGCATGCACCAAACTGTGCTGATATGAGAGCCCTGGCACTAAATGCGTGCATTAGAACCTGCACAGTACTCCATTCTACCGCAACCTCAGGCACCTGTAAGGAGAAATGAGATTTTAACCTTGCGCTTCCAAAGTTCGTGTACACAGCAACTTGGAAGTATTAACAAATCTTACCTCAGCAGTTGACACTTATGTCAACCTCACACCTGCTGACAAAGGGAAGTTAACCTGGCAGAGAGCTCTTTCAGGCAGAGGCAGACAAATGGGTCCACAGGGAGGAGCAGCATAAAAACACCATTTTGCCCCTCAAGATCATTCCTCCATGCAGATTAATCAGGAAATATGGTGTTCCTGCCCCCCAATCACCACTTGCCCCTAGTAAACCCATATCCCTTTACATCGTCATCATGCTGAGAAGTTTTAAGGTTGCTTTGCAGTCCACTCACAGAGAGTGCCTCACCTACACTATGAATTGCCTAGTTGCAACCAATCCAGAGCCTCCACTCGCTGAGACTCCTACAAGTCTCAGTCCTAGGTGGTCTTAGGAGTAGTGTGAGACTGTGATATATCATTGTAGACACCCCAGCCAAGGTAAACATCTTCCCTACATGGAGCATGCAGAGCCCTTTAGAGCTGCTGAGGCTTCACATGGATAGCCTAATAGTTATTGGCATGGTCCAGCACACAGGCCCATTCTACTGTCTCTCACCTCATGTACTAAAATCCAGGTCCTTCAATGAGGTCTGATGCACTTTGGTTGCAAACCCTTTATGCGAGGTCTACCGCCACCCTTGCTAAGGAGACGAGCAGGCCAAACAAATCCCCAAGTGAGGTCTGACAAAGGCTTCAGTCAACTGCACAAACACCTCTTCAAACCTACATCCAAATCCCTCTTGCAATCAAGGCTCACTTGCATAATACCTCCTTACTTGCAGCCTTCACCTGCATGTTATCTCAAAATGACAAATCACCAAGGAAGGCCATTCAAGATTGGATGTGCCCACCACAGTTTTCTCCAAATATGTAGGTCAGCCTGGTTTTCTACTGTTAAGGAGACAGTGTAGAGCTTCAATCTCTTAGCCCTGAAGCTTCATATCTGGTGTTCCTTGCCACTCACATAGACTGAAATCGCCTCACGTACCCGTGACATCCACCCACATCTGACATCAGAGCAACAGCAGCAGGAGATGCAGTGACCTTGCTGAACATGTTTTCAGAAGTTAGAACATGATGAGCTGCAAGCAATGGCTTTCATGATGCTTGCCCAGGCCATACACTCACAAATGACGGCCACTGCTTAATCATGCACATGTGGGATTATTTAATAATCATTATGTTGATAATGTGAGAGAACTGTATCTATAGAAGTTCATTATCAGACTCTGAAAGGTATCCCAATTCCACACCCTTAAATGCCTGCAACCACTGAAGCAACTAGCGGCAAGATGGAATCCAGGAAACTTCCAAACAGTGCAAGTGAACATATATTTACAAGTGCCAAAACTATATACAATGGTTGTACACCAATGCCACCTGTGTAGCTTGAATACTTCTTAATCTTTTATTGCCTACTAATATGTCTAGGTGCAGCCCTAACATCCAAAGCTGAGGTGGCGGCAGACTGCTGACTGCTATGCCCCGTTGAGTGTGTTGACTTTGGTGGGTGTCCTCTGGTGGCCAGAAGACCTAGAGGTCCCCGGCCTGCTAATGGTCTTCTGCTCAGTTGCAGGGGCACCCCCTTAGCCTGCTGGAGGTGATGGGGTCACTAGCAGAGGGGAGATAGAGCACCAGGGCAACCTTGGAATGTCCTGTGATGAAGCCCCAGGGGTGCCTGGCTGGTGCTTCTCCTCCCTGTGGGTGTCCCTGACTCGCTGAGGCACCTTGAGGGAGGTAGACATGTCCCATCCCGTCTCACCGAAGCACTGCTGTACTGCACCCATGGCTAGAGTGATGGAATGGAGGTCCGAGTGCATATCCAGCAGCCATTGTACATTCTGCTGAACCTAGGTCTCTAAGGTGGCCGCCATCCTTTCCATGGAAGTGCTTGCATGCTGGAGCCAGAACAGCAGACAGAGCATGAACGGACTCCTCCAGCCTTCAGTCCAGTCTGTGCATAGCCTCTGGCATCATTACCTGATATTCCCCTGCCTGTGTCTGCATCTTCAACATGTCTCCTAAGGCCTGGACAGCCTGGAGAGGAGTCTGCAGGGAGGTTTCACTGAACCGTGGGGCCACATGTTGTCTTTTCTGTGACATTCTGGACTCGGCAGAATCTTAAATGACCACCAGACTGAAGCTCCTGGTCTGCAGTGAGTGAATGGCTGTCTGGGTATCCTTTAAATATGGCGCCTGGACTTTCGATCCCATAACCTGCTGGTGGGGACAATGACTTCCAGCACAACCCAGCCATGAGACTTGCCGTGTTCCTCGCGGTTGCATAGGTAATGAGCTGAACAACGCAATTTGCATGTGCTCAGCCATCCTGCCTCCCAGCAGAAATCATTCTCACTTCCACGCCTGCCACCGCACTTAGGCTGGAATTTTCTGGCCCCTCCCATTGGTGGGATCTTCTGGTCCCACTGAAGATAATGGGTGTTTGAATGGCTTGGCACATCCACTGCAGTGGAACCCGCTGCGGCAGGGCTGGAAAATTCCAGCCCTAGACTCCAGAACGGAAGATTCCGCCCACTCTATCTGTCTCCTCTTCAAAGAAATGCAGAATTTTGTTATTAAAAAATGCAGCTAATGGCTTTAGATTTAAACATATATTCTATTTAATGCTATAGGAATGCACATTTTCCAAAGTTTGGTTAATTCTTTCCACCTATCTTTACCTACACAATAAAAAGGTTTTGAAAACTCTTCTTCAGGTTTGTTTAAAACTGTGTTTTATCTATTTAATTATCAGGAATGCCATTAGCCCCATGGACGGGACAGATTATTGTAACAGAAGAAGAACCAACAGGTAAAGAATATGTCTTTTCCTAATCTGTGAGATCAAACTCAACCTGTAACAATATGGAATCAATCAAAACACTTTTTTCTAACATGAGTTCAAATCCCACTATGGTACCTGGTGTAATTTCCTCACAACATTTAAGAAGTATTTAGATGAGCACTTGAAATGCCATAGCATACAGGGCTATGGGCCAAGTGCTGGAAAATGGGATTAGAATAGATGGGTGCTTGATGGCTGGCATGGACACGATGGGCCGAAGGGCCTGTTTCTGTGCTGTATAACTCTGGCTATGTATTTTCCATTTTTTTTCTCAGAAGATTTTATTGAACTTTGAGAATGGGGATTATTAGTCTTAATTGAGGGAGATTTTAACTTTTGGGTAGGTGACTCATGGGGCCAGCCAGCTCCCACCCCAGTGACAAAGAGACCAGAACCGTTTTGAAGCCCGAGCCTCATTTAGCTGGAACCAACAAGATGTAGGTGCCAAATGGGCACCAAGTGGGCCCTCCCAATGAAGTTTATTTAGCTTGGGCTGAGTTAATGTCAGCTATTATCAAAATAAATCCTGGGGAAGGCTGTGATTATAAGGGAGGGGGGGGTTTGCCAAAGGCCTTCAGCATTTTTTGTTGGGCCCATAGATGCATTCCTGCAATGCTAAGGAAGAGGAAAGGAGGTTTCTAAAATTTGAAGGCCTGTTTTGATAAAGTCAGTTGGTTGTACTTGACTAATTACCTGAGCAACAATTGTAAAAATTTAAATATTTAATTAAGTTTTTAAAAGCCATACCACACCACAGCAATTTTCCAACCTCCCTCCCCCCACCAGCCTCCCACCCTTCAGCTGGGGCAGCCCAGCTGCACTGTAATTGGACTTAGCACCTGCCTTTCATATGGAAATAACTGAGCTCAGGAAATTGTCCAGAGTCAGGGAAATGCAGACAAGGTGGAAATCCAGTGTGCCAAAGCTCCACAGTAGCCAAGCAGGGACATTAAGACATGAGTGTCTGCAGGTATTTTGAGCCTAGCAGCATCAGAGCCTTTCTCTGCATGATGATCAGGAGGGGAAATCTCTGGACAATTTTTCACCTCTGAAGTAAACAGTTGTTGTTCCACTCCTATCCCAACAGAGGGTGTAGTGCCTGGACAACCTATAGAACTTACTGTGACTGAAGCCACCAAGAATTATGTTGTCCTCAGTTGGAAACCTCCTGGTCAACGAGGCCATGAAGGAATCATGTATTACGTAGAAAAGGTAAATACCTCAACACAAATAGTCATTTGGTAGTACAGAACTTGGGTATTGCTGAAACAAGAGACATTCTTTGTTGAAGTATTTTGTCTTGCACTCATCATTGGTACTTTCTTGTGAATTGTCCTGATGAGTGCAAGCTTCGACAAAAAATGTCTTTTGTTTCAGCAATACCTCAAGACACTTGTGGAAAAAAGTTACGCAGTTCCCAAATATGTTTAAATGTGCATGAGTAAAATTGTGTTGTGAAATATTAACCTATGATCATCATATCACTTTTGTATGAGATTCCTTTGGCTGCTTTCTTTTTTACAAAGGAATTAAGCTATTTAAGAAAAATCCAGTCAAGTTTTACTGATGCAAAATTTAGGTGGGACTATGTAGGTATGTATCACTATTTTCTCAGTGTACTCGAAGCATTAAATTGCCACCTTTTCTAAAATGGCTTTATAAAGGGTATTAACATGAAGAGAGTACTGTATTATCCATACCAAGCCAATTTTCAAACCACTTTTTATGTTGATAAAATTAATTATAGTCAAATATTTAACCTTCCAGTCTGGACATATTACTATAGCTTTTATTTAGCATCAAAGCAGCATCTCTAAAATATTGGCAATTACGTTTATAATTGTTTACAGATAAGCGACATGTTGTTAAATGTTGCATCAGATATCATTGTGTCACTTGTTCATGACATCATCACGTGACATAATACCCAGCTGTTCAGGCTTTTCATCTTTTCTACTGCCACTGGTGAATCTGTTGGGATCATACTCATATCCGTGTTACTGGGAAGTTTCTAGCAGTATTTGCATTATCATCCTGGGTTGCCTCTTTTGGGTGGGTTGGTAAGGAGGGAAAAGATGGCTCGATCAGAAGAATTAACATTTATTCTTCCCAGTAACATGGAAATGAATCTGATCCCAGTAGATTCTCCAGTGGCAGTACTCACAGGGAAAATCCAGCCCTAAGTGAGTCATCAACTGGTTTGATTGAAAGCACTCTACTTCCCAACTAGTAGCTATTTTAACTATTATGAATTTGCCTTTCTTACTCCTGAACTTTTATGCTCACTTGCCCTTTCTTGGCTTGTTTGCATTAGTGTGTTGCAGGCACCGAGGAGTGGCAGAGGGTTAACCCAGAGATCCCCGTGAAGTCTCCGCGGTTCGCATTGTTTGATCTGGCTGAGGGTAAATCATATCGTTTCCGTGTCCGCTCTGCTAACTCTGCTGGCATTGGTGAGCCTTCTGAGGCAACAGAATTTACTGAAGTAACAGACAAACTTGGTAAGTGTGAACAATACAACCTTAACTGACCTGGCCTGCCCACTTTACCATATTACCCTACAATAATTGCTGCCAGGATGTCACCATTTCCTGATCAGAATTGTACACAGTACTCCAGGTAGGGTTTGGAGCAAGTGCTTTGTACTTTGTTAATTATCCCATCCTGTGACTTATGCTCTGTCTGCCTGAGTGTACAACCTAAATCTTGTTGGTTCTTTTTATTGTTGCTGCTGCACACTCTTTTTCATGTGGCGCCAATCTTCTCAAAAACAGAATAATGAGATTGGACCTGAGAAAAAAAGTTTACATTTGCCCCACAAATTCTGAAGGACGAAGCTTTAAAGTATTTGATTCTAGAGTATCCCTTTAAAACTAAATGCGTAGAAATACAGTTGGCAATTATCTTCAATCAATGGTCAATCATACAGAGTATAAGGTCTCTGAGATGAGTCAAAACAACCACGTTCATTTCAATACTTTCTAAGTTTTTGCCTTTTTTCTTTCAGATGTTCCAAAGCCTCCTACTCATGTTGTGCCTTCGAGGAATACAGACACTTCTATGGTAGTCACTTGGGAAGAGTCAAAAGATGCAAAAGAGTTGGTTGGATACTACATTGAAGCAAGCATCAGTGGATCTGGAAAATGGGAACCATGCAACAACAAACCAGTGAAAGGAAAAAGGTAGGCTTGAAGGCCATTAGAGAGCCTTACAAAAATAAAGCAGGAAGTGATAAGATAGGATCAAAATGAATGAGATGGAGGGAAAATGAGTGTGTGTGAAGAGTGTTAGATTCAGAATTTGTCAGTGAGCATTTAGATAGTCTTACTGCACTTTAAACCTTGCTGGGGAACCATAGAGAGGCTGATGCCACTTATGCCTAATTGGAACTTGTGTGTGAATTAAAGAGAGAAAAAACACTAAGACAGATATAAGAATGAGGTACCTTTTTGTGCTCCATAGATGTATTGTTTCAGCTACTGCTCTTCATATCTGAAGACTTCAATGTACAGAACATATCATGCTGGGAATGGAGAAAATGCCTATAATAACACCAAACCCTTTCTATTTGTCATGTTGACTGGTTCTGCATCATGCACCCTATTTGTTTGATATTTTCTCATATTTCATTTAATTTTCTTATATTTTGGATGAACAGGGTATCACCAGACCACGATCGAACAAGTGCAACATTATTCATCTAAATCGATCGAGATTGAGAGCACCTTGGTATCAGCTGGCAGGGTCAGGCAGTTTGAGATTGGTCGCTGGCCGTTTCAAAGCTGCCACCCCCATTAAAAGGAGTAGAACAGCATATAAGCCCTCATCATCAATGACATGACCAGTGACTTCAGAGAAAGAAAACATAAAACTATGTGGTTTTTTGGGCAGAAAAGTGCTGGTGGAATAATTTGAATAGAAAGTACTCCACTTAAATTTTCCTTTCCTTGTAAACCTATAAGAGATGGATTTTTTATGTTAGTTATGTTGGGATTGAATAAAAAATCATGGCCCCTTTCAACTCTCCCCCACCACTACCCTCCCCATTTAGGTTGCAGCACAAACAGGTTAGGAATCTGCTCATTCTAGATTCCACCCAAATTCCCAAGCCTCACCCAGTCAACTTTGCCATGCTGATCCAACCCAGGAATTTTGCTCCATTATTTTAGATGGGTTAACGTCTTTGCTAAAGACAAATCAATTTCATATAAAAGCATCAACATGTTTACAGTGGGGTTGTCAACCTTACCCAATTGTTGAGTCTCCAGGAATAGAAGGTTAATCTCCTGGGCATTGCTGCTATTGAGGGAGGTCAAGGGGTCACAGGACCTTAAGCGGGGATGGGGTCACCTGAAGTCATAAGGGGGCTTCCGATGGAGGTGCCCACCACCCCGCCTGAGATCTAAGTCCGTTTATCTTTGGGTGAATCCTCTCACCAGCCTAAAAATTGAGGCTGGATGGGAAACGGCCCTTGGCCACTTAAGGGCCTCAATTGGGACAAGGGCGGGTAGCCCGTCCGAGGCCTTGCCCAGCCCAGTGTAAAATCGCTGCGAGGTTGGGGCAGGCAGGAACCCAGATGGAATCGTGTTCCTTCAATTTCACGCTCACCCCTGTCGAAAAACCCACTGGTGGGGGTGCGTGTAATTCAGACCAGATTTACCCACTGAATGAAAACTCTTGTGTATACAGGTACTTGTAGCCATAAAAAGTAAGAAAAATATTAATTGAAACATGAATAAAAAATTACTGTGACACATCTTTATAAATCTATAAAAATAATTATCAATGTTGGAAATAATTTTGTTTTATAGGTTTATTTGTCATGGGCTACAAACCGGACAGTTATACAAGTTCCAAGTCAGGGCTGTCAATGCAGCCGGGCTGAGTCAATTCTCACCCGAGTCTGAGGCACTGGAAGTCAAAGCTGCTTTAGGTAGGTAATGACATTTAAACTGTTGTCATATGCAACTGTCATTTTTAAATGTGCATTTACTTAGTTTTAAAAATACATTTACTTATTTTTGAAAATACATTTATTTATTTTTGGTGGATTTAGTTTGAACATTCATCTACTTATCTTTGAAAGTGTATTTATTTATTTCTGGAAATGAAATAATTTACTTCTGGAAGTGCATTTATTGATTTTTGAATTTGCTGTTTAATTAATGACACACTGTTTTCACAGTGCCATCTGTATCACTTTATCATCCCTGATGCCATAAGTCGTTGTTCTGATCATGCACTGTGCCTGTATCACATGGAAAGCATATTCTTTTCCATTGAGCCTATCCATTAGCCACTGTAAGAAACCTCACATGAGTCTGCTTCACAGTCATATGTTCCAAAGCTTACCTGAACCATGGATTACCAACTTTGCTCCAGCATAACGTAATGTATCCCATAAAACACCACCATGTGCATATCTTATTCATACCTAAAGTCATCTAACTTCTTTTCTGATCTGCATCTACTACAGTTTTTGCTTGTTGCCTGTTTAACAATACAAGAGCACATTTAATGCCTGTTCCCAACACTGCTGATGCCTGCTTTAACAGATTGTTTTGTCTCATGTAAGCAAACATTTAATGAGCTCTATTAGGTGTGTGAAATGCCCACACTGCAATATCCTGCGTTTATCAAAAACTAATCCATGCACCTCCTACTCATTACCATTTAGCATTTTCATGTTAGGTTTAAATAAATCAATTAGTGTGTTAATAAATCTAAATTAGATATTTAATTATTAATGAGCATTGCGGCCCTTCAACCCAGTTCCAGTTCAATAAACAATTAGTTTACTGAGCAACTTGTGAGATCTTTTGTTCGGCATTAGATACAACAGTATAATTACGATGATTAGATTACATAGCATTGGTGTAATAAATACAAGTATTTAATAAGACAAATTACTGAAACAACTTATTTTTTTCATTTACTAAATATTTTATGATGCTATTAAATCTGCCAAGGTATTGCTCATGAATAGCTTTGTCAGCTAGATTCCATACATCTTAACTGTACTGAACTGGTGTTGCTGTTT
Organism: Carcharodon carcharias; assembly: GCF_017639515.1. Lineage (NCBI taxonomy): Eukaryota > Metazoa > Chordata > Chondrichthyes > Lamniformes > Lamnidae > Carcharodon > Carcharodon carcharias. Next base: position 123,287,124 of record NC_054472.1, on the reverse strand, counting down.
TAGTTTTCAGTTAGGTGTTGCAGTTATCTTTGAAGACATTATTTGTCATGGCAGGAGTTGAACTAGGAACGGTTAGGGGTGAGTTTCAGGCTGAGAGACTAAGGTCAGATGGGTTTTACTGGTGCTACTTGTGGAGCATTTAACACTTCTTAGAAGGGAGGCATATGAGCATTTGGGAGATATTGGTGGGGTTTTCCGTCCATCTGAAGAGATTTAGGGCCCAATTGAATTGCTGCTTGTGACTGTGTACTGTAGCTCTGTTTTTCTTGTCGTCTTCTCTGATACTCCATCCTTTCTCTCTGTCTCTCTCCCTCTCTCTTTCAAGCTATTTTTGCAAGTTATTTTTCACTTGTACCTCTTACTGTTACTTTCCCTCTTTTCCCTGCGGATGAAATTGATCCTTGCCAGCATTGTAAAACGTGCTTGCGAGCAAATCTGGAATCCTTTAAATGGTGTCTGATTTCCTTTCCATAGAATCGTAGAACCATAGAAAAGTTACAGCACAGAAGGAGGCCATTTGGCCTATCTTGTCCATACCAGCCCGAGGACACCCAGGTGCCCTTTCTAATCCCATCTTCCTGCACCCGGCCCATAGCCCTGCAGTTTACAGCACTTAAGGTGCAGATCTAGGTACTTTTTAAAAGAGTTTAGAGTTTCTGCCTCTACCACCAACTTGGGCAGCGAATTCCAGACACCCACCACCCTATGCGGAAAAAAGTTCTTCCTCATGTCTCCCCTACACCTTCTGCCACTTATCTTGAATCTATGTCCCCTGGTTCTAGAATTCTTCACCAAGGGAAACAATTTTATCCTGTCCACTCTATCTATTCCCCTCATAATTTTGTATGCCTCAATCAAGTCACCTCTCAGCCTTCTTTGTTCTAAGGAAAATAACACCAACCTATCCAATCTCTCCTCATAGCTACACTTTTCTAACCCTGGCAACATTTTTGTAAACCTCCTCTACACTCTCTCCAGAGCTATTACGTCTTTCCTGTAACGTGGTGACCAGAACTACACACAATACTCCAGTTGTGGCCTCACCAGTGTTTTATACAATTCCAACATTATATCCTTACTTTTATATTCTATACCTCTGCCAGTGAAGGAGAGCATTCCATATGCCTTCTTTACAACCTTGTCAACATGAACTGCTGCCTTCAGGGACCCGTCTACTTGTATGCCAAGATCTCTCACTTCATCTACCCCTCTTAGTATATTCCCATTTATTGTGTAATCCCTATAACTGTTTGACCTCCCTAAATGTATGACCTCACACTTCTATATGTTAAAATCCATCTGCCACTTTACCGCCCACTCTACCAACCCATCTATATCATTTTGGAGATTATGGCTATCCTCTACACTATCCACTACTTGGCCAATCTTTGTGTCATCTGCAAATTTCCCAAATGTGCCCCCCCACCTTCACGTCCAAATTGTTAATATATAACACAAACAGCAAGTCCCAACACCGAACCCTATGGAACACCACTTGAGACAACTTTCCATTCATAAGGGCATCCATCGACCATTACCCTTTGTTTCCTGTTACAAAGCCAACCTTTTATCCAGTTTGCCCCATTACCTTGAATCCCATGGGCTTTTACTTTCCTGACCAATCTGCCATGTGGGACCTTGTCAAATGCCTTGCTAAAATCCATGTACACAACATCCACTGCACTACCTTCATCAACCCTTCTTGTCACTTCCTCAAAGAATTCAGTCAAATTTGTGAGGCAAGACTTTCCTTTAACAAATCCATGTTGACCATCCCTGACTAGTCCAAACCTTTCCACATGATAATTAATCCTATTTCTCAGGATTGATTCTACTAATTTGCTCACCACTGATGTAAAACTAACTGGCCCATAATTGTTTGGAATTTCCTTTGATCCCTTTTTAAACAATGGAACTACGTTTGCATTTCTGCAGTCCTCTGGTACCTCCCCTGTATCTAGTGAAGATTGGAAAATCATCCTCAGAGCATCTGCTATCTCCTCCCTGACTTCCTTCAGCAGCCTCGGAAACAATCCATCTGGCCCTGGTGACTTATCAACTTTCAAGGATTTCAACCCTTCGAGTACTTCCTCTTTCTTTATGACTATACCGTCCAATGTCTCGCAGCATTCCTCCTGGACTACTACATCAACATCCTCCCTTTCCTTTGTAAACACGGAGACAAAATATTCATTTAAAATCCTTCCCACAGCCTCTGCATCTACACACAAGTTTCCATCTTCATCTCTGATAGGTCCCACTTTTTCCTTAACTAACCTTTTAGCATTAATGTATTGGTAAAACATCTTTGGGTTATCTTTAACTTTACTTGCTAATCTTTTTTCATGCCCTCTCTTTGATTTCCTTATTTCCTTTTTCACTTCGTCCTTGCACTTCCTATATTTGTCTAGGCCATCTGCAGTGCTTAGTTCTTTGTGCCTATCGTATGCTTTCTTTTTCTGTTTGATCTTACCCTGTATTCCTTGAGATAACCAGGGGGGTCTAGATTTGGCAGTACCACTCTTATTTTTGGAGGGGACATGTCTGCTTTGTACAATTAGGATCTCGCTTTTTAGTGCTTCCCACTGGTTTTCCACTGTTTTATCCTCCAGCAGTGTTGTCAAATCCACCTTAGCCAAGTCCCTTCTCACTTCTGCAAAATTTGCTTTCCCCCAGTTCAAGACTTTTACTCCTGCCTTATCTCTGTCCCTTTCCATGGTAATGCTAAATCTAACTGAACTGTGATCACTGTCCTTGATATGGTTGCCAACTGTCACTTCACCCACTTGCCCTTCTTCGTTCCCCAAGACTAGGTCTAGAATTGCATCTCCTCTCATTGGGTTTGTCACTAATTGGTTGAAAAAAATTTCCTGGATACACTGCATGAAATTTTCTCCCTCAATTCCCCTTATATTGTTTGAATCCCAGTTGACATTAGGATAGTTGAAGTCTCCTACTATTATTGCCCTCTTGTTCTTACAAGCAGAAATTTGCCTACATATTTGTTCTTCTATCTTCCTTTCACTATTTGGGGGTCTGTATTTTACTCCCAGTAGTGTGACTGCGCCTTTTTTATTTCTAAGCTTAATCCATAAAGCCTCATTTGTTGACCCATTTAGTATATCATCCCTTCTCACAACTGGAATTGATTCTTTAACCATTAGTGCTACCCCTCCTTTTTTTTTTCCTACTCTATCATGTCTGAAGACTCTATAACCAGGGATATTAAGCTGCCAGTTTTGTCCCTCCTTTAGCCAGTTCTCCGTTATAGCAAAGACATCCTGCTGCCATTGTCTACCTGTGCCCTTAACTCATCTACCTTGTTTGTAATACTCCTTGCATTGAAGTATAAACAGTTTAACCCTGTCAATTTCCCTTGCTGGACACTTTTTAAACTTTGTTTCTCCTTTAACTCCATGTCTATCACAACGTCCCTACCTCCATTTTTCTGATCTGAATTTGACCTATCTGATCCTACTCCTGGGATCCCATCCCCCTACCACACTAGTTTAAATCCTCCCCAACAGAACTAGCAAAAGCCCCCGCAAGGACACCTGTCCCAGCTCTGCCTGGGTGCAGCCCGTCCAGTTTGTACAGGTCCCACCTTCCCCAGGACCGGCCCCAGTGCCTCAAGAATCTGAATCCCTCCCCGCTACACCATCTTTCCAGCCATGTGTTCATTTGGTCTATCCTCTTATTCCTGCTCTCACTAGTACATGGAACTGGGAGTAATCCTGAGCTTACTACATTTGAGGTCCTGCATTTTAATTTATCTCCTAACTTCCTGTACTGAGCTTGCAGGTCCTCGTCCCTTAGTTTACCTATGTCGTTGGTACCAGTGTGTACCACAACCACTGGCTGTTTATCTTCCCTCCCCAGAATGTCCTGCAGTTGCTTCATGAAATCCTGGACCCTTGCACCAGGGAGGCAACATACCATCCTTGATTCATGTTTGCGGTCACAGAAGTGTCTGTCTGTGCCCCTAACTATTGAATCCCCTATTACTATAGCCCTGCCACTTGTTTTCCTCCCGCCCCTCTGAGCAGCAGAGCCACCCATGGTGCCGTGAACTTTGCTGCTGTTGCTTTCCCGTGAGAGGCCATCCCCCCCAACAGTATCCAAAGTGGTATATCTGTTTGAGAGGGGGATAACCACAGGGAACTCCTGCACTATCTTCCTGGATATTTAACTATTTCTGATGGTCACCCATTCTCTTTCTGCCTGTAATCTTCACCTGCGCTGTGACTGCCTCGCTAAATGTGCTATCCATGACTTGCTCAGCATCGCAGATGCTCCACAATGAGTCCACCGGCAGTTCCAGCTCTGAAATCCGGTTAGCTAGAAGCTGCATTTGGACACACCTTCCGCACATATGGTCACCAGGGACGCTGGAAGCGTTCCTCATTTCCCACATCCTGTAGGAGGAGCATATCAAGGGTCTGAGTTCTCCTGCCATGACATCCCTCTTGATTAAGCTGGTTACTCCCTTAAAAAATACGTTAGCTTGGGGCCTTATTTATGTTAGCTAGGAACCTTGTTTCTTGATTAATTATACTTGTACAGTACTATATACTTTTTTTTATAGCTCCTACCTCACTATTAAGCAACAAATTACTTTAATAGATTAAAAAAAAACCACCAGAATTTAATCACCAATCAGTTGCTTTTTTTAAATATCCACTTTTAGAAGAGTGTCCCTCGCAGGTCTGGTGCACTCCTGAAGGCACTGCCTCTTCACTCTCTCTCTTTTTTGGTTTGAGGAGGAGGGAGGGATAGAAACACTACAGCAATGTAATGTTTGGGGCTATTCCGTTCTTTGACAGTGGGTCCTCCTCGATCCCCTTCTGAGTTGCAGTGACTGCGCTGACTTTTCCCAGCATGCTTCTCAGTCACTTCTCACTACTGCCCTCTGTTGGATAAAGTTTCCATTGAAGTCAGTGGAAAATACACTGCCAATTCATTGAGTGCATTATGTTCTACTGATGAAGACAAATTTCAAACCCTGTTTCTCCCTCATGGTCACATCTCCATTATTCTTCATTGGTCTACCAATGTGCCTCTTGGTACTCTCTCCTCTCTTTTTTTGTTTCTATTCTTCTGACTACTATTTATTTCTACGCTACTCTGATTCTTTCTTCTGAGTCTCTCTATTTGTTACTTTCTTCCTGCGTCTCTAAACAGTAACATTTCCTCTGTGTGTTTATCTCACTGTTATTGTTTCATTGTACCTGGTGCTTTTCTCCTGTTATTCCAGTGATCTCAGGGAACTGCATTCTTTTGTTTTCACTGAACCACATTTTCTGCCTTTTCCACTGATGGTCCATCACAATGGGATCTATATGAGTGATCAAGCAAGAGAGTGCAGCACAGCTAGAGTCAGGGTTTTGTGGAGAGCAACGAGGAGAGCATGGAGAATCAGAGATAGCACTGGTGGGTGGGAAGCATTAAGTAACATGAGTATCCCTTTGGCCTTTTGTCAGGTTATATTCCTGTGAAGCATATTATGACATTTTCCTACATTAAAGTCATTATAAGTGCAAATTGTTGTTGCTGCTGTAAATATATTTTTCTTGTTGGCCAAAGGATGTCAGGGAATGAATTACACGGTGTGGGTAGTAAAGGTAGTGCTTACCAACTAGACGGGGTGTATCTACAGTGCAGGCTGTTGTGTGTAAAATAGGGGAAGCCACAGGGCGATGGGACTGGGTGCTTTATGTGTAAATTTGAAACTTGTTTTCTCAATTATTGTTTTTGTAATTATGTGAAGTTTATTTTTATAGGTTTACAGTGGAATGGGGTAGAAGCTATGTTGATGGATGCAACTTAGTGAATTGTTTATGTTGCAGAGCAATTGGGCTGAAGTTCTTTTGGAGAGACTGAAGTTCTGTGCAATAAGATTGGTGAAACATGAAAGTAGAAAAAAGCTTAGAAAGGAGAAAACCCAGTTATTTGTCCAGTGAGGAAAAAAATAAATTGAAGGACATTCAAGCTATTCATGATAGATACTAGATTCATAAGATGGACTGGAGTCATGATATTTACTGCAGACACAAACCTTTTCTATTTTATGAAAAAGGTTTACAGGTTCTCATAATTGTCAAAGTGATTGTTGAAAGCTTTTGAATGTTTTAGATACTTAAAAACAAACATTACTCTGTTTAACATATGCCAGTACAAAACTATTGCTAACATAAAATTTTATACTCTTCTTTTGAAAGTGCAATGCTATGTGTTAGTAGTCAGAGCATTGTATTTCTGTCTATTATAGAAACAGATGCATCTTATCCATTGTTTTGAGCTTTGCTTGTTGCCATATTAAATATTTAGCAAAACATGTTCTTGTATGTCTTTCCTTGTTCTTTGTATGACATGTTTGTCTTCATTTCTTCATCCTTGAAAAAATGAAGTATATCTTGTTGCACAATCAGATCTGTTCATAAATGCCTGATTAATTACTTTATTTAACTCTAGGAGGAGGAGTAACTCATGGTGTGTTTCCTGAACAAAGTGGTAACACTGGCGGACTAACAGAAAGATGTGCACGCTGGGATGGCAAGCATGAGGCATCTCAGCCCGCACGTGACACTTTACTAAGTTGTGATGCAGTGCTTAACAGACACCCGCTACCCACTGGCTATGATAATTTGCCACACGTAGAACCAAAGGAGGTAAATGCAGAACGGACAAGCAAGTCTAATCTCAGAAGTCCAAAGGTACAAGATATGTACGAGGAGGTTCCAAAGAATAAAGATAAGCATGAAAAGGGCCCAAAGATACAAGATATGCGCGAAAAGGGTCCAAAGGTACAAGACAAACATGAGGAGGGTCCAAAGATAGAAGATAAGCGTGAGAAGGGCCCAAAGGTACAAGATATGCACAAGAAGGGTTCTAAGGTACAAGATAAACATGAGAAGGGCCCTAAAGTACAAGATATGCACAAGAAGAAGGATAACCTAGGTGAGAAATCAGGGAAACAATATTAAAATTAAACACATAAAGAGGGGGAATCCTATTCTGAGAAGAACTGATCTGGTCTCAATAAATGTGATTGATGTTTAATTGTTAGGAAGGTTTTATGAATGGTAACAAAAAACTATTCACCCTATAACACCTCTCATGTCAAAGGAAATCTCCAATTACTTTACAAAGGATGAGAAGCACTTTGAGCAGGAGGTAGGAATAGATTGGAGGTGGAACCAAAACATGGTTTAGGCAATAAATTTTAAGGAGGCTTTGGAAGGAAGAGGGAGAGATATATCAGTTAATTATTTTTAGAGAGCATTTCAAGGAGTAAGAGCCTAATAGGAGAAAGATTGTTCTCTAATATTCAATTGGAACATGAACCTTTATTCAGAGCAGTGAGGGCTATGGGGAAAATATACAACTGGAGAAAGCTATGAAGAAATGTGGCTCTGAAAAAATGTTAAAATCAGGACTTTGGCATTAGCGATTGTGTGTGTGTTTGTGTATACACGCAATGGCGCTTAGAAAGGAAAGGAGTGAAATCATAATGTGCTCATAGCTGTTTTGTTGGGAATGATCTTTGTGTATATTGTTTCCATATTCAGTTTCATGAGTTGAAAATCAACCAGTTTAGCCAGATAGTTGAACAGGTTATCTTTTCCACTTTATACTACAAGGCAATTACTGCCATTCTTGACTCAGCAAATTGCAGTTGTCATCCTTGTCAGTAAGCTATTACTATTCATCATGGTACTTTCAGAATTCCATTAAAAGCAAAGTTACATGAAAGATATTTTAGCACTTCATTTGTGAAGAACCATTTTATATCCAATGATAATTATTTTTATTTGATCTCTGGATGTGAAAAACGCAGTATTTATTGTAAATGCCTAGTTGCCCTAAGAGAATAAGATCTGTCACAAAATGTACGATGTAACAAGTATTAAACATTGAGGAGGACTGCATAAGACTTAAAGAAGATGGGGGAGGGTTCTGTAGAGGGGATACATAGGCTTACAAAACAAAAGGATATGGCAGCATTGCAGGGCAGCTATTTAGGTATTGATATCCAGAGGGTGACAGGAAGGGATAGAGTGTACAAACATAAAAAAAACAGCAGCAAATAGGGTCAAAGGGGGAAAAATGGTAAAAAGGCAAAATTAACTGTTCTTTACTTAAATGCACATAGTTTTCAGAACAAAATAAATGAACTAACTGCACAACTTGTAACATGGTTACAAGGAGATCAAAGTTGGGAACTAAGTATTCAGGGGTATGTGAATTTTCAAAAGGACAGGCAGGAAGGAAAGGGTGCTGGGGTAGCTTTGTTGGCTGGAGTAGGCTGGGAAAGGAGTTTAGCAGAAAAGATGGTTGATGAACAATGGCAAACATTTAAGAAAATAGTTCATGACTCACAACAAGATGTATCCCAGTGAGAAAGAAGGATTCTAGGAAGGATATAAACCAACCATGGTTAACCAAGGAAGTTAAGGAGTGTATCAAATTGAAAGAAAAATCATACAATATGGCAAAGACTAGTGGTAAGCCAGAGGATTGGGAAAGTTTTAAAAATCAACCAAAGATGACCAAAGAAAAATAAAGAGGGAGAAAATAAACTTTGAAGGTAAACTAGCAAGTAATATACAAATGGACAGTAAGAGCCTCTTACAATAATACAAAAGGAAAGAGAGAGGCCAAAGTGAACATAGGCCCATTAGAGAATGGAAATAATAATGGGGAACCAGGAAATGGCAAAGGAGTTGAATAAATACTTTGCTTCAGTCTTCACGGTAGAAGAATCTAATAGCATTACAAAGATACTAAAGAATCAAAGGTCAAAAGGGGGCAAGGAAATAAATACAATAACAATCACTAGAGAAAGAGTACTAGGGAAACTAATGGGGCTAAAGGCCGATAAGTCCCCTGGACCTGATGGGTTACATCAGTGATGTTGGATGCACTGGTAGTAGTCTTTCAAGAATCCTTAGAGTCTCGAAAAGTCCCAGAGGATTTAAAACTGCCAATGTAACACACTTATTCAAAAAGTGAGGGAGACAAAAAACAGGTAACTATAGGCCAGTTAGCTTAACATCGGTCATTGGGAAAATGTTGGAGTCTGTTATAAAGGATGTAATAGCAGAGCATTTAGAAATACATAATATAATCAAGCAGAGTCAACATGGCTTAATGAAGGGGAAATCATGCCTGACAAATTTTATTAGAATTCTTTGAGGAGGTAACAAGCAGGATAGATAAAGTGGAACCAGTAGATGTAATATTTGGATTTCCAAAAGGCGTTTGATAAGGTACCGCACATAAGGCTACTTAATAACATAAGAGCCCATGGTGTTGGGGGTAATATATTAGCATGGATAAAGGATTGGCTAACTAATAGAAGACAAGGAGTTGGGATAAGGGGGACATTTTCAGGATGGCAACCTGTAACTAGTGGAGAGCTACAGAGATCAGTGCTGGGGCCACAATTATTTACAATATATATTAATTACTTGGATGAAGGAAGTGAATGTGCTCTTGCCAAGTTTGTGGATGACACAAAAATAGGTGGGAAGGCAAGTGGTGAGGATGACACAAAGAGTCTACAGAGGAAAAATAGAGGAACTGAGTCTTATTTAAATGGAGAAAGACTGCAGGAAGCTGCAGCACAGAAGGGGTCCTCACGCATGAATCCCAAAAAGCTAACATACAGGTTTCGCAGGTAATAGGGAGGGCAAATGGAAGATCTGTCTTTATTTCAAAGGGAATGGAGTATAAAAATAGGAAAGGTGTGCTAAAAACTATACAAGGCACTAGTTAGACCACACCTATGAACAATTTTGGTCCCCTTTTCTAAGGAAAGATATTGGAGGCAGTCCAGAGAAAGTTCACCACATTGATCTCGGGCATGGAGGGATTTTCTTATTAGGAGTGGGTGAGTAGGTTGGGCCTGTACTCACTGGAGTGTGGAAGGATGAGAGGCAATCTTATTGAAATATAAGATTCCTTGACAGGCTAGATGCTGAGATGTTGTTTCCTCTTGTGGGACAGCCTAGGACCAGAGGGCATAATCTCAGAGTAAGGGGATCGCCCATTTAAGACAGATATGAGGAGGTATTTCTTCTCTAAGAGGGTATTGAATCTATGGAATTCTTTACCACAGAGGGCTGTAGAGGCTGGGTCGTTAAGTGTATTCAAGGCTGAGATAGACAAATTTTTAATCAGTAAGGGAATCAGGGTCTATGGGGAAAAGGCAGGAATGTGGAGCTGAAGATTATCAGATCAGCCATGATCTCATTGAATGGTGGAACAGACTCAATGGGCCAAATGGCCTACTTCTGCTGCTGTGTCTTATGGTCTTATGGTCTGATAGACAGGTTAGCAGAATGGGAATACAGGCGACAATTGAACAACTTAATGTAGCTAAATATGAAGTAATAGACTTTGAGATACAAAATCAACCGAACATATACTTAATACAAAGACATTGAAGCATGTGGATGAACAGATAGTTCCTACACTTGTTAGTGCAAAAGGATAAAGCTGTTGGAAAAAGCAATTGAATTCTGAATTCAATAGATAGGGACATGGCACATAAGAGTAACAAAGTATTGCTTTGTTTTTACAAATGGGAACTCAGCCATAATTAAAATTATGGGCCGAATCTTTGGGTCGGTGAGCGGGGGCGGGGGCGGGCCTCACTCACTGACGTGTAAAATGATGTGTGGTGACGTCAGGTGTGCGAACCGATGTCACTGCGCGTCATTCTGATCCTCAGTTTGACGGGCATGCAGTGGAGTTGGCTGCGCACCCGCCAAACTGCCAAAGGCCTATTAAGGCCATGTAGAAGCTAATTAAAATAATTAATTGAACTGCCCGTCCAACCTTAAGGTTGACAGGCAGGCGAAGAGCCAGGCGGCCTTCGCATTTATCATGTAACCTCATCCACAGGCGGGTTGAGGTTTCATGAAGGGTTTATAAATTAAATAAATTTTTAAATTAAAGTTAATTGACATGTCCGAGCTCATGTGACACTGTCACATGAGGGGACATGTCTTAAAAATTTTTATTTTTCTTTATTAAAATGTTTTCAAATCACACTAATCTCCCTGAGGCAGCTCCATTGCTTTCTAATCATTGAAACTTAAATTGTAAATGCTAATAATTAATTTTCCTTTTGAAATCTAATGATATTGATTAGTATGATCCACTTCCAGGAAGACAGTTTCTGTAATTAAATCAGTTCAACAAAGAAATGTAAGCAGGTTACTTCATCCTGGTCATAGCTGAAATTACAGACTGAAGAAGCATACGTGTAATAAGTTTTAACCAAACAGGTTCAGCTTCTCATCTTAGAGACAAATTCAAATTGTTTGTATTATCTTTTGATGATTTTATTCTGTTCTATCATCATTCTTGTGCTCGCTAACATGCATTGGCTCCCGACTCATAAATGCCACAATTTTAAAGATCTCATCTTTCTTTTCAAATCTCTCCATGGCCCCACCATTTCCTATTTCTGTAACCTTTCCAGCCGTGTAACCCTCCAAGAATTCTGGATCCCTCCAATCGTGGTCTTTATTGTATTTCCGGCTTCCCTTGTTCCACCGCTAATGTACATGCCTTCAGCTATCCAGGCCCTAAGCTATAGAATTCGGTCCCTAAACTTTTCCACCTCTCCACTTCTCTCTCGTTCTTCAACACTCTCTTTAAATCTAACTTTCTGATCAAGATTTTAGTCACCTGTCCTAATGACTCTTTCTTCAACTCAGTGGCAATTTAAAAAAATCTTTTGATGCTCTTGTGGAGAATCTTTGGATGTTTTACTACATTAAAGATGCTGTTATTATGATAAAATAACATTTGTTTTAAATGTTTTTTGTTCTAGCATCTAATATCAATTTTATTGTGGGGTTACTGGCTGAAAACAGTTAGTAAGCCAGGCAGTTGAAGAACTAATTAAACAGTATTAAGGATATACAACCTTGCAGCTAGGAATAATTCACCATTCGCTGTGCACATGAATTCAATTCTTTCAGACTCAGTAACCTAACACTCTGAATAATTCTTTAAGACCCACATTTAAATAAAACTATTTGAAAATGGTACAGCTAAATAAAAAGAGAATAATATTAGTTGGAATTTTTAAATAATTGCTTCAGTTCTGCTAGCGAATATATATATTTTGTTGGTGTGGATGTTTGTTTCACTTTCCAATAATGTACCAACATGTTTCTCAGTTTAATCCAATTTTTTGTGGAAGATGTCAAGTATTGTTGTATTGGCCATGCATGATGGTATTCTTTCACTTGTGTGAAACACATTTGCAACTCATAAACACTATAGTTATTTGGCTACTGTTGAGCCAATAATCTTAACACACTTTCACCAGTATGATAATCTTGATCAAGATATGTCATGTTTTCAAATCTATAGATTTTTCTTGAATATGTTTGTTTTCCTCCAATTTGAAAAATGTCAGTTTTTCTTCTTTCAATATCCTTTTGTATTTTACCACTTGCTAACTTCCAACCATGGCTCTGGCGCTCAGTAACTGTCTGGTGTGAGATGAGAGCGAACAACACTGGATGTTTCACAATACAATATTTGAGTATTGCTGAGAAAAGAGGCATTTTGTTGACGCTTTTTGCCTTGTCAGGACAATTCACAAGAATACAACGTAAGGAAAAACAACAAATTTATATTGTATGAGAAGAGAGTGCTGATTAGTTGGCAATGGACTCTGATTGGTAGAGGCTTTGCCATGGAGAATGCACCAGTTGATGTTGACTGACAGTTAACTGCCAAGCATCATTTAAAATTTAAACCAGGCAGCTTGACTCTGATTAATCAAGGCATTGCCCTGAGGAATGAACCAGTGAAAGGCTGTCACTTATTTTGTTTAGCTGCAACAGGTGCAATATGTGTGCATGTTCTTTCTGCCTGCAAAAAACAGGGCCCTGTGTATTAATATATGCAGTTTCGAATACACACAAATGCGCCACACTGCAAGCCCAACTGACAATCATAAATTGGTTGTCAGCATAATTCTTGGCACACTGAGGATTATTTAGCAAATGTTGTTCAATCATGGAATCACGCCTTGGCCTTTGCACACAATGGAAGGGACATGCTGTTTGATACAATCCATCACTGGCACTGAAATTTACATACCACATTACTCATTTGTGGCAGAATGTGTTTTTGGCTAATGAGATCAGGAATAGGAGAATAGACCAAATTAATGCATGGCTGGAGATGTGGTGAAAGAGAGAGGGATTTAGATTCCTGAGGCATTGGGACAGATTCTGGGAAAGGTGGGACCTGTGGGACCTGTACAAGTTGGGCGGGTTGCACCCCAGCAGGACAGAGACCAATATCCTTGCAGGGGTATTTGCTAGTACTGCAGGGGAAGGTTTAAACTAGAGTGGCAGGGGGATGGGAACCTGAGCAAGGAGACACAGGAGAGGCAAACAAGGATAGAAATGAAAGATAGAAAAGTATAAAGCAAAAGTGGAAGGCAGAGGAAGCAAGGGCTAGCAGCAAATAGGGCCATAGTACAAAAAATGTGTAAAAATTTTAAAAAGACAAATTTAAAGGCCTTGTATCTGAATGCATGGAGCATTTGCACTGAGGTAGATTTTAAAAATTATTTATTATGGGATGTGGCGTCGCTGGCTAGGCCAGCATTTATTGCCCAACGCTAATTGCCCTTGACAAAGTGGTGGTGAGCTGCCTTATTGAACCGCTGCAGTCCCTCTGATGTAGGTACACCCACAGTGCTGCTAGGGAGAGAGTTCCAGGATTTTGAATCGCCGACTGTGAAGGAACAGCGATGTATTTCCAAGTCAGGATGGTGAATGGCTCAGAGGGGAACTTCCAGGAGGTGCTGTTCCCATGTATCTGCTGCCCTTGTCCTTCAGGATGGTAGCAGTCATGGGTTTGTAAGATGCTGCCTAAGGAAACTTGGTAAGTTTCTGCAGTGCATTTTGTAAATGGTACACACTGCTGCAACTGGTTGTTGGTGGTAGAGGACTTGAATGTTTGTGGAAGGTGTGTTAATCAAGTGGGCTGCTTTTTCCTGGACAGTGTCAAGTTTCTTGAGTGTTGTAGGAGTTGCACTCATCCAGGCAAGGGAGCAGTATTCCATCACACTCCTGACTTGTGCCTTGTAGATGGTGGACAGGTTTTGGGAAGTCAGGAGGTGAGTTACTTGCCACAGGATTCCTAGCCTCTGTCCTGCTCTTGTCGCCACAGCATTAATGTGGCTGGTCCAGTTCAGTTTCTGGTCAATGGTAACCCCCAGGTTTCAGTGATGGTAATGCCATTGAATGCCATTGAATTATCTCTTGTTGGCGATGGTCATGGCTGATACTAGTGTGGCGCGAATATTATTTGCCGCTTGTCAGCCCAAGCCTGCATATTGTCTAGGTCTTGCTGCATTTGGACATCAACTGCTTCAGTATCTGAGGAGTCACGAACGGTGCTGGACATTGTGCAATCATCAGCGAACATTCCCACTTCTGACCTTATGATGGATGATGGAAGGAAGGTCATTGATGAAACAGTTGAAGATGGTTGGGCCTAGGACACTACCCTGAGAAAATCCTGCAGTGATGTTCTGGAACTGAGGCCAATCAGTGGCAAGTTTTCCCCCAATTCCCATTGACTCCAGTTTTGCTAGGACACTTTGATGCCACACTCGGTCAGTCACTCTTACCTTACCTCTGGAGTTCAATTCTTTTATCCATGCATGAACCAACACTGCAATGAGGTCAGAAGCTGAATGACCCTGGCGGAATTGAAACTGAGTGTCAGTGAGCAGGTTATTGCTAAGCAAGTGCCACTTGATAGCATTGTTGATGATCCCTTCCATCACTTTACTGAAGATTGAGAGTAGACTGATGGGGTGGTAATTGGCCGGTTTGGATTTGTCTTGCTTTTTGTGTACATCACATACCTGGGCAATTTTCCACATTGTCAGGTAGATGCTCATGTTGTAGCTGTACTGGAACTGTTTGGCTAGGGGCACAGCAAGTTCTGAAGCACAAGTCTACAGTGCTATTGTCGGAATATTGTCAGGCCCCATAGCCTTTGCAGTATCCAGTCATTTCTTGATATCATGTGGAGTGAGTCAGTATGGTTGGAGACTGGCATCTGGAGGACCTCTGGAGGAGGCCGAGATGGATCATCCACTTGACACTTCTGGCTGAAGATTATTGCCAACGCTTCATCCTTATCTTTTGCACTGATGTGCTGGGCTCCCCCATCATTGAGGATGAGTATATTTGTGGAGCCTGCCCCTCCAGTGAGTTGTTTAATTATCCACCACCATTCACGACTGGATGTGGCAGGACTGCAGAGCTTCAATCTTACTTATTGGTTGTGGAAGCACTTAGCTCTGTCTATCACTTGCTGCTTATGCTGGTTGTCATGCAAGTAGCTCTGTGTTGTAGCTTCACCAGGTTGACACCTCATTTGAGGGCATGGCTGATGCTGCTCCTGGCATGCCCTCCTGCACTCTTCATCGAGTCAGGTCTGATCCCTGGCATGGTGGTAATGGTAGAATGGGGGATGTGCCAGGCCAAGAGGTTACAGATTGTGGTTGAGTACAATTCTGCTGCTGCTGATGGCCTACAGCGCTTCATGGATGCCCAGTTTTGAGTTGCTAGATGTAAATGGGTCCAATATGATTGCGATTACAGAGACATGGTTGCAAGTTGAACAAGGCTGGGGGCTGAATATCCAAGGATACTCGATATTTAGAAAGGATAGGCAAAAAGGAAGAAGAGGTGGTGTGGCATTGTTAGTAAAGCTAATGCAGAAAACATTAGCGGGAATTGTATGTAGGCCTCCAAATAGTAGTGGTAATGTATGGGATGGCATTAAACAGGAAATTCATGTAACAAGAGTGCTATAGTAATCAAGGGTGGCTTTAATCTATATATAGATGGGGCAAACTAAATTTGCAATAATACTGTGGTTGATGAATTCCTGCAGTATTAACGAGGTGGTTTCTTTAGACCAGTACATTGAGGAACCAGCTGAGGAACATGCTATCCTAGATTTGGTATTGTGCAAAGAGAAGTGGTTAATTAATAATCTTGTTGTGCAGGGTCCTTTAGGGAAGAGTGACCATAACACGATAGAATTCTTCATTAGGATGGAAAGTGAAGTAGTCCAATCCGAAACTAGGGTCCTAAATCTAAACAAAGGAAACTACAAAGGTATGCGGGGCATGTTGGCTAGATAGATAGATTGGGGAACTTCATTAAAAGGCATGGCCATGGATAGGCAATGGCTAATATTTAAGGAATGAATGCAGGCATTGCAATAGTTATACATTTCTTTCTGGCGCAAAAACACAACAGGAAAATTGGCCCAACCATGGCTAATAAAATAAATTAAGGATAGTATTAAATCCAAAGAGGAGTCATGTAAAGTTACTAGAAAAAGTAAGCCAAAATATTGGGAACAGTTTAAAATTCAGCAAAAGAGGACAAAGAGATGGATGAAGAGGCGAAAAATCGAGTATGAGAGAAAACTTACAAGGAACACAAAAGCGGACTGTAAACGTTTCTATAAGTATGTAAAAAGAAAAAGATTAGTGAAGACAGATGTAGATCCCTTACAGCCTGCAATGGTAGAATTTATAGTGGAGAACAAGGAAATTGCAAAGCAATTAAACAACGACTTTAGTTCTGTCTTCATGGAATAAGACACAAATAACCAAGGAATGAGTGAGAAGGAGGAATTGAAGGAAATTAGTATTTGTAAAAAATAGTGCTGGAGAAATTAACGGGACTGAAAGCCAATACATCCCCAGGGCCTGATAACCTACATCCTAGGGTACTAAAGGAGGTGGCCATGAAAATAATGGATACATTGGTTGTCATCTTCCAAAATTCTGTAGCTTCTGGAAGTCCCAGCAGATTGAAGGGTGGCAAATATAACACCACTATTTAAAGAAAGATGGAGGGAGAAAACAAGGAATTACAGACTGGTTAGCCTAACATCGGTAGTAGGGAAAATACTAGAGTCTATTATAAAGGATGTGATAACAGGACACTTGAAAAAAATCAACAGGGTTAGACAAAGTCAACATGGATTTATGAAAGAGAAATCATGTTTGACAAACCTACTGGAAGTTTTTTGAGAATGTAACTAGCAGAGTAGGTAAGGGAGAACCAGCCACCTAAAGTCAAGGAAGAGCTTCATGAACAGCGTTGTTCCATTACAATCAACCCCATGTGAAGCCCGCATCGCCTTGTGGAAAGACCGGCTCGTCAGTCTTGAACAACCCCAGCAATGGAAATTCTACTGGATGAAAGCCTTCCCCCGGGAGCTAATTACAACTGGGCAACCTGGAAGTGCCTTAACAGACTTAGGACTGGTGTAGGTCGTCAAAGGGGTCACTAAGCAAATGGGGATATACAACCAGCCCGACAACTTGTGAATGTAGAACTGAGCCACAGACTATGCAACATCTCCTGCAATGCCTATCGCTAGAGGAACCCTGCACTGTTGCAGATCTTGTGGTATTTGGATTTTCAGAAAGCTTTTGATTAAGTCCCACATAAGAGGTTAATGCGCAAAGTTAAAGCAAATGGGATTGGGGGTAATACATTGGCATGGATTGAGAATTGGTTAGCAGATAGGAAACAGAGTAGGAATAAATGGGTCTTTTTCAGAGTGGCAGGCAGTGGCTAGTGGGGTACTGTAGGGATCAGTGCTTGGGCCCTGGCTATTCATGATATATATCAATGATCTAGATCTTTTTATCATGTCCATGGACAGTCTATACAAGGCCCAGCCAGAACTGGACACATTTTTGCATCTTGTTGTTGAATTTGGCAAGATCTGCAACAGTGCAGAGTTCCTCTAGCGATAGGCATTGCAGGAGATGTTGCATAGACTGTGGTTCAGTTCTACATTCACAAGCTGTCGGGCTGGTTGTATATTCCCATTTGCTTAGTGACCCCTTTGAACGAATTACACCAGTCCTAAGTCTGTTAAGGCACTTCCAGGTTGCCCAGCTCCCGGGGGAAGGCTTTCATCCAGTAGAATTTCCATTGCTGGGGTTGTTCGAGACTGGCGAGCCGGTCTTTCCACAGGGCGATGCGGGCTTCACATGGGGTTGATTGTAATGGAACAACGCTGTTCATGAAGCTCTTCCTTGACTTTAGGTGGCCGAGTGTAGGTGTATGACCATGTAGAGGGTGCCTCTCATCTGATGTTTGACAGAGTCGCTCTTTCTTGCTGGCTACCGTTCTTCTTATATCAGGGGGAGCGATACCCGCCAGGATATATAGGCTGTTGGTGTTTGTTTGTTTTAAACAATCTATGATAAGTTGGCAGCTTGCATTCAGAACGGCATCCATCTTCTTAGCATGAGTAGATATTTCCCATGCAGGGCAGGGGTATTCGGCAGTGGAATAGCAAAGAGCAAGTGCACTGGTTCGCAATGTTTTCGAGCTTGCTCCCCATTTTGTGTTAGTGAGCTTATTCAGTATGTTGTTTCTTGCGCTCACTTTTGCCTTTGTCTTTTCGATGTGGTTTTTGAAGGTGAGGCATCTGTCAAGGGTGACTCCTAAGTAGATAGGGTGCTCATAATGCGTCAGTGTTGCTCCACACCAGGTTACTTTAAGCTGGCGTTTGTCTTCACGGTTTCTGAGGTGGAATGCACAAACTTGCATCTTTGATGGGTTTGCGCGAAGGTGGTTTTCTTCATAGTTGGATGTTAGTCCCTCCAAGGCCTCAAAAGCGTTTTCTCCACGGTCTTAAAATCAGTACTTGGGCAGTGACACATAAGTCATCAGCATATATAAAATGGCATGTGACACCATCTATAGGTTGGTCATTCGTGTAGATGTCGTACAGCAGCGGTGCAAGCACGCTTCCCTGAGGAAGACCATTCTTCTGAATACACCTGAAAGGGCCAAGGCAGAAGCGTTCATGTCACGGTCCTATTTCAATCAATTCTACCACCATCACGCAGAGCAAGTAGTGTATGATTTAGATGAGGGAACCAAATGTAATATTTCCAAGTTTGCAGATAACACAAACCTAGGTGGGAATGTGAGTGGTGACGAGGATGTAAAGAGGCTTCAAGGTTATTTCAACAAGTTGAGTGAGTTAGTAAATATATGGCAGTTGCAGTTTAACTTGGGTAAGTGTGAAGTTATCCACTTTGGTAAGAAAAAACAGAATGGCAGAGTATTATGTAAATGGTGATATATTGGGAAATGTTGATGTACAAAGGGAGCTGGGTGTCCAAATACACCAGTCACTGAAAGCAAGCATTTAGGTGCAGCAGAACTGACTTACATTAGTCCAAATCGAGTGGAAAGCCTGAGGTGGCAGCTGCGGCGAAGGGTGGTGCGTCCCACAAGGCAGCGAAGACTGAAGTCACCAAGGAGCTGCCTAACAAGCGGAGGAAATCTCACAAGCAGAGCTATTCCATTTACACATACAGGATGCTGACCCAGGTCCACCCTTCCACCAGGATCTCGTCCAAGGCCATGAGTCTTATGAATTCCTTCATTGTCGACATTTTCGAATGCATCGCCTCCAAGGCTTCGCACCTCATTCACTACAACAAGCATCTCATCATCTCGGCTAGGGAGATCCAAAACAGTGTCTGCCTCATGCTGCCAGGGGAACTGGTGAAACACACCATCTCCAAAAGCACCAAAGCGGTCACCAAATACACCAACTCCGTTTAGACCGATCATTCTAAAAATTATAAAAAACATGCAGGTGCAGCAAGCAGTTAGAAAGGCAAATGGGAATGTTGGGCTTCATTGCAAGAGGATTTGAGTGCAGAAGCAAGGATATCTTACTGCAGCTGTACAGGGCCTTGGTGACAACCAACTGGAGTTTTGTGTGCAGTTTTGGTCTCCTTACGTAAGAAAGGATATACTTGCCATAGATAGAGTGCAACGAAGGTTCACCAGACTGATTCCTGGGATGGCAGGATTGTCGTTTGAGGAGAGATTGGATTGACTAGGTCTATATTCACTGGAATTTACAAGAATGAGAGGGGGACTCATTGAAACGTATAAAATAATTCTGACAGGGCTGGACAAACTGGATGCAGGGATGATGTTTCCTCTGGTCGAGGGGTCTAGAACAAGGGGTCACAGTTTCAGGATACAAGGTAGGCCATTTAGGACTAAGATGATGAGAAATTTCTTCACTGAGAGGGCAGTGAAGCTGTAGAATTCTTTACCACAGAAGGCGGTGGAGACCAAGTCACTGAATATATTTAAGAAGGAAATAGATTTCTAGACTCTAAAGGTATCATAGGGTATGGGGAAAGAGCGGAAGTATGGTTTTGAGATAGACAATCAGCCATGATCTTATTGAATGGTGGAGCAGACTCAAAGGGCTGAATAGCTTACTCCTGCTCCTATTTTCTATGTTTCTATGATCCGTGATTGGACAACAATTGCTAAATAATCCTCTTTATACTAAGAATTATGCTGACAACCAATTCAAGATTGTCAGTCGGGCTGGTAGTGTGGCACATTTCCATGTACTGAAAGCTACATATATTAATACACAGGACCCTGTTTTTTGCAAACAGAAAGAACATGTACACTCACTGCTCCTGTTTCAGCTAAACAAAAATAAGTGACAGCCATTCACTGTTCATTCCTCAGGGCAATGCCTTGCCCAATCAAAGTCAAGCTGCCTGGTTTAAATTTCAAACAATGCTTGGCGGTTAACTGTCAGTCACAATCAACTGATGCATTCTCTATGGCAATGCCTCTACCAATCCACTTTCAAATTGGCACTCCCTTCTTATACAGTATAAATTTGTTGTTTTCCCTTACGTTGCATTGTTGCGAATTATCCTGATGAGTGCAAGACGAAAAACTTCGACAAAATGTCTCTTTTTCCAGCAATACTCAAGTTCTGTACTACCAAACGACTATTAATATAATATCCTCTCAAGCTTTGTGGAGATGTACATAAACTCCACTCTGACACTCTCTGGCATTTTTGAACTGGTGAATTCACATGTGTAAGAGTTCATGTAACTCTTATTCTAAATGAGTTTGAGCCTCCTTTAAAACATTGGACGGAGCAATGACATCAGAGCCTGCTAAGCATTCTATAGCTAATATTGCTAATAGTAAGAGACATACATCATGACCATCTTGGTGCATTTATTCTTTTAATTTCTAAACTGAAAGTTAAGTGGTGTTTGATTCTGTATATGGTCCAGTGATGTCTTACTGGGCTTGAAATTATGATTAAGTTTAAGAGAAGTGAATGCTACCTGAGTGATGACAGCAAGCAGGGACACCACTTGGTTTAACAGCTAAATGAATGACCAAATACTGTGATTTCTGTCAATTTACACAATTGGTTATCCTGCTTCAACAATTTCACTCTAATAGAATGATTAACTTGCAGGATGATGTATCTTCGAATCTGAGTTTGTGAAGACTGGTTCTGGTATAGATTTTTTTTTGTAGCCATTTTTCCCCCATTTTTCTTCTCCTATTCTGAGGTCATTGGCTTCTGCTCAAGTTATGGTTCCACAGATACTGACAGCTCCCTTGTACTTTCTAAAATGTGACTTCATGCATAAGTGGATACAGTGAGTGTCAGCAAGCTGCTGGGCATGGGGGAATCAAAACCCAGTACGATCTTCTTTTCATCTGACATCCACACACAGGTGCTTTTCAGCAGATATCACAGGATGGTGAACAAGAATTGAAACTTTGGCTGATGTTCCTTGCACTAACAGGGCAACAAGACCAGTTTTATTGCTCCAACTGCTGCCCTGGTTAAGATCAACTTACTCAGCACACACTGAGGATTAAACCTATGACTTTCTGATCTGTATAGCTCAGTTACATGTTGCATTTACCAACCCATTCCAGGAAGCTTGAGAGGTGGCATATTTAATTTTTGTGTATGTTCTATCAGAGACCAATAATTACACAGCACACATTATACATTGCCTTCCAACCTTTTTCACATAACACTGAGAAATATTTGAATTATACTTACTACATGATATTAGTAATGAATGTGTGAATTCATTTGTATGCACGCTCTTAACAAGGGTGTTAATACATTCATAATTAATATCGTACAACAGGATTTCAATCTATTGTGGAGAAATACTATTGTCTTTTACAGGAACTGAATTGTAATGGCATTCAAAATTGAAACTTTAAGAAAGGGCCACTGCCAAGTCGTTATCTCTGTTTCAGTATAAGATGTCATGTTGAAAAGAGAGTATGAGACATTTGCTGAATTTAAGTTTCACTGGCATTTCTTCTTATGATTCCATTCTAATATAAAGTTCCATACAGTTGTGATTTAAAGTCATAACCAATACATTACATGGAAAACTCACTGTATTGATCAGATCCAAGTTTACTTCATTCATTCTTTGTAAAATATACAGAAGACTTCCTTTATGTCATAGCTTAAAAATTATTCAGATGGTCAGACTTGCATTGAAGAGGTTGAACCGTCAAGTGAAATGAAATACTAACCTAAAGTACTCTTCAAACAGCTGCTCCAGATCCACCTTATGGAATTACAGTTCTTGAAAGTGTCCATGACTCCATGGTGTTAGGATGGAAACAACCAAAATTCCAAGGTGGTTCTGACATAACTGGTTACTTTGTGGATTATCTTGAGGTTATTGATGGTATCCCTGGAAAATGGAAAGAAGCCCACATCAAAGCTATCAGTGATCGGGCATACAGAGTAAGTGAAACAAGGCTCATTTCCTGAATGTCTTTAGAAATTATAAGGAAGAACTTTCAGTTCAATATTCTTTTCAAATGTCTGTCTAAATGTAAGAAAAATAAAATCACTTTTATTGAAATAAGTTTGATTTTGTTCCCCACCACTTCAGGTCTTCTTTCTTTCATTCCATTTGCATCAGTTGTGCAAGGGATGCTAACTTCATCCTGGGACAACTCATATTAATTTCAATAGAAATGGATTTCCATTAGTTACTAATGTATAATCAGCAGGCCACACACATCTGCAGAGTCGAGCATCCTGATGGTGGAACGTGTTTAAAATATGGCTACATAGAATCAAATGGATTATAACTTCCCCAGTGTAACTTAATACTCAGCAGGTCAGGCAGCATCAATGGAGAAACAGAGTTAGTGGGTGGAATTTAATTAACCTCCACACCCCGGGGCCAGGAGTAAGCTGTCACCTTCCTGGCTCCCCCAGTTAAGTCTGTGATGGAAAGGGTCAAGGTGGCCTTCCCACCCCTAGGCCAAATGAAATCCCTAAGTGGCTAATTAAGCCTGCAACCCAATGGCAGGGCTTGGAGAGGCCATGCCATGTGGGCAGGCCACCATATCTTGGCAGGCCTGCCTATGGTCTGGGGAGCTGTTCCTCCTGTTTAGTCATCCTGTGCCAAATGGAGAGATCAACAGGTGCTGCCCTCTGCCCTTTAACCAAACACTCTCCACTCCTCGCCAGGGCCTGCCTGACTGACCCCTACGATGTCTGTCATTTCTCTGTGTTCTGAGGCGTGATGACTGTTCCTCCTCCCAGGGACTGCTGAAATACTGGCAGTAGCCATTGTTTCCATCGATGTGCTGGTTATGAAGAGCTGCTGGCTTTTCCATTTTTATTCCTGATTGCCAGTATCCAAAGTATTTTGCTATTGTTTTAATATTAATCAATATATCTGGTGAAGTAGCTGTGCTGTCTCCCTTTAACTTTTGATCTGACTACTTACTTACTACAGATCCATGACCTGAAGGAGAACATGGTATATCAGTTCCAAGTCCGTGCAGCGAACCTGGCAGGAGTTGGCCTTCCATCTCTGCCGAGTGACAAGTTTAAGTGTGAAGAATGGACCATTGCTGTTCCAGGCAGGTCTACTTCCTCTCTGAAATAATATACTTATAATGGTGATTACTATTAAAACAAGAGTAAGAGACACTTGTTTATTGGAAAAAAATTGTACTTGGGATCAGGGCACAAGAAGAGATTGGATGTCAGCCGGTGGGTTATTGTGGCGTCGGTAGGAACTGTCCTGCTGTTTCTGGTTCCACAAAATCTTTTTAAAAAAACCCAGAACTTACCTTTTTGGAGAGCTATTTCTCCAGTCTGGAGAAATAGAACTAGCATGTGCCATGCATGCTCTACCCTTTTCTCTTCATAAGTTACAATCAAGGTTTTATAGAAGGCATAGGGATCTGATTTTCATAACGAAATAGCCTCCATGTAAAGGCCTGTCTGAAAGTTGCTTCAGGTGGGCAAGGTCCTCACTAAATTTTCAACGGTTGGTTGCCTATTTTCAGTGAGCAGCCAGCAGTTGAACATCTTCTCCTTGGTCTCCTGTGCATAGTGCACAGGAAAAATAAAAACAAACTGCTGTTAGTACCTTGTGTTATAATAAATTGTTTGCATGTGGTGGGTGTGCAAAATTTAAATCAGGGTAATTACAAAGGAATGAGGCCAGAGTTGGCTGGAGTGGATTGGGAAAGGAGTTTAGCAGAAAAGATGGTTGATGAACAATGGCAGATGTTTAAGAAAATAGTTCTTGCCCCACAACAAGATATATCCCAGTGAGAAAGAAGGATTCTAGGAAGGGGATAAACCAACCATGGTTAACCAAGGAAGTTAAGGAGTGTATCAAATTGAAAGAAAAACATACAATGTGGCAAAGATTAGTGGTAAGCCAGAAGATTGGTAAGCCAAAAGATGACCAAAAAAAGAGGGAGAAAATAAACTTTGAGGGTAAACTAGCAAGAAATATAAAAACGGACAGTAAGAGCATCTTTAATAATATAAAAAGAAAGAGAGAGGCCAAAGTGAACATAGGTCCCTTAGAGAATGAGGCTGGGGAAATAATAATGGGGAACCAGGAAATGGCAGAGGAGTTGAATAAATACTTTGCTTCAGTCTTCATCGTAGAAGATACTAATAGCATTCCAAAAATACTAAATAATCAAGGTGAAAAAGGGGGCGAGGAAATAAATACAATAACTATCATTACAGAAAAAGCACTAGGGAAACTAATGGGGCTAAAGGCCGCTAAGTCCCCTGCACCTGATAGATTGCATCCTAGGATATTAAAGGAAGTAGTTACAGAGATAGTGGATGCACTGGTAGTAATCTTTCAAGAATCCTTAGATTCTGGAAAAGTCCCAGAGGATTGTAAAACTGCCAATGTAACACCATTATTCAAAAAGGGAGGGAGACAAAAATCAGGGAACTATAGGCCAGTTAGCTTAACATCCGTCATTGGGAAAATCTTAGAATCTATTATAAATGATAATAGCAGAGCATTCAAAAATGCATAATATAATCAAGCAGAGTCAGCTTCATGAAGGGGAAATCATGCCTGACTAACTTATTAGAATTCTTTGAGGAGGTAACAAGCAGGATAGATAAAGGGGAATCAGTAGATGTAATATATTTGTATTTCAATAAGGTACCACACATAAGACTACTTAATAAGATAAGAGCCCATGGCATTGGGGGTAGTATATTAGCATGGATAGAGGATTGGCTAATTAATAGAGGGACAGAGAGTTGGGATAAGGGGGACATTTTCAGGCTGGCAACCTGTAACTAGTGGAGTACCACAGAGATCAGTGCTGGGCCCACAATTATTTAATGACTTGGATGAGAGAAGTGAATGTACTATCACCAAGTTTGTGGGTGACACAAAAATAGGAGGGAAGGCAAATAGTGAGGATGACACAAAGAGTCTACAGAGGGTTATAGACAGGTTAAGCGAGAGGGCGAAAACTTGGCCGATGGAATACAATGTGGGAAAATGTGAGGTTACGCACTTTGGCAGGAAGAATAGAAGAGCTCAATATTATTTAAATGGAGAAAGAGTGCAGCAAGCTGTGGCACAGAGGGATTTGGGGGTTCTCATGCATGAACCCCAAAAAGCTAGCATACAAGTTCAACAGGTAATAGGGAAGGCAAATGGAATGTTGGCCTTTATTTCAAAGGGAATAGAGTACAAAAATAGGGAAGGCTTGCTAAAACTATACAAGGCACTAGTTAGATTACACCTAGATTTGTTTCCCTTATCTAAGGAAAGATGTACTGGCATTGGAGGCAGTCCAGAGAAGGTTCACTAGGTTGATCCTGGGTATGGAGGCATTTTCTTATGAGGACAGGTTGAGTAGGTTGGTCCTGTACTCATTGGAGTATAGAAGAACGAGAGGTGATCTTATCGAAACATATAAGACTCTTAGCGGGCTTGACAGGGTAGATGCTGAAAGGTTGTCTTCCCTTGTGTGAGAGCCTAGGACCGGAGGACATAATCTCAGAGTAAGGGGTTGCCCATTTAAGACAGAGATGAGGAGGAATTTCTTCTCTCAGAGGGTAGTTAACCTGTGGAATTCTTTACCACAGAGGGCTGTAAAGGATGGGTTGTTAAGCATATTCAAGGTTGAGATAGACAGATTTTTAATCAGTAAGGGAATCAAAAGTTATGGGGAAAAGGCAGGAAAGTGGAGTTGAGCATTATCAGATCAGCCATGATCTCATTGAATGGTGGAGCAGACTTGATGGGCTGAATGGCCTACTTCTGCTTCTATGCCTTATGGCTTCTTTATTATCAGCAATACTGCCAAGCAAATGACAGATGGAGCACACTGCTAACCATGTGATGAATACACTGTGGCAACGATTGATAACATAAGATATCAGTAATCCATGGATATGAATTCCTCTGGTCCCTATTTCTAGAAGAACACGTTTACACTTATACTAGAAATATCCAGCAGGATATAATGGGGACGTCCAAATAAATAGGGATTTCTTTTTCAGCTCTACTGTAATTTATTAAATTAGAAGATATAACATTTAGAGAGGACACTAAATTGGTAAAGCTTAAAACTGTTAAGTATGCTATCATTACCATTATGTCCTAGCAGTACTTTGTGTGAAGTAACACATTTTACAAACTAATGCAGGACCACCTCATGACGTTATGTACACGGAGGTCAGGAAGAATTCACTGGTACTCCTCTGGAAAGCTCCAGTCTATATGGGTCGTAGTGAGGTGACTGGGTACTATGCTGACATTCGGGAGGCAGATGAAGATGATGAAATGTGGAGAAGTGTCAATGAAAAGGAAACGTCAAAGAGATATATAAAGGTAAAAAAGCAGATTGGAATTCCTATTCTCTTAATTTGATGAACACATTTTTTGAGGTTGCATTTGTTTGATGAAATGTACAAATTGTATCATGTCAACATTCCAATTTTACAAAGTGAAATACACACCAATTACCAAAGGCAAACCATCTAGTCCTCTTCAGAAATTGATACTTAAGATATTTTGGCAAAATCTAATCTGTATGATATTTACTGTTAGTCTAAGAAAGCGCTAAATTGTCTCACAAACCATCAGTTTGGCAAGTAGGAAATGCATGTTCATTATGTGCAGGAAGTGCATCACCTGCCAAATTGATAAAGGCTAAAAGAATAGTGTACAGTGCCCATGCCTGAAACAACCGTTAGGGTCTTTGCATATACAAATAAGAGGCCCAACATCTGTTTGAGGGTCCCATTGCAAAGTCCTACTCTTGGATCTCTCCATTTAGATGTAGATTGTTTACTGCCAGAATCTGAGGTGAAGGATGGGGATGATGGTGGGTATTAAGTTGTATATGGAGAGTTGAGCCAGCAGCTTGATGTTCCCTTTCATATTCATTGGTGGCATGTTGATAAAAAGGGATTGACAAATTAATTTTTAAATCATTTCAAAGTCTCACTAATCCCTTACCTTTGCCAACAGATAGAAGGTCTGAAAGAAGGTGTGACTTATGTTTTCCGTGTGCGAGCTGTGAATATGGCAGGTGTTGGAAAACCATCTGATTTAACAGAGCCAATCACTGCAGAAACACCTCCAGGTTTGTTTTACCAGTTTGCAGGTACGCGTGAAAATAGATAATGATCTTATTCACTAGGGGTGGAATTTTGTGGAGGTCTTGGCTGTCAGTTGGAGAGCCGGTGATTTTCCTGTGTTGCCTCCTTTCGGGAAGGCCCCCTGCAATATGTGCCAAACAGGCACTTGACAGGCCAGCGATGGGCCTTGCTGGAATAGAGGACACTGAGGATGAAAGTCCCGCCTGCCAAGAGTTGCCAGTCAATCAGAGATCGACAGTTCTATTGAATGGCAGCGCCACCGGGGAGGCAATGGCTGCTGTCAGCATAACACACATCCGAAGCCTCGGATTGACACTGGATGCCAGGCCAAGATGAATAATGGCATGGTGGGGGTCATGGGGGAGGGGTGGGGATGGGAATTGGCAACTAGGGCAAGGCGATGGCTCTCAGTGGCCTCCCCCTTCCTGATGCCAAGTCCCTAGATCAGGCACTGAGTACTTTTGAATGAGGGACTCCCTTCTGGAGCCTGCAGGCAAACACGCCCAGATTTGCTTGTTGTGCTCCTCACATCACAAACTCTCCGCCTGGCTTTGTTTTTATAACTGTGGCGGTTGGATGAGACCCTAGGGCCTCAATTGGCAGAGGGGTCGGATGGCCATCCATGGGCCTTCCCATCATGGACTTAATCCGTGAGTTAAATAAGTAAGTGAGTTTTGATTTTAACTGTCATTCTACACTTGCTTCTGTAAAATAAAGCAGATTATTGATTTGGACCGGGCCACATATCATTCACGTGCTATTGGCCTGCCTGCTTAAAGAAGTTGAAAGCAAGTGGGGAAGGCACAATATTCAGTTCAGATCATTTAGTTCCCCCGGGTGCCATTATTGTATGATTTGATATTTAGCAATACACATTCCTCAACATATTATTCAGACTGACTGGCACCATAAACCTGAGAAAATACCTAACACAAATCCAACAATTATAACACCCTGTCTGTGTTGAGTTAACTTTTTCCCAGCTGTGACAGCAATTAGATATTGCAATTAACCCGAACGCCCCCGAGAGAGAAGAAATTTGAACAGGGTTCTCCACCTGATAGTGATCAGCTGAAATTATTCTGTGTGCAAGCCAGGCTCAGTTCAATGCACCAAGAGGTTATATAGCTTACTGACATTATCCAGTCTCCCACGTGAAGAATGTATACTTCAGTAAGGTATCAGGGGGTGCCTAGGACTTCTGGAATTGAGCCAAGCATAAATCAAATGTCTTAACGAGTCCCTAGCTGAAATTTCCCTGCTTGGTCCAAAGACACCAAGGCTAGTTATAGCATTCTTCATGGCACTCTCACTCAGATCATCTTCGTTTGCACAGACCAAGGGCAGGATTTTCCATTTTGGCATCATATGTAGGTCCCAACCTCACACCTTGCCCAAAGCTCAACTTAACATTGATTTTTGCTGGATAGACCAATTCTGACCAACGGTAGGCTCACTTTCCAATTAAAGATGGCGGGTGGGCTTTTGAAGCTGGAGGGTCAATATGAGGCACTGAAGGAGCTGCAGCCTGCCGTTAGAGGTAAATAAGTGAGAGGGCACCTCTATCTTTAGATGCCCTCTCAGCACTTTAAAAATATTTCAACTAAAAAATGGTCACAGCTGCCGGACTACTATTGTGGAGGAGATTCCCCCCTCAGGGCAGCCTGCAGCCACAACAGTGGAAAGAGATGGGGGCCTCAAAGGCATCCTGGACCATGTGAAGTTCTTGGGTAGACACAGTAAGATTCAGTAAGAAGCATTCAGAATCAACACTGCACATGCTGTTAAAACCTAGATTCCTTTATTCTCTTGCTAGACTCCCTCTACATGTGTGTATGGTAGCCTTACATGGACAAAATGCACAATGCAATTTTCAATACATCATAGAGTACTTAAAAAATGAGGGTGATCTTATTGAAACATTCCCAGTCTGCTACTGGGAGGCCACCTTCAAGCAGCTACTGCGTTCCTAACATTGGGATGGGGAGGGTGGGATGGGGTTGGGGGCGGTGAGTTTGGAGGTTGGGATTGGGGACGCTGTCAGTCTCTGATTAATGGCCTTCTTGAAATAGCTTGATAGTGGGATTGTGTTGGCAAACTGGCACACCAGCCAACAGCGCAAAATTACACCTGTCCACCTCGGTTCCTGCCCCCATCGGCCTTTGAAAATTCTGCCCCCAGACTTAAATCTTTTAACTTTCTGGTTTGTATAACTCAGGTTGGCATTACCAATCCAGCTAATGAGCAAGTTTTCCAGTATTTTCTGCTTTTATTGCAGATGTTCAAATTTTTTCCTACTCTTCTATTATACCTGACCTACAGGGTTATCTACTTTGGACAATGCCTGGAGCTCAGATTTTCATTTGTGAGCTGAGCCCCTCAGGCACTATCCATGGGATAAAAATATAAATGTGGTTTAAAGTACCATGCTGTGTTTATTGGAGAACTAAGCAACCTTTTTGTTAATCTCTTCAGGAAAAAAATCAAAGCGAAGCAATGAAATTCTAAGTTTTCTTATAACATAAAACCTTTATTATCTGCGACCTCCTACAAGATCATGGACATTAATGGATAAATTTGAACTCCCAAGTTTTGGTCTTATACGTGTGATATTACAATATTTCAATGATAAAGGTCAACTGTAAATATATATTCTGGAAATAAACTATTCTATAAATAAAGACGTATTAGAAATGCTCTGAAAAGAGGCAATATTTTGTACACAGCTTCTTCTCATGAATATCTAGATATATCATCCAGAATGTAGATGATTGTAATATGCATAGCAAATGTTTTGTTGCAAAAACCTGCTTGACCAACATGCTTAGGATCTCACTACCTCCTATGCACAATATTGCAATGCTTACCCTTAACTTCACTGGAAGAATTTTTACGACATGTAAAACCTTTCTCACATAAATCCAATGGTAACTCACACAAACAATGTGTTCAAAGCATCAGGACTCCAGGACATCAACAAAGAATTACAACTCAGGTTGTGTAGAGAGAGGTAACTATAACATTTGGCCCCACACAGCAGTTAGGAAGAAACTGTGGTAGCATAGAGGCTTGAGCTTCTGTTTTCAAAAAACCAGCTAACCCCCTGTATGCATACAAACATAAGAATATACGAATTAAGAACAGGAGTTGGCCAGTTGGTCACTCAAGCTTGCTCTGCCATTCAATAAGATCATGGCTGATCTGTTTAGGGCCTCAACTCCACTTTCCAGCTACCCCTGAAAACCTTTGACTCCCTTGATAGTCAAGAATCTATTTACCTCTGCCTTAAAGATATTCAGTGACCCTGTTTCCATCGATCTCCAGTGAAGAGAGCTCCAAAGACTCACAACCCTTTGAGAGAAGAAATGTTTCCTCATCTCTGTGTTAAACTGTGTCCCATATTTCTAGTCTCTCCCACAAGGGGAAACATCCTTTCAGTACCCACCCTGTCAAGTCCTCTCAGGATCTTACATGTTTCGATAAGATCACCCCTCATTCTTTTAAACTCACATGGATATGGGCCCAGCCTGTCCAACCTTTCTTCATAAGATAATCCCCCCATCCCAGGTATCAGGTGAGTGAACCTTCTCTGAACTGCATTTATATCCTTTCTTAAATGAGAAGTCCAAAACTGTACACAATACTCCAAATGTGATCTCTGTACAACTGTAGCAAAACCTCCCTACTTATATATTCCATTCCCCTTGCAATAAATGACAACATTCCATTTGCAATCCTAATCACTTGCTGTAACTACATGCTAACTTTTCCTGACTTATGTGCCAGGACACCCAGATCCTTCTGTACCTCAGAGCTCTGCAATCTCTCTCCCTTTAAATAATATGCCACTTTTCTCTTCTTCTGGACAAATTTATATTAGCTCCATCTGCCAATTTTTTGTCCACTCACTTAACCTATCAGTGTCCATTTGCTTACTCCTTATGTCCCCTTCACAACTTACTTTCCTACTTATCTTTGTGTCATCAGCAGGTTTAGTAACCATACATTCTGTCCCTTCATCCAAGTCATTGATATAAATTATAAATAGTCAAGGCCCTAGCATTGATCCCTGTCACATCTTGCCAACTTAAATGACCCATTTAAGTGTACTGTTTCCTGTTAGCAAACCAATCCTCTATCCATGCTAATATTTTAGCACCTAGACTATGAGCTCTTACTTTGTGTAATAATCTTTGAGGTTCCCCTTTATCGACATTGCTTGTTACTTCCGTTGGCAGGTAACACCAAATTGCATTTGTCACAGAGCAGAAAAGATCATATAACTTTTGAGGCCTGTCTGTTGAGCTCTGTGCCATGGGAAAAGGGGTTCTCCTGCACAGGTGTGATTGCAAGGAGTGAAATCACGTGAGATTCCCACCAAATATACAGCTCTGCAGGCCCAGCAGTATTTGAAGAAAAGGTTCCAGTTTGCAAGCACTGACGTGGTCAGATTGATCAGCCTTCAACTTGTAAGGAAAATTAGAATTCTGCAAGCAATCTTTTCTGTCTTTTCTCAGGTACTAAAGAGATTGCTGTCAATGTGGATGATGATGGAGTTATTTCTCTGAACTTCGAATGTGCTGACATGCTTGAAGGTTCAAAGTTCATTTGGTCTAAGAATTATGAAGAAATCATTGACTCATCAAGAGTTACTATGGAGACAAAAGGCGGAAAGTAATTACATTTTTCTGTTATTATATTGCAATGGGGCTTCTGCTGCCACTCTTGACTGCTCCTTTCAGGGAGATCCTGATCCATTTTTTGTTACCAAGTTTATTCATAGTGTTGGATACAGTTTGTGAAACAAAAAGCAGTTTATTTAAGCAGAGAAAAGAATGCTATAAACCATGGAAAAGATGTTCTATGCTTTGTTGGAAATAATCTTGAAAATATGTGAAATGAACCTTTTTTAAATAGACTCCAACCTGCATCAGTGTATTTGACACTCTTGTTTGCCAATGGGCAGAATTTAATGTGCCCCTTCCCCCCCCCCGCCCAGTTGAGTTTGTGCCAGCACCCTCCTGCCCCCCACCAATCGAGTCCGGGGCTTTTGGGCAGCCTTCCCATTCAAAGGCCGATTGAGGCTCTTAAGTGGCCACTTAACGGTCTCATCTTGCTGCCACTGGTATCCAGCCAACAGCGGGTGGGGGACTCATCATGTATTGGGTTTTCCAGTGGCCTACATGGGAGTCCCTCACATGGGCACTCCATGGGAACTTTGTGCCTAATCAGGAGACCTGGAAGTGGGAGGGTAGGTGCAGTAAACCGCCTTCCTGTCCTTGCTTCTGAACCCTCCAACCCCTGCCCTTGCTTCTGAATCCCCTAAATGCCGGCCCTAGCTTCTGACTCCCTACCACGGCTTGCTGGCAACAAGCCCGCCCCATCCCGTCCACACTCATCTCTTTCAAGGGATCCAATGGTGATTCCTGGTGAAGGCCTGGTGTAATACCAGCAGTGGCCACTGCTCTTGGTACTAAAGATCTGCTCTGTTTGGCCAGAGCTCTTGGGGATGGGAGTTCCACCCTACTTGGGGCTTAATCAGATGGGAGGCCTGACACTGCCCAATTGGAATGTAATTGCGTCGGGTCGACAAGAGAAAAACGACGCCCGGTCTCCCATTGGTAGGCGAGACCCGTCACCCACATTAAATCCCAGCCTATGTATTTATGATATCAAGTGCTGAATACTTCAACAAGCTTTGTTGCACTGTGTTGCACCATATCAAACTTTAATTATTATACCAACAACATGGAAAAGTCATATGTTGAACAGAGATGGGGAAAACAAAGGAAAATAAATGCAACTAATACAAAATTTTACACAGAATATGCTGCTCAACAACATGTATACAATGTGTTCAAATACCTTGAATTACTTCTTTCTCAAACAGGACAAAAGTCATTTTCAATGACCCAGGGAAGGATGATTTGGGTATATACTCTTGTGTTGTCACTGGAACTGATGGAGTTTCTTCCAGCTATGCCATAGATGAAGCAGGTATATTTAATTGTATTTACAAATCCAATTTGCAGAGATGCTAATAGATTATTTTTAAAAATGTTGATTGAAATCATACCTAGAGCTAAAGTCTCCACTGCATTTTTGACATATTGCTCATTGCAGTGGAGAACATTAAAAACTAAGGTGGGAGTAGCAACTGGCGCTGTATGCAGAAGTTGGATTTCTCATGTCAGTTTTAAATGGTCAGAAGGACACAAGTTCAGACCAGGCATGGTCCTTTTTTAAATAAGTAGTTTGGACCCAATTACATAATCGAGGCCTGACTGCACTTTTAAGCAGTGGTCTGAGCAGCAAAGGTACTGTGCCTTTCCTGCCAGGTGAAGGAAGTGGGAACATGAGTCAGGGTCAGAAGACTTTTTTTAATACTTTTTTAAAAAAACTTTAATTGTGGGACCAGGGGAAGCAGGACTGTGCCCTTACCTCCGGAAGGAAAGTTCAAGCCTCCCGTGTTCCCCAGCTCCTCCACTCCCGATTGTGAGACTTCCTAGTACCTGCTCTTTTAGGTTTACCTGGATGCTGAGTACCTCCTGCTACTTGATATACCACTCCTGCCCACCGACCAGCCACTGCATTCCCTCAGATTCAGATGGGTGACTGTCTCCATCGTGGGGGGAAAGAGGGTGCTTTCAGATGAGTCTCCCAAGTTTATGAAGCAAAGGAATTAGCCCCAGTCCTGTCGTCAAATCTCTCCTGTGCCTCCTTTTGGTAAATTACTGTTAATGAATAAGTTGTGTTTTATTCGTAAAATGTAGGAAATAATGTTAAATTTAGAGGCCAGATTCTTTGGGTCGGCGTCTGGGGGGGGGGGGGCCTCGCTTGCCGACACATAAAATGATGCACGGTGAAGCTGGGCGTGCTTCCCGACATCACTGCGCGTCATTCAGATCTTCAGTTCGGCAAGCATGCACCGGAGTTGGCTGCGCTCCCGCCAAATTATCAAAGGTCTGTTAAGGCCACTTAAAAACTAACTAAAAGGATTAACAGAGCTGCTCGTCCAACCTTAAGGTTGGCGGGTAGGCGAAGAGCCCAGTCGGTCTTCACATTTATCACGAATCCTCATCCATGGGCGGGATGAGGCTTCATGAAGGTTTTTAAAGTTTAATCAATATTTTTGATATGTCCCAAGTCATGTGACAATGTCACATGAGGGGACATGTCTTAACATTTTTTTTCTTTATTTAAATTTTTCTAAATCAAACTAATCTCCCTGAGGTAGCTCTGTGCCTCAGGGAGATTTCCGCACTCTTCCACCCGCATGTGCGCAAAAGAGTGCAGGCCCTGACTCAGCCTACTCCCCCTGCCTGCACAGGGAGCGCTCAGCGCTTCTGGGTGCACATCACACTGGCAGGCCTTAATTGGCCTGTCCACATAAAATAGTGGAGTTCCCACTCGTGCCCGCTTCCGTCCATCCCCACTAATGGGGAGAAAATGCTCCCCAGGATCTTTTGAGCAGCATTAACTGCTATAGCCTCTATCTAAATCTGTGGACTATGCACTCCTGGTAAAGGTCTGGTAAAGTAAATATAGTAGCAGCTCATTGCAACCAGATCATTTGATATTTTAAATGATTTAAAAGATTAGCGCAGCCCTCTTTCAGATTTGGACTGTACAGTGAAATGTAATATGCATCATTTTATAAAGGGTGATAACAATGTAACTGGGGATAGATTAATTCCTTAGACTGCACCTTCCAAACCCACAACTGCTACTATCTAAAAGGACAAGGGCAGCAGACACATGGGGACACCACCACCTGGCAATTTCCCTCCAAGCCAGTCAACATCCTGACTTGGAAAAATATCGTCATTGCTTCACAGTCGCTGGGTCAAAATCCTGGAGCTCTCTCCCTAGCAGTACTGTGGGTGTACCTACACAATATGGACTGCCAGCGGTTCAAGAAGGCAGCTCACCATCACCTTCTCAAGGGCAATTAGGGATTGGCAATAAATGCTGGCCCAGCCAGCAATGCCCATATCCCATGAATGAATAAACAAAATTATTGTGTTGAGGTAACATAATTTAAAAGATATTTAAAAAGTGTGCTTGCAAAATAAATCAACATGATAGCAGGATGAGCACTAAACCATGAAGGAATTTAAGCATGAAAATGTTAAATATGTGATATCAGGACACCTAGAGCCAATTTAGGTCAGTGAGCACAATGTACAAGATTTCATGAGAGACAAAATATAAACAGCAGAGCGGATAGGAAGCCAACCAGAAGAGTATTGAAATAGTTGAATCTGGACGGCCATAGACATGGATGAGGGTATTGGCAGCATATGATTGAGATGGGGCCATGACAGCTAATGTCTGGAAGAGGTTATGAGGCTCACCTTGGAGTCAAATAAGAGCCTGATAGTGTGAAAATTCTGGTTCAACCTGAGATGGTGACTATAGAGAGGGATGGAATTGATGACATGCAGAGATTATGGCAGGGTTTGAAGATGACGACTTTGGCCTTCCTAAATGCAAGTTGTTGTTATTGTGTAACTGAATCGATTCCAGTAGGTTGCAACTTGATTTCATAGTTTGATATTTAATTTAACAATTTGAGAGGAAAATCATCAAATGGCTTTTCAAAACTTGTTAAAGTTGTTTGAATTGTTTTTTTCCTCTCTTTGCAGAGCTACTGCGTCTGCTTGAACTTAGTCATGAACATAAATTCCCAGGTAAGCATTTGAAACCTAGTTATCCCCTAGAGTTATGCTTGTTGCAATCCTCTGGTTTAATGTTGTAAATCTATTTAAGGTAACATAAAATTTGACAGAGTGACAAATGATCATATTACATGTGTTGACAGTTGTACCTCTGAAGACAGAACTAGCAGTCGAACTACTGGAGAAGGGACAAGTGCGGTTCTGGTTGGAGGCTGAACGTCTCTCTCCAAATGGACAATGTAAATTTGTATTTAATGACAAGGAGATAAAAAATGATGAGGTGGGTTTCTTACTAATTCTTGGAGCTCAGAAATTAGTAACCAAGGACGTGCATTTATTTGTAGACTCTTTATCACTGGTGACCAGAGCTAAGAATAGCAATGCTGTAAATGAATTTTAAAGGAATACGTTAACAATTCCAGCTGAAGTAGCAAACAAAGGAAATTGTCAACAACACATTTACAATGCTGAGACATATAGGGTAGAGAAATTCTTGCCTGTAGGTTTCAAATGTGACCCAGGAACGAAGTTACCTAGTTAGCATAACTATTTTGAATTTTCAAATCATAATAAGAGTATTTACTCCAGAAATACCTTCTTGGAGTAAATATCCTCTGCCAGACCCCTTCCCTCACATTAATTACACAGCCACGCATGAGTGAAGACAGAAAACAAGTATTTTGGATTTTTTCATTCTTTCCTCCACCTGTGGTTTGGTTGGTAGGAGCTGCTCACAAGGCAACAGGATTCTGATTAAAGGTCATCAACTGTAATTTTAACTCTGTTTTTCTCTTCACAGATGTTGCCTGACCTGCTGAGTATTTCCAGCATTTTGGGTTTTTACAACAGCGTATTGCTTGATCTCAGAAGACCTATTTCCATTTGGATGTCTAACTTAGAAATAGTATAGAGTGTGGTATTCTAATCACAATACAACAAGCTGATCATCAACCCCCAATCTTGCTCATAGTAACTGGACTGAATGTAAAATAACTTTTCCTTGATGCAGCTGCAGGGACGAATTTTTGTTTCAAATGAAGGAGTGATCATGCTGAAGTTAAACTATTACTGGCATTCAGGCAGTCAAAGAGACTGAAGTTCTAATTGGCTGGCAGAGGTGTAGATTTCATAGGCTTCGTAGCCAAGCTGGGTAAAATATAGACTTAATTATCAATCATGATACTAAAGAATCTAAATCTATTTATTGGGAATGCAGGAGAAGAATTTAATTGGACTTTTTTTTTCTTTTTGCTCTCATCCTCTCGAAGGCAAGAAGGGAGTTTTGCTACATTGAAACTTCTTAGCTGCTAGGAGTCCTCTGGTACCTCATGTAAATAGCTATTCAGCCATGTGTGAGCTGGGTGGGGCAGGCTATTTGACAGTGGATATAACTACTCATCTTCATCCTCTCCTCATCTAACATCTACATCTTCAACTTTGTGCACCTAACTATGGAACTTGGGCCTTCACCTTTGTTTCTCAACAATAGAAAAATACACACAACATTCAGCAGTGAAACTGGATAATTCTCAGCAGTGGGAACCCTGTCAGATTCCTCCCACCTTCCTGATTTGACATATTTAAATGAATTGTGCTGTCCCTGCCCAATGTTGACCTGATGGAGCTCAGTGAAAGCCTGTGATCAAATCTGGTACTCCCTGGTCTGTGCAGTTCAGTACTATTACATAATGCATTTATTCAGTGAGCCATAAGAGAGCTTATTGGCTAAGTGATGAAAGTCAATATGACTCCACATTTTTTTTTCCATTTTAGCCAATCTACAGGACATGTGAGAGTTTAGTGTCGATGAGGATCTTATTCTCAGATGATTCAGTGAAAGCACGAGTTTACCTTATTGGTGATCTAATTATGGCCATTTACCTTATGGCCTCTGGAACTTTCCTCGAGGAATTTCCAAATCGACAGAGTTTCAGTCTCAACCCAGTTTCGCGTCTATTTAGGATTTTCACCGATCTTGCGGGGAAGTTGCGGCAACTGTTTGATAGGATCCTGAGGGACTTCCCAGAATTCATCTTTCAGCTGTAAGGTCAGAGCTATGGACTTCAGCATGGTGATTGTGATTGGCTGACAGGAAAAGTACATGCAGTGGACAAGTCCAAAATATCAGTTATTACCTCCCCACCACTTCTCCCAGTAGCCAAGTAAATACAAGTCAAATTTCTTTCCAGCAATAGTTGCAAGCTATGGAATGATTGCCATCCCTGGTATTCAAACCAGAAGACTCTGTTACAAGTCCACTTATTTTTAGAAAGTTACATTGCAGAATTGATACTTTAAGTATTATAGAAGCAGGAAGAAAGCCAGTAACTGATTCCAATGTTAATTAATACTGTGCCATTTTGAAAGTGATTTAATATTTTTAATTGTTGCTTATCGCATAAGGTAATCAGGCTGGGATTTGGTGGAATCCATTTTGGTTGGGACCGAAGGTTCAAACTCAGGCTAATTTTCCGAGGTCAGCCTATTCTGAATATGTTAGGCAAGTGAAGAATGCCTGTGGTGAATATTTGGCATTTACTATGGGATAACATAGTAAGTAAGCAACTACAAAGCTGGCTTTTAAATAAAAAACACCTTAGACTGTGCAATTGATCATGCTGCACAGGCCCGGTTGGACCTTTAATTTTTTTAATTTCCTTCTGCTCCATAGAAACACTGGATGGCAGGAATGTACAAGTGTTCCTAACATTACACTCTCTGTTGTTAAAGTGCAAATAAAGGGAAATATGCTGGATGATATATCTCAGTCAGCTGATTGTCATAGAGAGATACTAGCCTAAGGGTGGAGATTTGTGCAGCAAAATTGGACTCCATAGTACCAGTAGGCCTGACGCTGCAGGAGCCTGTCCACTCCTGACCACTTGCAGTACAACCCATGCTGATCACCATGTTGCGAAGGATGATAGCAGGAGCATCTCGTGCATGTGCCGGAAATATGCAGAGGAGGCAGATCAATGTGTAAATGCC
This sequence comes from Carcharodon carcharias, assembly GCF_017639515.1. Lineage (NCBI taxonomy): Eukaryota > Metazoa > Chordata > Chondrichthyes > Lamniformes > Lamnidae > Carcharodon > Carcharodon carcharias. The sequence continues at coordinate 123,247,594 of NC_054472.1, read as the reverse complement.
CGCCTTGCCATTTTGGACCTCGCCACTCCTGTTAATGTTTCTCTTAGCCACGCAAAGGTGAACTCTTCCTACCAACACACCAGTGAGTGCTACTTAGAGATATCACCATTCATTGCTCAGGTGAAGTGATTTTGACTATCTATTTGCTGCTGCAGAATTAGTGGAAATATTGTGTTGTTAGAGGAGTTGACAGAAACATTTTCAGTCAGAAGGGAGTTGTCCTGGACCTTTGGTAAGTGTTGTGTGGTTTGGAAAGGCCATTGAGCGCACCACTTTCTTTCTGCTAGTCATGGGGATTTTAGTTGCAGTTCTTTTTGAGTTGCAGCATCTCGGGAAATGAAGCAGAGACAGCAGGGAAGATGTTTGTAGAGGGAGGAGGAAACCTACTCTCTGGCCTGCTGTGTCCTTCCTCAGGTTTCTTCCTGCTCCAAATGTGGGTTTCTGCTGGTGGAATAAGCTTTTGCAGCCAGAATACACCCGTCCTCCTCCCTTTAAAAGATGCAGACTTGCTTTAGGAAATGCAGGCTATTGCTTTAATTGGTAGTAACCTCACACAGACTTGGGTCCCTCCAGCTGAGCGTGGAGCCATTCAGCGACTACATGCTACTATCATGGAAATGAGCAACCAGCATCAAGCTTGCGTGCTGCTCGCATTACTTTCAGTGGGAATAGTTAATCACACATCGTAATTCCTGCACCCATTGATGGACCTTATCAAATTTTAAACTCGTTACACCTCCCCTGCCACTTCCAACTGAAAATCTTGGAAGTTGTGAGGGAAAACAGGGAACTAATATAGTATTTTCTGGTGAATTTCTTCCTGCATTCTGCTGGAGATATGTGGAGAAATCTCAAACAGAAAATGAAGCCGCCAAAGCCTGAAGGTCAAAGCAGGTTCAAAAACTAGTGCCACTAGATAATGATATACAGGTGGATTCTCATAGTTTCCACATATTGAAATTTCAATCTCAGCTGAAGAACTGAGGGAAGCTTTGAGCAGTGGGATAAAGAAGAAAGCCAAAAGGCAAATTACCTCACTGTATTCGTTAACAGAGCAACCTGGAAGAAATCTGAATCCTTTATTTAGTTGAAAAATAGTTCACAGAATAAGGAAAACAAGTAAAGCTGCTTTTTATTTTGTTTCAAACTCCTTTTCTGCTTTTCAGAAATATAAAATACAGGTGGATAAGAAAACTGGTTTAGTGGAAATGATAATGGAGAAATTGGAGGACATGGACGAAGGCACTTACACTGTACAGCTCCAGGATGGTAAAGCAAGTAACCAATCTAGTCTGGTTCTGATTGGAGATGGTGAGTCTTTTTACTGGTTTTGTCTTCATGAAAACAAATGTCAATCACAAACAATAGATATTGGACACCATGGATGCACTAAACATAAATGAAGAATCTAATTTTAAGTGCAGCTATTATCAATGGCACTTATGGATCATCTCCAAGTCTTTTTCTAAAATAGTTGAACTTACAAGCCTTGGCTGCAATGCCCAATTGTGACTTGTTGATCAAATGCATATGACTCCTGCATGTCATTTACCTTGACAGTCTGTGGCCTGAAGAGTAGTTCTTGGTTCTCAGTGAATGCCACTTGGTTCAATTTGCCTTGCCTCTTTCATTTGAGACCAATAGCCTTAGGGTTAATGCGTAACATGAAAATGAGTTCACTGTTTCAGAGGGGAAAGTGAATCAGAATGATGCAGCAAATGACTCCACCCATGCCACCGTTTCCAAAGTACCCACTCCACAAAGATCCTAATGGAGCCCTTCATTGTGACCCCTCTTCCCCATGCACACCAGGCTGATCCAGTTTTTTTAAATTACCTTTTTTTATTGATGTCCAGTCCTCTTCCTTCTCCTGGATCCTCCAGTGGGACCCTAATGCTCCTTTGGAGACCTCCACACCTCATTTGATTTAGCATTCCAACCTCCAGTGCTGCTTCAGCTACCAACTGTAGCTGGGAAATGTGGACGTCCAGTGTAGGAGATCTCATCTCTGGCTCCACTCACATCTCTCTCAATCCTGACATCACTTGTCTGTGGAGATGTGAGCAGTATGGGCAGCAATCCAGCAGAACCAGGTTCTGGCCATATTTCAATGGATTTTAGTGGACAGTAAATAAACAGTAGGTCTGACTAGACATTGGCATTATCCCCTTTGAACCATTTTAAGTTGAGCAATGTTCCAACTGCTTTCATGGAAATAAAAAGGCCGTATATTAACAAGTTCTTGACAGGCTTCTTTTTTCTCTTTTTTTCAATGTTTACACATCAATATTTTCCAAATGGGAGTAAATCAATGCAAGATAAGTGAATTTACCAAACAGCCTTGCACTCGTGTAACTGTTTACATGGAAAATACAGGTCATTTTGACTACACATGTAAAATTAGCACTTAGGCAACAATCTATCTCAAAAATAGTCAAACATTTGAGCAACTCTGTAAATGCCTTTAGTGACACAAATGGAACTGGGATGCAAATTTATTCATAGTAACATAACCACTTGCAAAATTTGGAAGTGCACTCATGCATAATTACTAGAGTTCACATTGATTAGTTGTTAGCAGTGCAAAAGTTGGTTTCACATAATGTTCCACTATTGTGCTACCAAAGTTTTTTCAAAACTTTCCTTTCAGTGTTTAAGAGTCTGCAGAAAGAAGCAGAATTCCAGAGAGGGGAATGGCTCAGGAAACAAGGTAATGACAAAATCTGAGTAATATATTGTGCAGCAGTTAATATTTCCTTTAATGAATCAATAAAGCTAAGCCATGATAGAGACAATGTTAACCCTGGATTTTCAGTGCAAACCAGATAGGCAGGTGGTTAAAATTTAACTGATGCTAACGCGTTTATTACCTGCAGTCTTCAATTTTAGGTGGAAAGGACAGCTGCTGAAAATGGCTGGGTCTTTAAGCATGCAGAGTGGCCTCCAATGATATCATTGGAGACTGACTGTGATTTTAACAAGAGGCCTGTGGCCATGGTGGGTTTTCCACTATGCCCACCCAGCTGTGAAGAGGAACCTGAGTTAGAAGAAACACCAAAGTAAATAGTTTATTTTTTTTAACTTTCCATGTGAGGTCTGGGAGAGCAGCGGTGCATCTTGTGCACAAAAAAAGGTTACCTCTCATCAGATCTGGCAGCATCTGTGGAGAGAAATAGAGCTGACTTTTTGAGTCAAGCAGTCTTCTTTGGAAGAAGCCATATTTGACTCAAAATGTTAACTCCTCTGTTTCTCTCTCCACAGATGCTGCCCGACCTGCTCTGTTTTTCCAGCACTTGGTTTTAATTTCAGATTTCCAGCATCTGCCAGAGTTTGCTTTTATTTAAGGTTAGACCTTCCCTTCCCCACGACACCCCAGTCTCTTGATCGCAATTGTTTTACCAGCTACTTATCAGAGTGCCAAGGAGCTTTCCTTGGGTATCTGGCAGCATCCTCCTGCTCCCTGACATTCTGCAGCTGCTCATTGACTAGCTGCAGCTTCCTGTGAGAACCTAACTGGGGTCTCTAGGGTTTTTTATTGACCCCTTTAATCACATTTTGGTTTAAAGTTGTAAGTTTCCTTTAAATTTTGTCATTAGTTTTTCAGCTGACCTGAATTAGGGGCTGTGCTTGATTTGTCCTCATTTTGTTGATTTGGTTTAATTGGTTTAACCTGAAAGATTCCTAACTGGGGTCTACACAGCTGAACCCCCGAGCAGGATGGTTTGCTGTTCGCCTTGGCGTCTACTTTCATGACTATCAACCTGAGTCAGAATTGAGACTATTATCCTTGCTCTTCGAATCTGGTACAATACAGCTGTATGTGAAACCACTTGATATAACATCATTGCTTCTTATGCAATGCCTTGGATATACTAGCAAAAAGCAATAATATTAATAAAATTATTAGAGGGTTTTCCTCAAAGGTTAAGCCAGAATTTAAACTTTGATAGTTGAATTCCATACCTTCTATGACTGTGATAAAGATGTGAATTGTTTTTTTCTATTTTATGCACTACTATTTGTAATGATATATCTTTTATACTAACAGGTCCTCATTTTGTTGAATATCTTGGATGGGAAGTTAATAATGACTGCAGTGTACTTTTGAAATGCAAGGTAAAAGGAACAATTCTTACATGTGAACATTGTCAGGACAGGAGATGATCATTGTCAGGGTGGGGGGATGGTGAACATTGTCGAGATGGAGGTGAGCATTGCCAGGAGGGGTGTGTACATTGTTATGGGGGTAAACATTGTTGGGAGGGGGCGGGGTGAACATTTTCAGAGGTGCTGAACTGTGGTGGGAAGAGGTGGGCATTGATGGGGGCGTGGGGGGGGTGGTGAGCATTTTTGATAGTGGGGTGAATATTGTCAGTAAGTGGGGGGACATTGTTGGAAGGGTATTGAACATTGTCGGGCAGGGGATGAACATTGTTGGGAGGGGAGGATGAGCATTGTCAGGGTTGCCATGCTACTGGAGGACAGGATGCACCAACTGATTTACTTATAGTCAGCCTCCTGAGCAGGCTTTACACCTGCTAGGTATAGCTCTGAGTAAGTCTGTGTAAAAACCAGGTTAAGTATAGCACAAACAGCCCAAGTTGTGTGGACATGGCCATCTCATTTCTCTCTTATAGAGAATCATACAGAAACCTATGCAGGGTAACAATAGCAATTGGAAGTATAAACTTTCTGAGTAAGTACCGCACATTTGTATGCTCTGGGACTTCCTCAGGGTCTAGAGGTGCATCAGCGACTTAAGTTGAGTATTTTGCCGCTCCCAATATTGGAAGATTCAAGCCATTATATTCTTTATCTGCACTGTTTAAGTTACTGCAAGTCCCAGTCCCCTGCAGCAGCAATCATTTCCCACACAATCCCCCCCCCACCCCCACTTCCCATGGTAAGCTCCAAACATAGGCTAAAACTCTGGGGTCCATCTAGGTGGAATCCTAGAGATAGGGTCAGTGATGGGGAGGAAAATCTATGCTTCAAAACATGGGATGGCATGAAAGTGCAGAACAGTATTGGAGTTATAAAGGCTTCAGTGGCTTCAGTAGTTTCAATCAAGCAGCTCCTTAGAGCAAGGAAATTTAAATCTGCTGATTTAACTGCAACTATTTGCAATTTGCATGGTCCAGCATCTGATTACACTGGCTGAGTGTGCAACGTTTGGGCCTTTGATGCATCATGTACTCCAGATCCAGGTCACAAGATAAAAAAGTCACAAGACTTTTAGCTTCATCCCAAACAATGGGATGCTCTACCTTTGGGTTATTGTCCTGTGAGGACACCTCCAATCTCCCTTTTTGGAGTCATCTACATGAACTTTGAACACGTGAGTATAATCTGTCCACAAGCATCCTACAACTCTTCAAAAGCATGCTTATTGCATTGTAACTAGGTCACATAAGAACAGGAATGGATCATTTCACCCTTCAAGCCAGTTTCCCCCATTCAGTGACATCATGGCTGATCTGCGATCATATTCATGTCTTTGCCCCATACCTCTTTATGTCTTTGGTCATCAATAATCTATCGATTGCAGACTTAAAATTCACAGTTGACTGAGCATTAATTGCAGTTTGCGACAGAAAGTTCTAAACTGCTATCACACTTTGTGTAGAAAGATTTCCTAAATTCACTCCTGAAAGGTCTGGCTTTCATTTTAACACCATGCCCCTTAGTGCTAAACACCCCACTGAGTGGAAATAGTTTGTCTCTATCTAACCCTTAATACCTTGAACTTTGATCAAATCACCCCTTAACTTTCTAAATTGCAAGGAATTCAACATAATTTGGGTAAACTGTCCCTTTAATTAATCTTTGGAGTCCAGCTGTCATTCTAGTAAGCCTAACCTGCAACTCCATTCAAGGCCATTAGATCCTTCATATCCTTCCCAAAACGTAGTGTCAAATTTGCCAACTGTACTACAGGTGTGGTCTAACCAGGGCTTTGTATAGCTGAAGCATGACTTAACCCTCCCTTGTATTCCAGTCCTCTAGATATGCAGGCCAGCATTCCATTAGCCTTTTAGATTATTTTTTGCACTTAACCATGATTTTAATGATTGGCCTACCTTGATCCTGCCAGCCTCTTTAACCTCCACTGTTTCCAGCTTTTCACCATTTTGTAGCACCCTGTTCCCTTCTTCTTAGGTCCAAAGTGGATGACCTCACATTTATCTACACTGAAACCATTTGCCAAAATTTTGCCTATTCACTTGAACTATCAACAGAGAAGCGTAGAATCATAGAATGGTTACAGCACAGGAGGCCATTCATGCCCATGGTGCCTGTGCCAACTCTCTACAAAAGCAACTCAGCTAGTCCCACTCCCCCAGCCTTTCTCTGCAGCTGTACAATTGTTTTCCTCTCTCAGGTGCTTATTCAATTCCGTTTTGAAAGTCCTGATTGAATCTGCTCCACCAAACTTTCATGTACTGCATTCCAGACTGAGCCATTCATTGCATTAAAAGGTATTTTCTCATGTTGCCTTTGGCAAAAGAATCATCATCTTAAATTATAATAAAAGCAAAATACTGCGGATGCTGGAAATCTGAAACAAAAACAAAAATAGCTGGAAAAACTCAGCAGGTCTGACAGCATCTACGGAGAGGAATACAGTTAATGTTTCGAGTCCAGATGACTCTTCATCAGAACTAAGGAAATATAGAAATGAGATGAAATATAAGCTGATTGAGGGGGGTGGGACAGGTAGAGCTGGATAGAGGGCCAATGTTAGGTCCCACCGCCCTCAACCAGCTTATATTTCACCTCATTTCTATATTCCATCATCTAAAATTGTTCTCTTCAGTTATCGATCCTTCTGCCAATGGGAACACTTTTTCTCTATCTACTCTGTCTACACCCCTCATAATTTTGAATAATTCTACCAAATTTCCACTCAACTTTCTCTAAGGAGAACAGCCCCAACTTCTGAAATCTATCCACGTAATTGAAGTCTCTTATCTCTTGAACCATTCTTCTGAATCTTTTTGCCACCCCTCTAAAACCTCAGATTCTGCCATTCTCTCCATTTAAATATTTTCCTTTTCTATTCTTCCTCCAAAATGGATAACCTCACATTTTTCCACATTATACTCCATCTGCCAAATTTTTGCCCACTCATTTAACCAATCTACATCCCTTTGTAGACTGTTTGGGTGAGATTTTCAGTTGCCAGTAGGGTTGGGAAAGGGTGCAGGCACAAATTTAAAATGGCATTCCCAGGCGGCAGTACTGGATCCCACTGCCTTTGGAACGTGAACAATTTTCAAAGGGGGAGGGTGCAGAATGGGGAACCTTCTAATTAACTGTCTATTAAGCCCTTTGAGGAGGTTGTTAACAGGTTGCAGAGGGCAAGATGGGAATGTTTAAAGTTGAAAATGCAGAATCTGAACAGTCAGATGCACGTTAGTGCACTATTGGGTTCAAAGCAAGCGAAAGTTAAAGATTTTCTCTAAGTTGAAAAATTTCAGAAGCTGGGGATTCTTGCACTGGGTCATGCACTTTACCTTCCATTTGGCTGTTTAACCACTTCTGTGCTCACTGAGGCTGCTGACACTTCAAGGTGCGGCATGCAAGATAGTGGCAGGCCCCAGAGTGGCTGTTCGCACTCTGCAGGCAACTCCCCCCTCCTGGTTATGCTCAGTATAATTGGGCATCGAGTTGGTCTCGCACCTAATTAAGGCATTTACCTTCTAAAATGGCAACATATGTGCAGTGTAGATGCGCATGGGGTCAGTAGCCATAAGTTATCCAGGCATTCGGTTAACAAGCCCGATTTGAAAATCAGTCCCTTTGTATCCTCCTCACAACTTGTTTTTCCACCTATCTTTGTATTGTCAGCAAATTTGGCTGCAACACACTAAGCCCCTTCACCAGAATGTAAATAGTTGAGGCCGCAGCACTCTTCCTTGTGGCACTCCACTAGTTACAGTTTGCCAACCTGAAACTGACCCATTTATCCCAACTCTGTTTTCTGTCAGTTATCCATGATAATATCTTACCCCTGACACCTTTTATGTGACACCTTCTTGATGCCTTTTGGAAATCCAAATACGCTACGTCTACTATTGATCCTTTATTCACCCTGCTCGTGATATCCTCAAAAAACTCTAAAATTTGTGAAACATGACTTCCCTTTCATAAAACCATGTTGACTCTGATAGTATTATGATTTCCTAAATGTCCTGCTACTCATTTAATAATGGATTTCAACATATTCCCACTGACAGATGTTAGGCTAACTGGTCAATAGTCTCCCTCCTTTCTTGAATAGCAGCATCACATTTACAGTTTTCCAATCTGCTGGGTCCTTTACAGAATCTAGAGACTTTGGGAAGATTACAACTAATGCATTCACTGTTTCTGCAGCTGCTTCTTTTAAAACCCTAACATGCAGTCCATCAGATCTGGGGGACTTGTCAGCCCTTAATTCCATTAGTTTGCTTTTTTTTCCTAGTGATTGCTTTAATTTCCTCCCTTCCTTTTTCCCAATGATTTTCTACCATGAAGCCAGAATCTATGAGCAAAATCTTATGCCCTCCCTGTCATGAGTTTGGAGGTGGGGGATATTTAATCAGGTGGGAGGGTGTGGGTGGTGAACCCAATTCCACCCAAATTAAGCCCATGGATAGCCTTCCTGGCCCCGTGCCAACTGAGCCCTTTAAGTGGGAAATTAATGCCCACTTAAGGCCTCTTCCTGCTGCCACTGGTATTAACCTAGCAACTTGCCATGCAGAGAGCGCGATAAGCAATGGGAAGCAGGGCCTGCTACACCCTGCCCTTGCTGCCAACAGCCCCCTACCCCCTCACCCATGGCCACCACCCCACAACAGTCCTCCCAACATCACTCATCTCATTGTCCAGAGACAATACTGGACCTCAGGTGGGTGTCGTACTGGCAGCAGCCACCACCTCCCCAGTAGCTCTGCCATTCAATTGAGCTTCTAGCATCTGATTGGCCAGCAGCTCTCAGTGGGTGGGACTTCCACATCCAGGGTTCTTGATCCCAGGGAATAGCCTGGATGTACAGCCTATGAACCTGGTCTCACAATGGCACTGAAATTGCTGTTGACAGCTCTATTCTGAGTTGTTTGTCTGGTATTAGCTATTACTGTTTGTCCTTTTATTCAGCACTGTCACCACTGCTTTTAAATCACTGGTGCTTGAGGTTCCCGCCCTTTTAAATTCTGGCATCATCTGTGGAGAAATGGAGTTAAATGAGCTGAATTTTCCTGTGGCCAGCAGGTCCCTAAATTCAAAATGATATGGGTATGCCAAGACCACGCATGTCATCAGGGCATTGGCCAGTGCACCTTCTGGTAGGCGGGCTCCTAATTGGCTGCCTTTGTATTCACCATGCAATGAAGGATGGCCGGCTGGCAGCCCGACTGGGAGATGCGGGCACTACTGATGCGGGTAGGAGACTGCAAGAGCACCTCAAAGTGGAGGCACTCTTTGAACAGTTCAGCAAAGTCAAAAATAAATAATGGCCACAGCTGTCAGGACATCATTGTGGAGGGGAAAGCCCTCCACAGGATTGCTTGTAGAAGTGGCTGTGCCCCACATCCGCATGGCTCTGTAATGGGGGAGCAATTAGACAAATTGATAGCCTCTCTGGTCTGCTGCCCATAGGCCTTCTTCAGGCACCTGCTGGACTTCCGCCTCAGCAGAAGATTCAGCTGCTTTACTAATTGGTCCCTAAGTCTGTCTGCATTGGCTACCCTCCACCTAGGGCTAGGAAAACTCAGCCCAATATTTCAGATCAAAAGCATTTCATCAGAAATGATTTACTTAGTGTGAGGTTTAGTAAAGTTTTGTTGTTATACCCATGTGAGGTTTCATGAATAATCTACAATCCTAAAAAAAATTCATAACAGAGGGAGAAAGAAATTTGCTCCTAATTACTTTCCATTGACCATGATTTATTGTTCAGCGAACGCAAAACCTTGAAACCAAATGATCGCCTCCTCATTTGCTGAGTTTAAGGTAATTAGCCCACCACTTAGTCTGTAGAGGCGGCATTCCTTGGTAACGTGCACCTTTGTTTGAGTCTTTCCACAGTGCGTAAGGGGTTGGTACTGAGGCCTCAGCGGTAGAGGTTGGCTGTGCAGGGGCCTTGGCTGCCTGAGCCCGCTAGCAAGGTTCCAGTTATGATGCACATTTTTGCATTCAATCAAATGTCCACAAGATGTGTATGTGATGATGTTTGCCAGGCAGGTGCATGATATTCTGCTACGGAGTATGATGGGGCAAGTGTGAAGTCTGACCATGATAAGAAGTGTCCATACAGATTGGATATTGGGCAGGGACAGAATCAGGCTAGGCTGACATGCTGTCTATTGTTTAATAACCTGTTGACAGTCAGGCATCAAAAATAGAATCAGCCATGACCCTGACATTTGAGGTGGGAGTGTGTCCACCAGAAATCATCAGCGTTGACTATGTCGCAGTATGTGGGGTCAGTAGGAAGTCCAGTTAACATAAGTATGGCAGGCAGGTTTGCTACGAGAGGTGCATTTTGGGCATCTGCCAGTCCACACTGGCCAGGAAGCCTGCTACTCCTACCCCCTCCAAGAAAGAAGAATGAATGTAATGTTCAATGTCCTTTAAAACAAGTAGTTAAAAGCAACTAAAGCAAAATTAATTTCCTTTGTGCAAGAATTCAGGCCATGACTCAGGTCTTAAACCCTAGGTGCATTGCACTCCTGCTAGTCCCGAGGCTAGTGTGCAACCTTTTTCTCAAATTACAGGCCTCCAAAGATGACTAAAGGCTCTGAGAGGTTGAGGAGGTGGGAACAGGGCAGAAAATTACGCTTGGCATGCAGGCATACACCCGACACGCCTGAGCATGAAATAAAGCAAGTCGATGTCGGCCGAGTGTGCTGAAGTCAGCACATACTCTCGCGATAGTTAGGTTGGCGGGTGCGCACCAGAGCCGGAAGTGCATCCCCCAACAATTAAAAGGCCTATTAAGGCCATTAAGTAAACAATTGTCCTGAATTTTTCATTGTCCATTCAGCCTCATGGTTGACAGGCAGGCGAAAAGGCCAAACGGCCTTTGTATTTTTTAGGAAATCTCATCCCTTCCTAAAGCAAATAAAAATAAAATAAAAATTTAACACTTAAATTAAAAACATGTCACTGCTCGTGTGACAGAGTCACATGAGGGGACGTGTTTTATGACATTTTTACTTTTTTTTTTAAACAGCAATTTATCTCCCTTAGGCAGTTCTGTGCCTCAGAGGGATTGAAGCGCTCTTTAGCGTGCATGCGTGAAGCTCGTGCTAGGCTCCCTCGCCCTCCTCATCCCACCTGCACGTGCAGCACTGAGCGCTGCTGCTCATATTCCATGCCGCGTGGGCCTTAATTGTCCACCCATGTAAAACTACGGTGCGGTGACTATCGCAGGTGGCGATCGGCTTCACAACCACCGCTGCCCGCACCTGCCGACCACCCTTGTCAAGGGCAAAATTCTGCCCCCAGTGTAGGGAATCCATTAGTTCAATGCCAGTGGCCTTATTTGGGATGAGACTCTGCCCTGAAAAAGGTAACTCCAATGGGAGTCCACTGAAATGGCCATGTAATTTCAACTCCTCGCTGCCAAGGCCATACATATAAAATAGGGACTTGCATGGTTACAGGAGATAGCTAATAATGCAATCTGAGTATTAGAGTTTAGCTAGTGCTAATACAACCATAACTCAATATGGGTCAACATCAAGGGCTAACAAAAAAAATGTTTGATTGGAAATTTGGATAAAGGAACAAAAACAGAGAAGCCAAATGCTATTTTCCGTGAAAATTCAAAATAAAGGAAGAACCAAACCAACCTGTGATCCAACTTCTCTTTTCTTTCTACTTAGGTGGCTAACATTAAAAAGGAAACATCAATCATCTGGTACAAAGATGATAGAGAGATAATGTTTGATGAGAAGCATGACTTCAAGGATGGCGTGTGTACTTTGCTGGTTCAACAGGTACGGAAACAATGTTTAACTATATCGCTGAAGCTATGTCTGCTGTAAAAGACATTGAGGTTGTCTATTGTTTAACTAAATAAATAGCATTATCACTCTTTAACAAAATCTAGCAGTGAAAACTTCATCAGTAAGAGATGGAATCTAGGGCCTAGGGAACAATGGTAAAGGTGGAGAGAGAATTGGATAGGACCTGGAAACACTGGATCTCCATGCAGATGAGTAGATGGGCCTAATTCCTGCTGTGGCCTGAAGTGGACAGAGGTTCTGTCATGATGCCAAAAGGAGACAATGCTGATGGGTTGTCTTAAGCCTGTTGGTTTTCTGGCAATTTGTGGCTTCTTTGCACCAGGCTACCTGGGTTTCAGCAAGTTACTTGTGTCCATTATCATTAGATTGATAGAAACAGCACCAAAAGGAGTCTCCAGGCCGAAAGGGCTCTTGAAAGCATTTAATTGGTTGTCGAAAACAGGCCCAATTAACAGTTAGCAATGGTCATTTAAGATACCCATCAGAACAGTTTAGATGTGCTACTTGTTATTCACCTCTCTCATCCCTTACACAGAGACACCTGGAAAAGAACTGCTAATCAAACATGAATACAGATAAAACCCTCAAAATGCTTCTATTTGAATTGAATGGTTTGACCATCTCCCTCAGACACCTGACTAAATATAGGCCACTGAAATTTTCCTGGTGTTTTGCTGTAATCGTTGTGGATTCAGCCATTTATGTCATTTCACTAATAGCTTCTACTGTTGAGAGTTATGGAGGGAATCCACAGAAGCCATGGAATTATTCCTAACTAACACTACCTGGTGGAATCTGACGGGGGAAGTGCAATTAAGATACAAACAAGAATTTATCTATCCATTCCCAGCCTAATTTGGGCATTTGCAATTCTAAATTGCATACAGCACAACAGCTACCCAGCTGTCTATGTATATATATTGCATTAAAATGACATAGACGGTTCAACATCTATTTTTACCTTAATGGGGGAGCAGTGGTGCCTTCCCCACAGGCCAGAATTGTTGGGATCTGGATTCAAGATCAGAAGAGTGTCAGAAAAGTATAAGTATTTATTTCAGGATTCCTTGGGTGTCAGGAGACCTCCCCTAACCTAGGCATCCACTTCCCCAAGTCCTCCTATGCACTTATCTTGTGCCAGGGACCTTCGCCTTTGGGTCTCTAGCTGCAGCCTCTGAGTTGACCGTTTTTTATCAGCTGGACAGCCATTTCCTGCTGACCACCAGTTATTTTGGTTGGGAAATCAGCAAGCAGGATGCTAATGACACCTGGCCATTAAAATCAGCCAAGCCTTCTTGGTACTGCTCCCCCAGGCACTCATGGGGCTGCATTACTCCCAGGAGTAAAAATCAATTCCACGCTACCTATTGTACCAAAACTATCTGGGTTACTTTCCATAAGTGAACTTGGGGAGAGAGGCCAATAACGTGTTACATTATACAGCAAAAGTGCCTAATTTTCACCACATTTAATTTGTCCCATAGTCACCATAACATTTGACTTCATGGCAGTAACTACATCTGTTATGGCACAGCAGATGGCAAATGCTGAGCTGCTGAAATCCTAGAGGGAAACTTGAAACAGCTGCCACAACTGTTTTGCAATTTGTATTTTTATTTCGAGATGCGTACCTTAAATTCAGTAGTAATAAGGCCACCGAATCTTAGAGGTATTTTTACAAAACTAAATTAAACATTTATTAATAGAAGAAAATACTTTAAGCACATGCATAGGTCTACAAATTTCTATTATAATAACTCCTAAATCCCGTAATTAATCCAGCTCTCAGTTACACCTCATTTTAGGCAACAGTAAAACAAAAGAGATTTCAACAGACCCAGGCAAAGCACACAACATGCTGGATAGTGATATTCACAGTGCGTTTTCTTAGCTTTGGTTCTTGTAGAGAGCAACTTGATACATACAGGCTGGAGGCTTTTCATACTTGTTAGATCTTAGAATTCCTTCTCTTTACACATGACCTCATCTCTTTTATACAAGTTTCTCCCTTTTTAATGTAAATCCCATTGCCTCAATATGTCTTTGCAACTTTACTTTTTCCATAAAATAAATCTTTCATAGTATTCATATTATCAGTAATCTTTGTGAAAAATTAATATACCGTTTGGCTTAGCCTCTGTTGGTTATGTGTAACCTTACCATCTTTTTAAAATTCATGACTCTGGTTTATTTAAAAATGCAAATGTCCCTCACACCTCACATTCCAAAACTTCAGCCATATTTATGTATT